>NC_054756.1:23353439-23691439 GCF_018143015.1 Lytechinus variegatus | reverse complement strand
TGAGGTGTGCGAACAATATGCCTACTTTATTGACGATTCCTGCATTTTAAATGATATTAAATCTTCCAAACAGCATATTTGGAAGCATCTTCATTATGTCTCTGTTGATAAAAAAATAATTTCAGCAAAGATTGATTGCCCACTGGAAAGTCTATAGGCTACGTTTTCAGCCAGGTTTTCAACAACGAAGCTATACCATGTATGACTGCATTATTGTCTGATTGTCATGATTGTAGTCGAGTCGGAATGGGGGTTCCTGTGCACCATCGAAATACATTTTTAATCAACGTTTTTGTATTGCCTGAAGTGTCTAGTTAATTAATCTTGATGTTCCCTTTGCAAAATTGTGTCCCACGGTGTTAAAAATTAATATCTTTGGTGGCCCTCTTGGATCCGTTAAAATGAAAATCAATTATTTTCATATCGTTTGCACAGAGTCTTAAATGAATACGTATTTAACTATGATTTGGATATTAGAAATCGGTAGAGAGCCTGTAGAAGGAACCCCACCCATTATCTGTAGCTTGACTATTACGATGTGCGTAAACTACAAGTTCTTCAAAAGAAAGTTTTAAGATCTGTAACGAATTCAAATTATCTGGCTCCAAGTTCCCCACTCTTTTTGCAGTTGAATATGTTACCATTTAATGAAATGGTCTCGCTGAATTATGTTATTTTCATGTACAAATACCAATCCCTGCATTGTTCTTTCTTACAAGCAACTTTTGTGGTTAATTCTAAGATTCATAATACACGTCAGAGACATCTTATTCACCAACCCTTTGCTAGAATTAATGCTACGTTGAAATCATTTAGAACAAATTGTGTTAAAGAATGGAATATGTGTCCTGCTGATATAAGAAATAGCAGTACAGTGTCTCGGTTTAAGAAATTATGTCATAAATTCCTACTTGATAAATTTAAGACCAGTTATAAGTTGCACCTGGGAGTGACATGTTTGGAGTGTGAATCTGTGTGTTTGTCTGTGTGAGTGTGCGTATGCTTGCGTATGGGTAATGTTCCTGTTGTGATCTTTAAATACCTTTTAATTTTTATTTTTATTTTTTTCTCATAGTTGTTCCACGTTAAGTAAAATATCATATGCAGGGGCCCCTAATTACGAACTGTGCTTCTTTGGGGTCCCAAACCTGTTATTTACCTCATTTTTTTTTAATGTAACCATTTATTTTGTTTGTACTTTGTTCTCCTTTTGACCGGTTTGAATAAATTCAATTTAATTCAATGTCGTGCTTTCAGAGCCCCCAATGTGGCAGAATGTTCTTTTGGGTTAGTATTTTTCCCCTTTAAGTCACTTAGAGACAAAACAGTAGGTTTTCTCTATCAGCTACAAATGAAGAAGTTAGGGCATAGCAAAGCCTACCCCCTCGAGGAGCTGCCAAAGTCACCCAAACCCTTTTTTTCGTACTTTGCCCATTTCTCGGAGAATTCGCCGTTTTGGAAAGCCATTGAGGCAAAAGGTGTTTCTGCTTTGCAGTAAAGCCAACTTTATTGTTGTGTTACCACATGGAGATGACAAAGTAGGATCTTCTTTATCAGCTACGTATAAAGATGTGCTGGCACAAGTCTTTCCCCTTCAGGCGCTGCCGAACTCTCCCCACCTTTTTTTTTGCCTATGTTCCCTCTTTATTAAAAAAATGCAGTGTTTGAGCCCCCATTCATGCAAAAGTACATTTCTGCTATATAAAGCTAGTTTTGATTCTTGAAACCACTTGGAAATGAAAGAAGAGGTTTTTTTCTATCAGCTACATGTAAAAAAGTGCTAACACATCGACCTCTACAAATCAAAAATTTTATAGACTTTTCAAATCTGTCCCGTTTTTTTATACGCACTGTATAGTTTCAAAACAATAATAGTGGTTTTATTACATAGCATTAACGTTTTTTTTTACTCAATGGGGGCTCCAAAATGGCATGTTTTCCCATAAATAAGTAAAATACAATAAAAAGGGTGAGTGACTTCGGTAGCACCCTGAGGGTTTAGGCTTCGCTGTGCCAGCACTTTTTTTTATATGTAGCAGATTCTACTATTTTATCTTCAAGTGGTTAAAATCAATAAAAGTGACCTGACTGCAAAGCAGAAACGTCTTTTCCAAGAAATTGGCAAAATACGAAAAAGTATGGGGGACTTCGGCGGTCCCGTAAAGAGGGGGGGGGTTGGCTTTGCTGTGCCCTCACCTCTTTATAATGTAGCTGATAAAGGAAAGCCTACTGTTTTGTCTCCAAGTCATTTCAATAAAATAAGAGTTGTTTTTGTACATAGAGGAAACACCATCCTACCACACTGGGGGCTCCAAAAAGCACGATTTTTTTATATAGTAAAGCTACTAATTAGGAAAGGGTACCTTCCTCATGCTCTTGCGGGTGTGACTTAAGGGGCTTTCACGATTGCTCGTGCGACTGTTTGCGATCACTTGGTCACAATATATGTTGCACACGATCGCAACGGGTGTAAGCAGTCACACCACCTTTGTGAAAGGGGATTTAGACACAGAGATTGCTTTTTGGTGTCATTTTATCGCAATATCGAGTAATACATGGTATTTGCCCTTTAACTAAGCAAATTAAGACATGTATACTGTAATGAGGCGTTTTTAGTATTCTCGGTATTATATCTTCTTTCGTGTCGAATGCTAATATTTTGCAATAGTTGTTGATGTTAATGACTGAACAGATAAATATCAATGCACACGCATATTTTGTACCAAAAGCATGGCAATTTGAGGATAAATTTTCATTTATTTCAAAATAAATTGGCCGGACTGTCCAGAAAACGATTCCAACCGATTTCTACTAACCGAATCATAGTGAAATGCGTATTCATTTAAGATTGTCCCATTGTCACAGTGTGCAAAAAAATATGAAAATAATGAATTTTCAATAAAAAAATCCAAGAGGGCCGCCAAAGATATCAGTTTTTAACCCCGTGCACTGTAAAAAAATCTGTCATTAATACTTAATGAATATAAGTAGAATTTAAGTAGAATTTATAATTTGTAATTATTTTTCGTTTTTTAAGTAGTTTTAGCTTGTATTTTAATTAACTTGATTTAGTTGGGTTCAATATACATTTAAGAAAATTCACGTATTGCTAGCTTGCTTTGATTGAGTAAATCTAACTCAATTAGGCAAAGATGATTATTACTTCATAAATTCTTGTTGAATGTACTTATATTTTTCAATTAACGCCTTATTTAAATAATGCATGAATATTCATTAGACATGTTCGAGCAAGTAAATATTTGGGATTTTTTAAATATTAAATTTCCATTAAGTATTCAGCAGAAAATTTCAGATGTCTTTTTAGGTTTTCGGAAAATGCTTATATTATTCTCACTGTTTTATTTGTAAGAATGAAACAATTGCGTATAAATATCAATCTAAGTACCTATACATGTAACAGGTAAGTGAAAATGCACAAAGTCTAACATTTGGATAAAAGATGAAAATGATGCCGCTAAAAGTGGGACTTTCGAATAACGAAAGTCCACTCTCCCATTTGATTTTTTCCAAACATTTTAGTGATTGTTTTACTAAATTGAATTAAGTTATTGTAACTTAATTTTCTTGAGTGAAATGGATGCAAAGACAATAATTTTACTTAAAACTGCCAAACTCATAAATACTTGAAAAAAATTAAGGCAATTTGTTGAAACAATTTTATTAAGTAATTTCAACCAATTTTTTTCAGTGTGGGACACAATTTTGCAAAGGGAACATCAAGATTCATTAACTAGACACTTCAGGCAATGCAAAAACGTTGATTTAAAATATTTCATGATGGTGCAAAGCGGGAGCCCCATTTCCAATTCGACTACAATGATGCAGTCATACATGGTATAGGTTCGTTGTTGAAAACTAGGCTGAAAACGTAGCCTATAGACTGCCCAGTGGGCAATCAATCTTTGTTTAAATCATTTATTTATTATCAGAGACATGATGAAGATGAAAATATGTTGTTTGGAAGATTTAATATCATGCAAAATGCAGGAAACATCCATAACGTGGGCATATCGTTCGTACACCTCAGCTATATGGTGAAAATAGGCCTAAAACGCACGATTTCTATGTACGCACCATATTGAAAAGGGGGCTGAATTCACAGTCTATAATGTCATTTCCAATTACTGACATATTTTTTCTAAGAGTAGAGATATAGATGAAGAGAACGATATTATGCTTGACAGAAAATATATCAAAGAAAGTACACTAAAAAAAAAAAATTCTAAATCGATTTCCTACAAGTTTTTGAAGCAAGAAATCTCCCATGGGAGATTTTTGCTTCAAAAATCGATTTAGAAATTCAGAAACTAATGCCATGCAAATTTCATGACGTAATTTGCATATGTAAACAACAATTTCTGTTCATGAAATTTTGCAAGTCTCTTTTGCATTACGTAAACAATATATTTTTACAGTTTCATACAAAACAAGCATGGTTTGGCTAAGATATTCTCCTCTGACTTCATGCTATGTGTAGAATGTCTGAAAAATTGTGAAATGGGGCCATTTTGTAATTAGTTGAAATTACTCAATAAAATTGTTTCAACAGATTGCCTTAATTCATTTTCTTTGCATCCATTTCACTCAAGAAAATTAAGTTACAATAACTTAATTCAATTTAGTAAAACAATCACTAAAATGTTTGAAAGAATCAAATGGGGAGTGGACTTTCGTTATTCGAAAGTCCGCTCCCCCATCGTCCCACTGTTACCTTAGGGGCATCATTTTCCTCTTAGACTATCCAAATAATTGAATTTGTGCATTACCTGTTACATGTATAGGTACTTAACTGATATTTATACGCGATCGTTTCATTCTTACAAATAAAACAGTAAGAACAATATAATCATTTTCCGAAAACCTAAAAAGACATCTGAAATTTTCTGCCAAATGAGTTAATTTTGCTCTTTCTTTGATACAACAAAAGAATGAAATAGTTCGCACACCCTTATCCGAAAAAAATTAAACACACATAGATATGACACTTATTTAATGAAAAAACCCAAACATTTACTTGCTCTGATATGTCTAATGAATATTCATGCATTATTTAAATAAGGCGTTAATTGAAAAATATAAGTACATTCAACAAGAATTTATGAAGTAATAATAATCTTTGCCTAATTGAGTTAGATTTACTCAATCAAAGTAAGCCAGCAATACGTGAATTTTCTTAAATGTATATCGAACCCAAATGTATCAAGTAAATTAAAAGACAAGTTAAAACTACTTACAATATTAAAAAAATAATTACAAATTATAAATTCTACTTAAATTCATTAAGTATTAACTACTGATTCATATATATTTTTTACAGTGTATAGTGACGACGTCATTTTGACGGATAAAACCCGGCAGCAATGCCTTTTTGTAAACTTCAGTGTCCATGCCATCCAGCAATGGGGTCATTTGCTTGTCCGGTATTCGGTTGAATAAATCTCCTGCATTTAATTTTCGTACCAACTTGTGACATGTGTGAGAGAATGATGTTGCGGTGTTTTCTTTTTTTCCGGGGCTTTTTTATGTGATGTGGTGCGTATATATCAGAGGCCTGTACAGATGCGGGTGTTTTTGTGTGCGCGTCTGCGTGCGCGCCCGCAGTGGGGTAGTGTTGTCGAATGAATGTGTCGATGAATGAGTGTTGGGATCTTGGGAGAGAGTTCTTGGGAGAGAAACAGGGAGAGCGAGTGAAAGAGAAAGGAAATCAAAGCAGCCCGGCTCCTTCCCGCGTATCAAGGTCATGTCCAGTGTCATATTGGAGGCGCGCGTGCACGACGTTGCCAATATATATTTTTTCACGGTAGAACTATACCACTGTATACGTCTAAAGGGTAGAGATCGCAATGCTTAGTCTCCATGGAGAGAAAGTCTTCATTCAGTCTATGCAATGTCAATGCCATTCACGATGCAAAGAAGTCGTTTTCAATTCCCGATTCCGTCTTATTCTATCATTTGGAGTTTGTCATCATTGATCGTATCTTTTCTGCATGTGCAGTCTTTGCCACGGAGGAGCATGCACTCCATGCACACATACATATGGTCAACAATACGGTAGGCCTATGTTTTCTTGTACATCTTCTTCTACGCAGTGCTTGAAATTGAACTTAATCTGCCCCTTTTCAGATCGCTCTCATTCCCAGCTAACACAAAAACATTGACAAAATGTAATGAAAATATTTAGTCAAACATCACAAAAAATGTTTTAGGAAATTGTTTAAATCATATAGAAAATGTTTTAGGGAAATATTAAAATCATATGAAAATGCATGATTTTTCAATGCTTTAAATAATTTTCAGAACGATAAGCTGCAACATAAAAAAACACATTTTCCTAATGCATTTTAATAATGTTCATAAATTGTTGAAATGATGTCTTTCTGATGTTTTAAGTTAATGTTCTAAGAATGTTTTGATCATTTCTGAAACCATACATTTTAATATGATTTAAACATAAAAAATGTTGTTTCGTTCAATATGTTTTAAGAATGTTTAGAGAATGTCGCTAAGATGGTGTCTTACTAATGTTTCAAGTGAATGTTTTCAAAATGTTATGGTGTCAAGTTCAAGTTCATCTTTACAACTCTACCCCACAACCCATATTATGCTATCCTATCCAATATCCTATCCTATATATATCCTAATCTAAAACCTATCATTCTATATACTACACCTGTCCACTGAATTCTGCCATTCATTCCTTTATACATGTATGTGACAGCTTTCCAATACTTGTCAGATTACGGTTGATAACAATATTCTATGTTTAACCTTGAAAATTTCACCTATATGAAAAACTTATTTCATGAAAATGATATGGTAATCAAGCTACATATTTTTGTGAAACTTTTTGATGGTGAAACACGTACGTAAACATAATCACATTGTTATATATTTAAGCTGAAATCTGGGTCATTCACTGTTCTCATGAATATTCATGACTGCAACATTATATCCAGATGGTCATTCGTTTTCCCAACAATCATATTAGAACGTTATTATAAGAACGTTATAATGACGTTATCATAACTTATCGGCTTAAATAGTCAAATTTGTTTAAAAAGTCGTGAAAATAACCCCCCAAAATGTCATAAAAAAACATAAAAGATGGTTTTCCGCGACATAATTTCCAACGTTTTTATATGAAAATGTCCCTATAATATTGTCAAAATGTTTCATTATGACTTTTGTGGAACGATTGATGTAATTTCAAGCATATTGTAATAATATTTTTCAAAACACTTTTTTTCATCATGTAATCAATATTTTCAAAATGAACTTTTCTAGAACGTTTGATTGTGCTGTCTTTACATTTTGATAATATTAAAAGCACATTTTTAACATTGAAAAGATGGTATTAAGATGTTTCTTTGATTTTTGAAAAAAAAATCATGAAAATGTGAAAAAATATAGGGTTTTGAAAAACGTGAAAAGAAGAAGACTTACAATGGTATTCAATATAATATCATAATTTTTTTCTCGTGACTTTTCTGGAACGTTTATTGTTATCAACGTTATATTTTAATAATATTTCAGAAATGCTTTGTTTCTGAAAAAAATCAATAAAAAATTTATGAAAACGATTTAAAGAATGTGTTTAGAATAATTTTTTTCTGAAGTTTTGAGGAAAAAATATTTACCTAAAATATTTTGAGACTATATATTCATGACTTTTCTACAATCTTTAATGCTATTATTAAATTCTACTAATGTTTTACTATGGTATTTTATATTTCCAATGTATTTACCGTAATATTATAGAGATGTTATAGTAAAATACTTTGTTTCAGAAAACAAGTATATGATAATTAAAACACATTGAAATCATGATGTATGTTATTATCCTATCATGAAAGTTCATCTGTGTTGGTTGGAATTAAATAGAATTTAACCTGATTTTTGTTTGTTATACATTCGCACTTTGGGAAAACATGACAACTATTTTTTTTTCAAACATGTTTAGTTATTCTTTTCATAAGACATTTTCATTATTAGTAGAGAAATTTTGTTGTTATTGTCACATTCAACGCATAACATAGAATGTTAGTAAATGGTTATTTCTATAAAAAAAATCAAAATGATATGATGAAAAAAATTATTAAGGATGTTTCTCATACATCTATAACATTTTTTTAAACATTAAAATATTTGATAAACATATTAAAATGACATTTCGAGAATGTTTTGTGTTATTGTTATGATAAAAGGTTGTGCAAAAGATTAAAGACATTATGGTCCCTTTTTAATTGATCGATATATGGCGCAGCAGAAATATTAATGGCAGACAATTCACTTGGAGACAAAACACACCTCTTATTCAGTGCCGGCTGGATTATTTTTTAATTAACAGAGATTTGAAACATAAAGTTAAAATGGTGAATATTGTTAGTGCATTACGCACAGACCATTCAGGTGTAAACCTAGAAATACGTTTGAAGAAAAACAAGCGAGGGAAAGGATATTGGAAGCTTAATACCTCACTTCTCCCAGATGAAGAATATATTAAGGTTATGAAGGAAAATATCAATAATTGGAAAAAAGAGTATTCATCCTTGGAACCAAGAATAAAGTGGGATTGGATCAAGTATAAGATACGATGTTTTAGTGTGAAGTATTCTAGTAACGTACAAAAGCAGATATCTGACATTGAACAACAATTAAGAACTAAATTGAATTTACCTGAAAACAGACTTGCCATCAGCGAAGAAGAGGGTATTATTAATCAGATAGAAAATATAAATGAAGAATTGATAGAAATACACAATAAAAGAGTAGCTGGGCTAATGGTTAGGTCAAGGAGTCGATGGTACGAAAATGGAGAAAAGAGTAATGAGTACTTTCTACGATTAGAAAATAGGAATAATTTAAAGAAACTGTGTTACGAAATGTGTGTAGAAGGCCAGTTAATTGCAAATTTTAAAGATATTTTGTTCAAAAGCAGTATTATGAAAAGTTATACACTTCAAAAGTAAGGTTTGGAGCTGGAGAACAATGTAATTTGTTTCTACTACACATTTGTGTTCCCATATTAAATATTAAAGAAAGGGAAACGTTGGAAAAAAACAATTTCTAAAAGAGAATGTAGAATAGTACTGAATGATTTGGCCAAAAACAAGAGCACAGGATATGATGGTATCCCAGTGGAATTCTATTTAAGTTTTTGGAATGAGTTCGAAGATATTTTTATGGAATCGATATTATACAGTTTTGAAATAGGAGAATTTTCAACATCACAAAGGCAAGCTATCCTTATTCTGATTAAGAAAGAAGGCAAAGATGAAAGAGAACTTAAGAATTGGCGTCCAAATTCTTAATTGAATGTAGATGTTATAATACTAACTAAGGTTACTTTGCCAAACGCCTGTGTAGATTTATAAATAAATTGATAAGTGTTTGTCAGACAGGTTTTATCAAAGGATGATTTATAGGTGAATCCATCAGAGTTGTTTTGAATATCATGTTTTATACAAAAATGCTGAACATACCAGGAGGATACCAAAAAGCATTCGATTCATTAGAATGTGATTTTATGAGGATAGTACTGGACAAAGTTGGTTTTGGACCCAAATTCCAAAGTTACATCCAGACTTTTTACAACAATATAAGCAGTTGTGTTAGTAGCAATGGACATACATCTGGATATTTTGATTTGAGCCGGGGAGTAAGGCAAGGGGACCCAATCTCCCCATATCTTTTTATTTTGGGTGTGGAAATACTTTCATGTGCTATACGTCAGAATGAAAAAAAAATAAAAGTATAGATGGAGATGGATATGTAATCAATATTGTTCAATATGCAGATGACACTACTTTGGTTTTAGCAGACTTAGAATCGGCAAAAGAAGCCCTTTGTGTAATTGAAGATTTTGCGTCCTTTTCGGGTCTTGAAAATTAATAAAAGCAAAAGGAACTTGTAAAGATAACCCTATGGATATTAATGTGCCGTCTGAACCGTTCCGAGTATTGGGAATATTATTATCTTCAAATATTGATTCTATGATATCATTAAATTTCGAAAGATGTTTAGCTGATGTAAAAGTTCTGCTTAATATATGGTGGAAAAGGAATTCGGGTTTGATAGGAAAAATACAAATACAAATTTATCCACATTGTGCTGCACTCTACCCAGGTGAGGTGAATGGGTACCTGGCAGGAATTTATTCCTTGAAATGCGTGTGCGCTGTAATCATAGTAATTACGGCAGCCAAGCTACAGCTGGGGTAATAATATCCAAGTCCTTTGGAAGCGCATAGAGACATAATTCATAATTGTGATATGCGCTATACAAGAACTGTTTATTATTATCATTATTATTATAGTCAAAACTTTTGCTATATCATAATTTGTTAATTGTGGGTCAGTTTTACCAATACCAGGCCATATATTGAAACAATTTGAGCAAGCTATTAAATATTTTATATGGAATAAAAAAATAGATATATTAAAAAATGCTCTCTAATAGGCTCGTATTCACAAGGAGGTTTAAACATGATTGATATCCCTTCCTTCTTCAATGCTTTAAAGATAAGATGGATATCAAGGTTTTTTTAAGCAAGACAACTCTCTTTGGTCTATTGTATTTAGATATTTTATGAAGGAAATTTGGAGGTGAATTTATATTTTATTGTAATTTGTCAAAAAAGAGTTGTAAAATGATGGGCAATTGCCCTGGTTTCTATCAAGATGTATTGAGTGCCTTTTCCTATTTCTGTCATTAGATTTAAAGTATAAAGATATAAAAGAAGCAATTATATGGAGCAATGAAAGTGTTATAGTAGGAGGTAAACCTTTGTTTGCTAAAGATATTTTTACAGCTGGTTTATGGTGCATCTCAGACTTATATGACAGTGAAGGTAAATTTATAGATTTCAATATGTGGATGAAAAGAGGAGTGGAAAAGAAATTTTATTTGAAATGGTGTTCAATTGCTTCGGCAATTCCAAAAGAATTGAAGTTAAGATGCCTTCGTAATCAAGGAGGGTTAACAGGTTTAAAACTTGTATGTAAATTCAAAGGCAAAGATATAGACTTTATAAAGTTGACAACACAGAATATCAATTTAATTTTGAAAAGCAAAATTTTTGAGGATCCAATATCAGAAATTTACTGGAATAATAAATCTAATATAGAAAAAGATAGATGGAAGATTATCTATAAAATGCTTTTTGTGTCGCTAAGAGTGTAGAATCAGAATTATGCACCTTTTGTAAACTAGTAGGCTGAAACAACGGAGCATTTTTTTCACAGAATGTCAGCATGCATGTACCTTTTGGGAGTTTTGGGAGTTTTTTAAATGGTGGTATACAAAATTTAATATTAATTTACAAATAAATGATGAAGATATTTTGTTTGGTTTATCAGATGGAAGACCACATAACTCACCTCTGAATCAATGCTTAGTTGTGGCTAAACAAATGATAAATACATGCAGACATTTGAATATTTTACCGTCTTTTGATTTGTTCTTTGTAAAACTGAAACGAATATACAAAATAGAAAAACAAAATTGGCATTCAGAGAGTAAACAATTTTCAAAGTTTGAAAAGAAATGGAAAATTCTACATCCCTCATATATATAATAGTTTGGGCAGCTTGATGGAAAACGAAATCAAATGTGAGGTCATAACAATTTATTCCTGAAATGTTTTTTTTTCTTCTTTTTTATTTTGCTTTGTTTTGTATTTTATTTTATATTGTATATAATATGTATAATGTATAATGATTATGTTTGTTATATGTATATGAAGTTATGAAAATAAAAAAAATCATTGATATGAAGAGAAAAAATGATATTCTTACAACATACTTTTAATGTTTTTCTCATAAAGTATAACATTATAAGAACGATTTTAGTAAAATGTATTTTTTCTGAAATAATGTTAAATCATAGGATCGTAATTTAATAATATTAAATCATAGGATCACATGCTCGAACTGTAAAGAAAAAAGATCGAACATGCGATCTTACACACGAAGGAGTAATTCCGAAAATTTGTTCAAATTATTACCTCCTATTGAAGCCTCTTGATTTATTTTAATTTTTCGTTGAACTATTATAAAAACATATTTCCTCAAAGATTCATGTTGTCATAAGATTTTTGAAATCTTAGCTTTTCATAAAAAATATACATATATAAAAATGTTAGTAAATATTAAGTTTCTGAAAAAAATGTAAAAATCACATCATAAAAACATCGGAAAATATGTTAAAAATACATTTCAGTATTTTTTTAAATATAAGGAAAACATTTTTCAAAAACGCAAAAAAAAAACTAAATGTGATATAGACATAGTTTTATTCCATTTCAAGAGCGTTTGATGTTATTGTCAGAATATTTTAACAGCCTTTTGTAATGATATGTTCACATCCAATGTATGATATTATAAAGATTTTAGTAAAGTGTTATTTTTCTTCTAGAAAAATTTTAGTATTACATCACAAAAACTTAAAAATAAGGATGTTCTAATACATTTTTCAAACATTTTTAGAGAATACCAGAAAAACATTTTCAAAAATGTTTTGTTGAAATATTTTGAAAACATATTTTCATGACTTTTTCTAACATTAAATTTTATTCTTAAGAACGTTTTAAAACTGTTATTTTACATTAATTATGTAACATTATAAAAACGTTAGAATTGTTTTTTTTGGCATTTTAACATCAGCATTGGACATTTTTAAAAAATGTTTTAATAACATTTTGAAAAATATATTTTAAATGTTTTCTTGTCAGACCATCTAAACATTATATGCTTGATATCATAAAAACGTTTAATGTTTAACATAAGGGGAATAGTGTTCCATTAATGTTATGCAAATGTTTTCGAGAAATGTTTTTCGAAAGCATTTCTAAGATCCTTTGAAAATGCTTTCATAATGTTATGCGTTACCTGGGTTGTTGATTTAGAAATATACGCTCAATTTTTATATTGAAAGAAATGTGTTTAGAATGCCCAGATTCTAGGACTAAATCTAAAGAAAGAAATTAAAGTAAAAGAGATCGCGCCTTGCTTTTCGCACATATGTTTGAGACACGCAGATTGTTCTTTATTACAAATATGCTTGAATTATCCACTTTCAGATCAGAATAAACAAATTTATATACTCGTACTCACGCTTCGCGATCGCATTATTCATGTATGAAGATATCAAACTTTTTCGTGATGACAAAATATGAATAGAGTCCTTTTGTTAGTTTAAAAAAAAAATCTGTTTTCACATGTCCCAAATCGATCAGGCCAGGAAATAAAAAAAACATACAAAAAAAAATGGCTGGCCACTTTGCGGGTGATGGTCCTTTGGGTCAACCCAACCCCAACTCCCCCCCCCCTTGTAAAAAGCTAGATCTGCCCCTGATATGTCTGGATACGAGACGACCCTGGTGTTACAAAATTCTTCGCAATTAAAGGGGCGCAGACACACACCCCTCTCTTTCTTCTGATCGCCGCCCATACCAAGGTCTAAACATTCAAGGTCGACAGTTTAATTAATTGGTTTAATTCTAGTCTAAGCTAGAATTTTAAACCACTCTTTTATGGAATTATTACTTCATAAGGATCTTCCATGTATTTCTGGCAAATATAATGTATTGATTAATTAATTAGAATCGATTTTTTTAGTACTATTATTTTCCTTTTCATTCCATTACACGACTCAATAATTTTTACAACTTTTCAAACCAGGAAACGAATAAATTTTCAATGATGAATTAGTTGACATCTGGCTTAAAAGTGCAGTCTAGATTAATCCAGGTTTCACTAGATCGTGTTTATCAGAATGATACCACTGTCATTAACCCTAAATCTGCGGGGGTATTTTGATTTTTGTCATTCCCGTGGGGGGGCATAATGCCCCCCCCCCCCTTAAGATGTCAGCCGCGGATTGCGCGATCACAACGAAAATTTGCATGATGGTAGAGAATGACGTAATCTACGAAGTTGCATTGGTAAATTTTACTGAATTCGTATTTTTTTTTATTTTTTATGAATTTATTATGCTAATTTATTCATGAAATCATACTCTGCTCTGATTCACTAAATAAAGCTCCTAAAATGCTATTTTTTTGTAAAAATATTTTTATAGCATTCCTAACAATTGTGAATAAAATAATGTTGGTACCAAGATCGATTTCTTATGCATTTTAATGTTGTTTTTCTTATGTATTTCTTTGTTTTTTATTGTCTTTTGCGATGGAAATCGTTCCAGACTTGATTCTGATCTTGAACAAGGCAAAATTAATTAAGTTTTATCAGTGAAAGTAGAAATAATGATACATTTTATTTATTTTGGCTAATACACAATCTGCATTCGACATCACGTTTATGACCAATTAGGGGTCTGACATGCACTTACATAATGCTGCGTAATGTCGTAACCGCGTACCCGGGCATCACAAATTTGGTCTGGAAAATTTGCGCGAGACTTAACTTTATATACCGTGTTTAAGTATAAAGTCAGTGAGCGGCGAGGTCAAAAAAATTTGCGCAGCAGATATATCGCGAAAATTGTTAAACCCCCCCCCCCCTCGGACATGTCGGAGAATTAGGGTTAAAATAAATATATATTCACGTCTCATATACCCGTCTCTCTCACTTTTTTCTCGACCCCCACCCCTTCCTCTCTCTCTCTCTCACTTGATTGCTGACAGTGCAGAAGACGAAAATGTCTGAGATGTGCCGAGGGCTGATGAATTGGGATTGACATTGATATACCAAGTGGCCTCCAATATCAGGATGAAGTGTGGTGTTATGGTAAGATCATTCTGCTTGCATATTTCATTGTGCAATTTTTGTTCTAATTATTCTACCAAATAAGCCTTTTCCGTAATCCACTGCCAGCCTAACACACAGCAAGAGTTTTTCGTTAACCCGTATATATTCCATTTCTCAGATGGAGAGTACCAACCATTTTACTTTTCAATAACATGAATTTCACTGGACGTTTACCATGTCAGAACTGAATAATATTGAAGGGTTTTCTTTTTGCTCGATTTTTAAACATTTTTATTGTCATTTGAACCTATAAATGCTCGTTTGCACCTTTAAAGCAGCAACGTGTCACCTTTTATGGAGAATAATACTTGACTTTGAAAAGGATTCAAAGTTGCACCTTTATTACATGATTCATCTTTGCACCCTAAAAGTAGGTCTACGATATTTATAGACAAACCAAATACAATCAAAGATACTCAGCGGAGACAGTATAGAATGAGGTCAATAAATGTTTCAACGTGACGATTCAAAGGTCATGAATATGGGAAGACCGTACAAATAAACATAAAGAAATATTGTGTCGTATTTTCTGGAGCGGATCCAGATTTTCCAAGGGGGGGGGGGTCAGGCATTTTTGTACTGTAAAGTTTGAAACTACAAGATTTCAGAGGTCATTTTGGTCCATGAAAATTTGGACAGAAAAAAAGGGTTTTCGCTACAAAATTGACGTCATTTTGTTTGAAAAAGGGTCCTCTTTTGCACATGCAAGACATGCCCCTCCCCCTCCCCCAAAAAAGAAATATTTGTTGTGTCTCTCAAATGGGGGGGGGGGGCATGGGCAGAAAGTCCCTTTAGCATGTTTATCCGGATCCGCCACTGAGTATGGCAATCTAATCTGATTGATACACGATTACTGCAACCTGGGCTCCGTAACAATTGCAAATATCAAAGAACCGCTGTTATTGGTTCCCGGTCAGTATATCAAACAAAGTGCGCATGCCAAGATAATCTTGATTGGTCATTGGTATTTAGCGATTGATTGCAAACTTTTTTGTTACGGAGCCCTGGTTCCATGTGTACGAACATGACGAAGGTGGAATAGTAAATTACTTCCGTCTTCGTCAAACTTGGGGATGATACCTCCCAAGTATTTATGATGTCCACATGTATGACCAAAATGCCCCTAATTCAAATTCGAGAAACAAAGGGCGTATCAGGAAAAAAATGACGTCTACATTAAAAATCATTCAGTATTTTTTTTCTTAGTTAATTTCCTGATACTCGTATCTAACCCCGAACCTTGTAACACTAATACAGGGTACATGCATGACCATAGCAACATACAGATCCTGTATGAGAGCATGCACAGTGAGTATTATATTTTCATAAACAAATAACTTTAATCATGTAGGCCTACCTAGTATCATGTACTTTACACGTTGCTTTGAATACATGCTTCTTTCAGATTTCAGTGTATAGCTTTGTCATACACCTAAACATTCGAGGAAACAAGTGGAACGCATCTAAACAGTCTTGCCTGCATTCTTGTTTCACGAACTAGATCCATAAACTTTCTATTAAAGTTATTATGCCAATTCAACAAAATACCTCCAACGCGGCAAAAGTTCATTAATCTTAAAGTTTTAAACGACCTTCGATCTTTGCCATGTGACCTGAAGCACGCACAAGATATTCAAGGATACATGATTGCTTTCTTGTCCAAGTTTCATGAACTATCTCTATAAAATTTGTAAGTTATGACAATTCCACAAATACCCCAAACATGGCCAAAGTTCAATGACCCGAAATGACATTTGACCTTGGTCATGTGACCAGCGGACCTCGTTGCGGTATACCCATTGGCTCTTCTCGCACATCGTTCATTATTTGGCCCTGCATGCACGCGCTTACGTGTATTATTTTGTTCTTTCGAATAGCCGAGATCACCTTGTGTGTGCTAGGGAAGGCACTAGATATTGCTTTCTTAATTTGCGTCTAAAACTTTTGGGAAATTTTCACTCGCCACGTCAGTGGCTTTCCGTCACAATAGTACAAGCTTCCCAAAAGTTTGAGACGCAAATTAAGAAAGCAATATCTAGTGCCTTCCCTATAGCGTTGAAGCGCGTTTGGTATTTACCACACACAAAATGATATCGGCTATTAATATTCGAAAGGACGTGCTCCCTATCTCTTAATGCAGCGATGTCATTTACGAGTAACCAAGCATGCGCTGAACAAAACTGTTCATCTCGGTTTATGGTGCTCAGTCGAGCAAGGAGTTTCACTCATTTGCGCATGCTCGAGGCAGGCAGAAGGAGTTTGTTAGAACCCTTGCGCTATTTTTGTTGTTTCGCTTCAATTTACGGCTGGCATTGAGCCTAACTTGTTTTCCTTGACAGCCAATCACGGCTCACCATTTAGCGTCCATTGTCTAGTTTCTGTTCTTTCATATAATTGTTGCTCTAAAGTCTAATTAGTCATTCATGAGATTTCACTCCGATGCGTACATCTCGCAAAGCGTTAGTATGTCCATTCAATTTATTTGTTATCAAATTTTCAGTGTTTTGATCAGTGAATTTTACTTAACTTATTCAGGTTAATGTTTTTGAGGACATTCCATAGTTATAATGAAGTCCATGTCATTTTTACCCAATTTTGCAGAGTTACTTTGGTATTTAGGCCTATGCATTATGAAAATGAAAAAAAATAATAATGTAGTTTCATGTGCTTATTTTTTTCTCCAGGACTTCAAAGTCGCCGTATTTGATGTTTCGCAATCAAGAGAATTCCAAGTCAGCAAAGTATCTGGGCCAATATGGGTCACATATGGGTTGATGTGGGCCATATGGGGCCCATATGTCCCACATCATCCCCATATGAGCTGATCCACTTGAAACCCATATGGCTAGAAACATCTGGGCCCCATATGGGGGTATAAATGGGCCATGTGGCATCATTAGTAACGGTCGATCTGGACTGCACTCATGAATATTCAATACAACAGTAAATGACCAAAACTTTAGCTAATACAGCTACAACAATTAATATGTTCATGTTCATGCAAGGATTCCACCATGAAAAGTTTCAGAAAAGTAAGTGATTTATATCGTTACTAATGATGCCAAATGGCCCATATATACCCCATATGGGGCCTAGATGTTTTTAACCATATGGGTTTTAAGTGGGTCAGCCCATATGGGGATTATGTGGGACATATGGCCCCATATGGCCAACATGAAACCCAGATTAAAAATCGAAACATTCAATTTCAGGAGAAAAATTTCAAGATTGAATATTGAAAATCGTTATTAACCATAGCCTGTCAAGTATAGCAAACTCGCTCTATATAGAAGTCAACAAGTTTCGGTGGTTAGGTGTAGGATACGATAAGGATAGGATTAGGATTTAGGGTTAGAATGTAGGATTATAGGATATGATAAATGATAAGGATTGGAGTATTGGGTTGTAAAGTCACCATAATGACACAAATTAATATTTTTTAATTGATTAAAACATCGTGAACCTACATGGAGCCCACATGGGACCCATATAAAACACAGTATCGTTTTCATATGGGGCCCACATGGGTTTCATGTAGGCTCGACCAGATTTTCCCCATAATTATGAAACCCACATGGCCCATATGAGCCCCGGATGGTTTGGACGGTGCAAAGGCCCATATCCAAGCCCAGATAAGCCCATATATACCCACACGGGCCCTAGATACTTTGCTGACTGGGTTATGCCTCTCTTAGACCCCACGAATTTACCAAATGAGTTTAATAGTCAGGCAGCATATGTCATGATTTACCGGCTACTTCGACAAATTGGCTAAGTCTGATTTTTCACTTTTATGTGATTGGTGACATCACAAGGAACAACTTTCAACTTGGTGACAAATTTCTAATGGTCATCTTGACCATGTTAGGGGTCAAAATAAGGTCAATAGGGGTCAATTTTATAAATTGCCCCAAGTCTGTTGAGTCACACACCAAATTGTTTGTCTTGTTATACTGAACAAAAAAGTGTACACAACCATATACTCTTGACCTTCTGTTAAAAAGTTATGACCGGAAATGTCAAAGGTCAACGAACTTTCGTTAAATGGCAAATTACTCTGAAGGTGTTAAGGAAGCTCATTTTCCCGTGTTTTTATGATGTGTGTACGTCTTTTTCTCGATTTTTGATCGTCAGAGGTCCTTATCCAGAAGATATAAAGGGTCAAGACAAGGTCAGGGAAAGGTCAAAAGGTCAACAAACTTTCATTGGAAGCCAAAATACACGTCTAAAAGCGGTTAGAAGTCTTATTTTTCGTGGGTTCTTCATTTTCAAAAGTCTATATCTAAGAAGACATTATATATAAAGGGGTCCAATGTGCTTATTTAGGAACAAAATAGATAAACAGAGATTGACGTCGAATACATTGAATGTGGGTATCATGGTATTGCAGAAATACCTTGGAAACGACTTGACAAACTCTAATGCCCTTAAAATCTTATCATTTTCATGATGTAATAATTAAGTGCATCCAGGGAGTTTTTTTTTAATTTAGGAATTCAATTCAAGTTCAATTCATTTCAATTTACTAGTCTTTGATATGTAAAGAAGTGATTTCTTCATTGGCTTTGTACAGGATATTCTAATTAACAGAACCTATTGTTATGTATTGGGGTATAAGTATAATAGGCCTACTATGTTGACAGAATAAACAAATCGATTCATCAGTGCTTCCAACTCCTAAGAAAGTTCCCTAACATTTCATTTGGATTATCTTGCGAATAAGATGCTCTGGAGCCAAGAAGGACTAGACATTTCTGGTGCATGTGCTGTTCTTAGCTGACCACTGGAGCCCTTTTACATTTTGTAAAGTGATATTTAAGGATTTCGAGCATACTTTTGGTCAATTTTATTTATTTTTCAGTAAAAATGCAAGTCTTCACAATTTCTGGGGGCAGCTGCCCCCACTTCCCGCTACGGTATGGTTGTGGTCTACATAATAATTGGATTTACTTCAATGACATTCTTTCTAGTAACATCCAGGCAGTTAAGCAAGTAGGAAAAAACAAGAACGACAAAAGAACAAAAACAAAATCTGCATCTAGCATCTATGCACATCAGTATCGTGAGAATTGGTACTAAGTTTAGTTTCACGTTGTAGGCATTCTCTGATAAAAAAACACACTTGACAAAAATAGTACAAGCCGTTTTTGTCAGCACATAATCAGGCATGTGTAGTCCAGAGATCGAGTCAGGCGCGTACGCAAGGGGGGGGGGGTTCGGGGGTTCAACCCCCCCCCCCCCCCTTTCGTTTCGTTTCCCCCTTTTTTTTTTTTTTGCTTGCTTGTCTCCCCAGAGGTCGGTCTGGTCAAGGAGTCATCGGGCAAGCGCCTGATAACTCCTTGGTCTGGTTACGGATAGTTCCCCTACCCAGTAATGTATATGACAGCAATAATGAACAGAATCTCATGTTTCCGACGAAAAACACAGAAAAAATTTCCGCTCGCTTCGCTCGCTCCATTTTATTAGATCTATATCTTTTATTTCCGCATGTCACCGACATGATCACGGTATCGCCATTAACAAGGCCATACATGATTATCATGATGTATACTTATGAATACAAGTGAACCAAGACAAAGACATACGTTTTCTTACAAAATATGTTTTACCAATATGAAAACCAAAATGACGGAAAACGCTAAAATGTCGGTTAGCTCGCTCCGCTCGCTCGTAATAATTTATGAAATTCCCTAGTATTTATCAAGTATCTAGTCTCCTGTTCAAGGCCGTATTATGAGTGTTACGAATAGAAGGACATGTAGCATCGACTAATACTTGATTTACTAACAAACTATTGACAAGAAATGTATGTTTTGACGGAAAAACGCAAACATTTCGGCTCGCTTGCTCCGCTCGCTCGTAATTATTCATGACATTTCTCAAGTTTCTAGTGTTCTGATCAAGGCCATATCCAGGCGCGTAGCCAGGGGGGCGGTCGCCCCCCAAAAACGTCCCCAAAAAGAAAAAAAAAGGGGAAAAAGGAGAGGAGAAAAGGAAAAGGGAAGGAAGGAAAGGGAAGAAAGGTAGCTTTGTGTTTTTTCTATTTATTCTTTATTTTTTTCTCAAAAGAGAAACTCCTTCACTCTTCTTGCTTTAAATTCATATATGAATTTTGCTTCCGCGCTGCACGCGGTTAAATGACAATATTGAAGTTCTCCATTGTTCCCCCACCTTTTCTCTAACCCTTTTTTTCCACCTCAGCTATGTGCTTCTTGCCAGTTAAAGTTAAAATTGTATACATTACGGCATGAATTTGAGTAAGGTTAGGCCGAAGTAAATGTATGAAGTTATCTTTTTTTTCAATTGATCGCGCAACTTCTGGTCTGGTCGGCTCCGAGCGGGTAAAATCTTTATATCAGTTTCTGCCGTCACCTCCATAAAGTCAGCTTCTCCCGCTTTTCAGCTCATTACTATAAACAACCATAATTTGGGGGCAAACAGGTTCCTAATTTAAAAAGAGGAAGGTATGGAATTCGTGTCGTATTAAATAAAAAAGTACAATATTTTTTTATCAAATTGTATTAAACTTCATCTCCTGTCCTGTTTTGCGCCCTCAGTTTGAAATTTTGAATGACACTTAAGTTTCTTTATATTCAAAATGAAGCGCTTCAGGATAAGTAAAAAAATTAATCATCCTTTATTATATAGATAGATAATTTCAATAAATCACAGAAGTTTCAACTTTATGCGCACTATTTTCCTTGTAATGAAGTTCAATAATCTTAGAAAATCAATTGAATTAGAGACGATTGGGTATTAGAGATATCTACATTTGATGAAACGTCCGCCCTTTGAAATTTCAGAGTTTCATTGCTCATCGCGGGGAGGAATATCTTCCTCTACCAATCTTCTCTGTTTTGCGAGTTAAAAATATGCACTGATGCTAAATTGTTTGTAATCAAATCTGATCTTTCCAAAGAAAGTTTCAATATATCTTTGAGAATACCCTTTTTTCGGGACCCTTTTTATGGCAAGAAAAATTGATAAATCACTTTAGCTTCCGCGCTTCGCGCGGAGTTATTATCATTTTAATTTCCTCCATTATATACCTCTTTTGTGCGTTTACAATCACTTTTGAAAACAAGGTTCAAAATCGCAATATAGTCAACCGAATTGGAGGTACTAGAGACAAGAGAAACGGCTCCTTTTCATTTTAATTTATGAAACACTAAAAGCTTCGCGCGGGAGGGGGAAACTCCCCCTCCCTGCACCCACCCCCTAGGGAGCGCGCTTCGCGTGCATTTACCGCCCCCTCCAAAATGAAATCCTGGCTACGCGGTTGGCCATATCATGAGTGCTACGATCCGAAGGACATGTAGCATCGACTATGATACCAACAAACTATTGACAAAAAGGTTATGTTTTCAACGTAAAAACGAGAACATTTTTGCTCGCTCGCGGGTCATGACCGCACTGTTACATACCCATCCCCACTTAAATGTTATTGTCTTATTTGCAGCGCTGAAAAAAAAATCATCACCCCCCCCCCCCCCCCCCCCGCTCATCACTTTTTAGAGACTGGGCGAGAGATTTAAAAAAAAAATCAGCTCGAAAACCCCCCCTTTTCAAAAATCCTGCGTACACGCCTGGATCGAGTAATGGTCAGAATATATCACATCAGCATGATGGACACACATGACTGACAACAAACAGCATGCTTGCACGATGTTACCTCTTTGTCAGAAATGATAGAAATAATATTACCGTCACACAGAATTCATTAAGGGGCAATTGGAGTCCAACTTATCATATCATCCTCAATCCTAATTACCTCATTATCTTATTCGTAAGTTAATCCAAATAAGATGTTAGGTATCTTTCTTAGGAGCTGGGAGCACTGATCAATTGATGTGTCTGTTAACATACCCTAATACATTACAATACTTTCTGTTGATTAAAATATTATGTACAAAGCAAATGGATGAAATGTATCTTTACAAATCAAAGACTTGTAAATTGCAAAATGAATTGAACTTGAATTGAATTTCTAAATCAAGAAACTCGGAAAGAGCTGGTTGCACTTATAAAATCATGAAGATGATACGACTTTTAAGGGCTTTAGGGTTTGTCAAGTCGTTTCAAGGCATTCCTGCAATACCATGATACCACACCGAATGTATTCGACGTCTATCTCTGTTTATCTATTTTGTTCCTAAATAAGCACATTGGACCCCTTTATATGTAATGTCTTCTTAGATATAGACTTTTGAAAATGAAGAACCCACGAAAAATAAGACTTGTAACCGCTTTAAGACGTGTATTTTGGCTTCCAATGAAAGTTTGTTGACCTTTTGACCTCTCCCTGAGCTTGTCTTGACCCTTTATATCTTGTGAATAAGGACTTCTGACGATGGACTTATCGAAAATCGAAAAAAAAGTACACACATGCATAAAAACACGGGAAAATGAGCTTCCTTAACACCTTCAGTGTAATTTGCGATTTAACGAAAGTTCATTGACCTTTGACATTTCCGGTCATAACTTTTTAACGGAAGGTCAAGAGTATATGGTTATGTACACTTTTTTGTTCAGTATAACAAGACAAACAATTTGGTGTGTCACTCAACAGACTTGGGGCAATTTATAAAATTGACCGCTATTGACCTTATTTTGACCCCTAACATGGTCAAGATGACCATTGGAAATTTGTCACCAAGTTTAAAGATGTTCCTTGTGATGTCACCAATCACATAAAAGTGAAAAATCAGACTTAGCCAATTTGTCGAAGAAAATTACATATGCTGCCTGACTATAAATTGTCTTTACTCTGTCGATACCGCATCAAACTTCATCAAACTTTCAGAATATGCAACTAAGTGAATACCACAGTAGGGGAATGTCTTCTCATTACCCAAACTAAACCCCTCCAAAAAAGTTTGGAAATCTGATTTAAGCCACTGATTCCTCCCAACTCCCGATTTTACACAAAGCATATTATTTTCATATCATTCAAAAGGTCATTGATATGAAACCATGCTTATTATGATCATGCCCTCCGAAAAAAAAACAGGATTCAAAAGTTTTGGATGAGGTCTGAATTGAAAAGGTGTAAAATGAGGATAAATAGTCTTGAAGGGTTACCAAAGATTATTTGGTCTGTGTCAATAGAGATGAAAATTCATTCAAATCAAGCCCCTGCTTCTTCATTTTTGATGTTTTATTGTGGTTTATTTAGTAATGGTTCTGTGGTGTGAATACCCATGCATGTTTGTCTGAGTTTGCTTGTTCATAGGTGTGTTTGATTCCATGTTAATGTTGATGTTAAGGCGCATGAAAACAAGAGAAACCGCTGAGAAGCTCACTCATCACCAACGGAAAAAAGAACAGTGACTTTTTCGTTTCGCATCTGGAACGGAAACATTCAATCTGCGTTTCGTGTGCAAAATTCTGGTTGCTACTATGGTAACAGCGATATATCTGATTTAGGACGACTTTCCAAATCCAAATTTGGTTCCTCCCAGAGCTCGAGAGGCCGCCCGGGGGACCCACTTCCATTGATTGGTGGATACCAGGCGCGACCACACGTAAAAAGGGAAAGAGTGGGTAAGTACGTTATGTATAGGCCTATGTAGCGTTATGAGGGTGTGAGAAACAATGATTAAAATACTGAAAAGGGATATATTTCCACTACTTGTAGGGTGTCACAACTTGTTGAGAGATGCATTTTCATAATCTGGAAAAGACCTTCCCTTGTTTAGGGTGCTTTTCGAAACCCCATGGTCGCGCCTGGTACCCACTCATCAATGGAAGTGTACCCCCCGGCAAACCCCCCATTTCTGCGGAAAAGTAAAACATACTGCCCATTACATTGTGTGCTAGAGGCATATCGTTCATGTAGGAGGTGCAGGCAAAAGAAAAAACTCCGCAAATTTAGACGGTTTATGGCCTGTTGCATGATGTGTACATGTCAACGCATGGGAAATGATTCGGCTTGAGAGGTGATCTGACTCATGGAATCAATTGCCAGTGATCCACAAATAATGCACATTAAATGCAATATCGATTCGATGGACTGTAATGATCTATATCTAAGCCTTAATTCGGTAAGTTTTTGCTTACTCAATATGTACTCGATTTGTTTGAAAAACCACTTTCTTATCCATGTCATAATCTACATTTCGCATGTCTCCAGCCAGCTGGAGTCATAGCCATGATACAGGTACAGTCCCGCCGCGAGCTTCGGCAGGCAAATGGCATGGCATGGCATGCTGGTATCGTATGAAAGAGCTTTGCACACGAAAAGCAAGATCTATAGGGCCTGTAACACAAAGCTTGGCAATGATTGTAAAACAGTTTTCTACGTTTGATTGTATTGACTGTAATGTATAATCAATCTAGAAATTCGAGTCTATGATTAATCGTTAACTTTTGAGTTACCCGACTCTAATCTCGCGTTGTAGAGATTTGCGAAAGGTGCCTATTTTGTGATTACTCTAAACGCCCCGTTACCGCCTGGTGAAAATATGCAGATGATACATTTCAGGTTGATATAGATGAAGAGTAAGGCACAATCTGGTTTGAATATAATTCACTAGCACAGGGCAGGAAATAATTTCCATTTAGGTAGAATGTAGAGTTAAATTGTTCATTTTTTTTTTCATGGATAATGAGAACTTAAATAGAGAATGCTAAATATGATTTTAAGAAATTTAATGTATTTTGCTAAAAAGTTAAAAAAAGGTTATCATGAAATTGTAGTTTGCACAGCAATAAAAATACATAGTTTGATGACATTGTATTTACCGTTCTGCTTAATTTTTTTTTAACAAGTGCACACCTAGTTACCAATAATGCATTCAGCATTTCCATTTATTTGAAAGCAAGATAAAAGAGCTTTGTAGATGAAAGGGGAAGTTCACCCTGAAGAAAACTTTGATGTAAAAATAGCTGAAAAAATAGTAAAAAATATTGGTGAAAGTTTGAGGAAAATCCGTTAAAGTGTAAGAAAGTTATTAGAGTTCAAATTTTTGGATTTGTGACGTCATAAACGAGCAGCTGCCTCATGTGTTATGTAATATAAAATGTATGAATTTCAAATTTTGTATGGTTCCTGATGACTTAATTTTGTTTTCTTTTCATGATCGGATGTGAAATGATTTGTCTATTGATATACAAAAGGTACAGTGAAAACTATTTTCAATTTTCTGAGAAAATGGCATTTTATTGTTTTTTTACCATTCGCTATGTAGGAATGCTGCTCGCATATGACGTCACAAATCAAATAATTGAAATTCTAATAACTTTTTAATTATTTGATGAATTTTTCTCAAACCTTCGGCAATATTTTTTATTATTTTTTCTGCTATTTTTACAATAAACTTTTTGTCAGACTGAACTTCTCCTTTAAATGCTTTGCTCACGGGCATTAGGGCCGCGGCCGGGGATCGAACCCCAGACTTTCCATGTATAGCCAGGCGCCTTAGACCACTCGGTCACGGCACCTCCACATTCTGCTTAATTTCGCTGTCCCTACCAAAACTACACCATCAAACACCAGAGCCAAGACCTTGATCTTCTGTCCTGACAGCGCCGAAACTTCCCCGGAAACATATAGGTGAGCGGCCAGAAGCCAAAAAGTGCCTTATTTCTTGACTTTAATCCCCCCGGCTGGATCAAAGCAAAATCATACATCAAATTAAAGGAAATTTCCTGAATTTTTCGGAATTGGGCATTAAAAATGCCGTAATGTGTAGCATCACTATGGAAACCAGCCTTGAACAAGCCACGCCCATTTTAGATACTTATTGAATATTTATCACGAATATTGATTTTTTACTTATTAATTTAGATTATCAGATATTTTTCTTATTTTCAAAGGATAGATCTACTATATATTGTAAGAAGAATTACTGAAAAACAACTTAGCATGAATTTTATGAACATTTTCTCAGAAATTGTTGCCTAGCAACATAACTTTCCTTAGCAACCATTTAGCTCCTTAAGTTAACCACTTATTTTTCCATTTCAAACCTAACTTTTAACTTTTTAACTAGGTTGAATTAAACCAAATAAGTTACACCAATGAAATTATATAAATTATCATTTAAAAATAATAAAAAGAACTGAAAACCCTCATTTAAGCTATTGAGAACCTCAAATTAATTTGCTATGCTCTCCCGGACACACCCCTTCACATCGTACAAATCGCCATTTTATTGTTCATTTTGACTACATTGATACACATACATGTACATGTACGTACAAGTCACATACTTTATACTAGTTATTTTGTACGGTGAAAAAGTTGATTGAGTGAATAATTCCTGATCAATTATCTTGTCTTCAATAGAACAACAACAAAATGACAATTTCACATTATCCATGGATACCAATTGTTGCCTAGCAACGACTATATTAACACTCTTTTCCCTGGACAAATCTGTGGAAAATAGTCCATTATGAGCAATAATACTGACACAATTATCATTATAGATGTCTACAAACTCGTTTTCAGTAATCATTCAACAAACTATTTTATAGCTTCCATGGAGTCAAATGTGTTGCCCAGAAACAATATTCCCTAGCAACGGCAATGTTACCACTCTTCATCTCGGCTAAATGTGTTGACGAAGTTGTGCCTTAGAGTAAAAATATGGGAACGTGCGCGTACTGCGCGAACAACGGTGCTGGCCGCATACTCGACGCGAATCGACCAAAGCTAGCTGGATATGGACTAGAATGATATGGACTTGGTCTGTCACTGTTGTGGCACTAAGGCAGTTGAGCAACGATAAATGTTCAAGGTTAGAATCTTAATATTCTCTTTCAGTGTTGATTGGAGTAAAAAAAATATGAATACAGTCTGTAATATCAACAATTCCCCATCTTTTTGCTATCCATCAGGCAGAAATCGAATATGGCCACTACACGAGCAAAGCCAAGCCCTTGACCAGGGATTCTCGAATAGCGGCGCGCGTGCGCCACTTATGGCGCACCGAGCCTTGCGGAGTGGCACGTGAGAGCTGGTATGAAAAAAGATGGGTGAAAATATGTATGTAGATTTGATATTTGATAATAATTTTATACAAAGGGAAAAACAAGTCAGTTTTATTTTAAACTTAATTCTACCTTGAATTTTATTTTATTTATTCTAACGTTATGGTTTTTATATGCTTGGTGTATGGAATCATGTGCAACTGTCTGCATCACGATAGAGGAATACAATAATACAAAATACTATGATCATAAGTGATCCTGGGGGTGTTTCATGATAGCTGTCAGCACTGACAAGTTGTCTTTTTCCGGCAGTTACCATAGTAACAGTCAGAGGCCAGCGCTTTTCAGCCAATCAAAACCAAGGACTTCTCTAAAATTGTTAGCACTGACATTTTAGTCAGTGCTGACAACTTTCATGAAACACCGTCCTGATAGCCCCGTTCGTCAGATATCTATTACGTTTTTAACTTTTTCTACGGCTAGTAATTTTCCATTTCAAGATTATACATTGAAATTTGATGGAATTGCTCAGATGCAGCATTTGAAATGATGACAAAAAAATCCATCATTTATCACTCTTGTACCTGATAAACCATGCTTTTAATCAACAACTTGGACTCTTGGCATAGCACATCGAATTCTCCATTCTTCTCATGATATTGATCTAATTATATTTAATCATATTGGTTATATTGATTTAAATTTGACATGCATGTTAATTGATATTTGATGCACTTATCACTTTATTCAATGTTGAATTTTGTTCAAGCTTTTATATTCAAATTGAATTGATTTATCTTGTACTTATTTGTATTATGTTCATGATGTTGAAGAATGAAAAAATAAATTAAAATGAATATCATATCGGAATAAAATAGCGACATATATATATAGATATAAAATAAAGTTCTTAATTTGCATATTGGTGTGGCATGGAAAAGCAAGTCGGGTAAGTTTTAACCATCAAATAATGTTCACAGGAGGAGTTTTAGACATATTAAAAAATCAGAAACTTTGTTTCCGAAGCCGATTATTTAAAATCCAAGGATGTGAAAGAGAAATGCTGCAAGGTATTGCCTGCTGTAATGTGTGCATGCCCTCGTGAACCAGCGGTATAACTGGTGTGTTGTGAAAAGCCATTTATCATTTGAAAAAAATAATAAATTGTGTAGTTTGTTTGCATTTGTGTTTCTTGTGTTGGCATTAATTAGACAATTAAGTTAATTATACACTTAAATTGGACACTTAAAAACCTCATTTTCCAAAGCTTCAAGGGGCTCCGCCCCCTCGAGCCCTCCAGGGGCCCCTCAGCAATATTTCGCTCGTTAGCGCTAGTGGAGCAGTACAGATTCTCGACAAGAAATGTGGCGCTTCAAACAAAAGTAATTGAGAATGACTGCCCTAGTCCTAACGCCGGGGTAGGGGGGGGGGCACTATGCGTGCTGGGTATGTGCCGCGGTGGGGACCCCCATTTTTGTACACTCAAATTTCCGTTCCAAGGCATGGCATTTTTATCGCATTGAGAGAATATTTTTCGTTTCGCCGCTACGGCCGCACTGATCCGTTACAATAAGCTGCAATTTTGGTGAAAAGCGGCCGCAGTGCGATGTCCCGACCATCGCCTCTGCGCGAGCGCACCCGGTGCCCCTGCTGCCGGGCTAGCTAGCTGCATGCACGTATGCCCGTTCCATAGGGATGCATACGCACTCGACCCGTTCCATTGACCCGTTGTAACTGTGGACAAAAACAATTTTAGTTCCGAAGCCCGTTCCGAGGACCCTCCATTTAAAAATAAGCCCACTCCAAAGCCCCCGTTTTTGTCTCGCCCGCGGTATATGTATATACCTACCACTTTTTTGGTCGAGTACCCCCCCCCCCCCCCCCGCCGGATGAAAAATTATTTTTCCCACCGCAGTTCCAGGCGCAAATGTGAAAATTTTAAGACTTGGGTCTTTGGAATAAGAGTACACATGCGTACTCAGAAAGAATAAAATAAGAGGAGCAATATAAAACTTGTTTGATCGAAATCGGTTATAGAATAAGCAAGTTATAGAAGATTGAAAACTCTTTTTGTACTTTTTATGGGGATCCTAAAATTGGCAAACGAGCTCCAAAATGGCTGATTTTGTGGACAACTCTCCATTTGTTTTGTTTTGCCAATTTCAGGATCCCATAAAAGTACAAGACTTTTTAAATATCCATAACATGCTTATTGTATCCCCCGAACAGAGTTCGGAGGATACTATGGATTTGGTCTCGTCGCGCCGCCGCCGAGATTTCCTTGTGAGCGCTCTATCAGATGCATTTCTTCTCCGATCGTCTCCAAATTTGGCATGAAGGTTGAGTATGGTATAGCAAAGAAGCCTCTCGATTTTGGTGTGGGTGGAGGTCACATGGTAAGGTCAAAGGTCATTTACAGGTCAACATTAATGTTTACATGCAAGACTCTCTTATGCCACCTAACTCCGCAACCGTAAGTCACTTTTCAACCAAACTTGGATGATAGATCAGATGGTCTTGGGGAACCTGCATGTTATGCTGCAGTCAGAAGTCACATGGTAAGGTCAAAGGTCTTTTTCAGGTCAACAATAAAGTTTACATGCAATACTCCTTATGACACTTAACTCTGCAACTGTAAGTCACTTTTCAACCAAACTTGGATGGTAGATGGATTTTGGGGGACCTGCATGTTATGCTGCAGTCAGAGGTCACATGGTAAGGTCAAAGGTAATTTTCAGGTCAACGTTGATGTTAACATGCAAGACTCTCTTTCTCCGCAACCATAAATCACTTTTCAACCACACTTGGAAGGAAGATGGACTTGGGGACCTGCATGCTAGGGTCATTGTCGCCATGATAAATGTATATTTTTGTCAAATTTATGTGTGAGCTCTATATATCGCAATGACGGATGACGCGGTGGGTTCGGAGGATAAATGTGCTCGGCTGCGCGACCCGCCGAGCATCTCTAGTTTCATAACCGATTATGATGAAACTTATGTTTTCAATTGTTCCTCTCATTTCGCTCTAATAAGATTGCTTTCGTCTCGATTTTTGACTTCCTTTATTTGTGGCCGCCGTTCACGTTGCCACGAATTAAAGGGGAAGTTCACCCTGAAGAAAAGTTTGTTGTAAAAATAGCAGAAAAATTAATAAAAAATATTGGTGAAGGTTTGAGGAAAATCCGTTAAAGATTAAGAAAGTTATTAGAATTCAAAGTTTTGGATTTGTGACGTCATATGCGAGCAGCATTCCTACATAGCGAATGGTAAAAAATCAATGAATTTCAAATTTTGTATGGTTCCTGATGACTTTATTTTGTTTTCTATCTATGATCGGGTGTGAAATGATTTGTCTATTGATATACAAAAGGTACTGTAGAAACCATTTTCAATTTTGTGAGAAAATGACATTTCTTTGATTTTTTTACCATTCGCTATGTAGGAATGCTGCTCGCATATGACGTCACAAATCCAAAACTTTGAATTCTAATAACTTTCTTAATCTTTGACGGATTATCCTCAAACCTTCACCAATATTTTTTATTAATTTTTCTGCTATTTTTACAATAAACTTTTCTTCAGGGTGAACTTCCCCTTTAAAGAATCAGTACCCTCAATTTAAACCTAGATCAAGTTTGTGAACACTTATCGAATTGCCATTAATGAAAAGACGAAGTGCTAGGCTAGACTTTATAGGGCTAGCCTAAGCTACCGACTGCATTAACTTAATCTAAAATCTGGACCTCTCTAATGCCATGGACCATGGTCAACTGGTTAAAATCTGAACTTAACGTTTATTTACGTTTGACCAATGAGCTAGCCTGGCTTGGTTTAATAGGTCTAGTCCGTATATAGAACTAGTACCACAAACAATTATTACCGATTTTGAGCACGGATATCAAAAACATGATTAGTAAAGAAAATGCATATCGATCGAAATTTAGTTAATCAGATTAAACGATTTATTTTGCGATTGCAAATGGTAGTCGCGCGTTCACATAAGCAGTTTACAAATTTGATTAGTAAAGAAAATCAATATCGATCGAAATTTTGTTAATCAAGAGAGATATTTTGCGATAAAGTGGTGAACCTTGGGTCGCGGCATGGGGGGCACCAGCAAACAAAAATCACTTAGTGAGCGCGCGAAGCGCGCTTGGTTGTCAGATGTATTGACAAAATAGAGGCATTTTAAGGACAGTTCTATTAACCCTATCTAGGCCGGGGGCCTCGGAGCCCCCCCCCCCTCAACGAATCGCGCGATATTTTCGCCGCGCGAAATTTTCCTGACCGCGCCGCTCGCTGACTTTTTACTTTCAAGTCTTGCGCAACTTTTGAGACCAATTTTGCGTCACCCGGGTACGTGGTTCCGAAATTACGCAACATTATGTAAGTGCATGTCAGACCAAAAATTACTCAAAAACGTGATTTCGTGTACAAAGTCAAAGCAAATTGTGTTTTCAACAAAAATTCATAAATGCATGATTATTTTTAGTGTTGCTGGTCTAAGTGTATTTATTTTATGCTTTTTATGATCACAGAAGAGTCCCCAACAAATTTCCTGGAAAAAACAACGAAAAACAAAAGGTCAAAAAACATACAAATACATAAGAAATTGCGAAAAACAATATAATACATAAGAAAATGATTTGATATCGCAATTTTTTTCATGTACACTTGCAAAGAACACCACAAAGAGTTTCTATTTGGGGCTTTATTTAGGGAGAAAAAGTATGATTTTGCAGACTAATTACGCATAAATTAGCATGATCACTTAATAGCAATTCGCATGAAAAAATTACTATACAATCTTGTAGATTATGTCCCAGGCAACCCGCGTGCTAATTTTCGGCGCGATCGCGTGGTCGACGGCCGAGATCTTAAGGGGGGCCTGGGAGCCCCCCCCCCCCCCCCGGCCATATGAACTCCAAAAATACCCCGGCCTAGATAGGGTTAACGGATACGTATCTCACTGATCAAATACCAATACGCCCAAAAAAGTGACATTATAAGAAGAACACTCGGTTGCCAGTTGTATTGACATAAGAGGCATTTTAAGGACAGTACTATCAACGGATATGTATCTCACTGATCAAATAGTAATACGCCCAAAAAAGTGACATTATAAGAAGAACACTCGGTTGCCAGTTGTATTGACATAAGAGGCATTTTAAGGACAGTACTACTGACGGATATGTATCTCACTGATCAAATAATAATACGCCATAAAAGGTGACATTATAAGCACATGTTTGTATTCATGATACGTATCTTTCTCGCCTAAGAAACAATGCGAGCGCAAAGCGCACAAGGCCGTCGCTCTGGATATCGTCTGTAAATCTGCGCGCCCGTCGAGAAAAAAAAAACACATTTATACCAGTAGGCATAAGTGAATGGAACTCTTTATCTCAAGACAGTCGATCTGTTCAATCATCATTAATATTGAAACGACTTCTAATTTCCTCAAAATATTCGCATATCATATAATTGCATAATTTGTTTTCGCTCAAGTCAATATGTAATTATAATGTTAAATTAATTATTATATGTTACAAGTAAGTAACGAGTCTGCAGAATGTGCCATAGTATGTGAGGGAGTGTGTGTGTGTGGGTGTGTGAGTTTGGGTGCTTCCGTGCGTTTGTGTGTTTCTGATTAATCTGATGACGACACAGATGGTTGGGATTTTTAAAGATTTATTTCTATTGAAAAATGTTTCACAACGTCCAGTTTGATCAAATCGGAATATCAAAAATTGTTGAGCATGATACACTTCGTTTTCGTTATTTAAGGAAAGTGCAAAAACAGTGTTGCATAGCTTGCGCTTCGCACTCGTTATAACTGTTTATTGAGATATATATATATTTATATGATCGCAGTAAATATTGAGGGGGTTGATTCAACCCCCCCCCCCCCCCCCTCCGGCCATTTTAGGGTTAAGGTTATATCGCTTCGAATGTCTTGTTTTTAGGCCTAAATTTACATTAAATCTAAGCTGTCGCTTCGTGCTCGCATCATGTATTTCTATATTTTCTTTCATGTTGGACAGTGCTCAAATTTTCCATTAGAATACCGAAAATTTCCGTTGCGCTTCGCGCTCGCATTCAGATACAGAGAATGTTAAATTGCAAATGCCGCATTTGAGTTTGTTCTTTATTATAAAAAATTGTGAAACAATTAAGTTTTAAGTCAAAATTTCAATTTGTCAGCTCGCACTTCGCGCTCGCATCATATATCATATATATATATCATATATATATCATATATATATATATATATATATATATATACATACATACATACATATTGTGTAAAGAAATGGATGAAGAGAACAAAGGTAGGCGTAGCGTATATCAAGGTTCCCCAGAGCTATCTACCCTCTGGAAAAAGACAGAGACATTTTTTCGGCATCACCAAATTTTCCAAAGGGTAGATAGCTCTGGAGAACCTTGATTTAAGCTACGCCTACCTTTGTTCTCTTCATGCATTTCTTTACACAATATTTAAATAAAAGAGTTGCCAAAGCTGTTGTACATGTATAACTTCACACATTTCTCCACAACTTTTCTTTATGAGATTCAGTACTATACAAATAATTTGAACTCGCGCTTCGCGCTCCCATCATTTTTTAAGATACACATTTTTTTCCAAATACAAATGCAGAAACTTACTTAATTCAAATGTACAAACTGTAAAAGTGCTTAGCTTTCAAGTAAAATATCCTAAATTTTCAGCTCGCGCTTCGCGCATGCTCTATTTGATCAGTGAAAATGTATCATATAAATAAGTAATTGCAAATAGTTAATAAGCATGTCCTTTTTCAGAAGGGTCAATTGAAAATATCAGATCGCGCTCGCAAGATTTGTTATACGCACATTCTTCGTGCGAAAAGTGCTTAGAATGTCCAGTATTCTTGTCGGAATTAAAAAAAATCAGCTTGCGCTTCGCGCTCGCATTTCGTTTTCGAGATACACAGCTTGCTCAATTACATAGAGAGAAGCTGAGTTTTCTTTAATGTATAAACGTGTAGAAATGTTTAGTGTTTAAGTCCAAATAGTTCAAATATAAATATGAATATAAAAATTCCGTGCTCTCTCTAGATTAGTGAGATGTGTATTATATTAATGAGTCACTGCAGACGTATAACTGACATGTCTGTTTTAGAACAGTTATTTAAAAGTATTGGCTCACGCTCGCATGAATTGTCAATATCGCATGTATCATTCATGCGAAAAGTGCTTAGAACGTTTTCTGGTCGGAATCATTTTTTTTTTTCAGCTCGCGCTGGGCACTCGCTACCATTGTTTGGTTAATGTATCCATCCTCTTTATGGTTACAATCGAGTTTTAATCTCAAAATATTACATTTTTCAGCTAGCGCTTCGCGCTCGCATTCATGGCTTGGAGATAAGTTTACAATTTCATGGTTCACTGCAGACAGTCTTCAAAAGGTGTTTATGCTGGCCAGTATAATTTCAGCCCGCAATTTGCACTCATAAGGTTCGTTTAGTTAGATACCCCTCTAGTTAATTATTACAAAAGTGATCACAATGATCGATTTCCAGGTCTAAATATACAAAATATTCAAACATTTGAGCTCGCGCTTCGCGCTCGCATGGTAATATATATTCAGGCCACATAATACCTTATGTTGCTTCAAAGAATGAAAATTTAGTTAGGACTAACCCTTATTAAAAAAATGGTGGCCGCGACATAGAAAATGCGGATTAAAATCTTTTCGAAACCCCCTCCCCATTCATGAAAGTTCCTTGGCATTACAAAAGAAAGTGTTACTAAGGCGAATGAAGAACAAGAACAAGATTCATGGTCGCGGGACATCGGTAATGTCGATAATCGGTACTGATATTTGTCGGTAATCAGGGCGTCTACACCCCCTACTGGGAAAGGCCTAGGGACGCCCCTGAAAGCGCAAGCTGAAATTTTGTATATATTGACGGCAAACAGGGACATTTTAAGGACTATATTTTAGGAATCCATTTAGAGTATACATATCTCACCATAGTCATCTATCACCAAGCTCTAAGGGCTTGCTTATTTTGTTAGAATTATATCTTAACACATGAAGCACTTTTTGAAGTCATTTAAATCATGATTTTCGTACGCATCTCAATATTACGAGCGCGAAGCGGGAGCTGAAAATTTATAAAATTCAGACCCGAAGAGGGGCATTCTAAGGCTAGTTTGTAGGAATATACTAAGACCATACGTATATTTCACCAACCAAATAATGCAAGTGCGACACGCGAGCTGAAAATTTGTATATTCAGTTTAAAAAAAAAAGATATTTTAAGAACTGATTATAGGAATTCATGAAGAGCAGACATATCTCACTAATCCACTAGTACGAACGTGAGCACGGACAGGAATTATTTTATATTAAGACTTTAAAATGGGCCAATCACTTTAAGCATGTCACTACACAAAACAATTAATAACTCAAAGTACGAGAATAAGCTTGAAAATGGGAGGTTTTAGTACAACGGGATAATACATCTCTTTAAACAGACAATGCGAGCAGTAAGAAAAATAAAGACATGGGCCAGAGCAGATTATGTTTCATATAGTATTGAAAAAGGGTATCTATGTAATATAACATAACATAATCATAATATAATATATTATGTGATATAATAAAATGATATAATATTATAATGAACAACATTTCTTCTTTGCTACAACGTTTCTCTTCCTTTCTCCCTCTCTTTCTCCTTTTCTCAGTTTTTTTTATTTTTGGCCGGCCGATGGGGCCGGGGGGGGGGGAAGTGTCCTATCTAGTCCTTCTCTTACCCCTTATTCTCCTGACAATCTTGAACACATTGCTGACATCCACATGATAAAGTCAAAATGCTGCACTAAAAATTGCAATTCATGATCACTCATGCATTAAATTTCAATTTAATAACTCGTGAAATTTTCTCAAACAACTATATGATCAAAATTGATCATTAATTCATCCTAAATCCCTCTAATTTTGCAAGTTCCAACCAAAAAAAAACCTGGAAGACATTGGAAGGCTAATTCCGGTCCAGACTAATTTTCATACCCTTTGTTTCATTGGGCGATGATCGCTCAAGCATGAATAGTTTTCCAATTTTTGGTGTCATTTGAAAGTTGAATTTATTGGCTTTCCAAAATACACAAGTCTTTCCCCCAAAGTGATATATATTTGTTTTATTTGGCAGCCATTTCAAAAGTGTATAGTTTTTTAGTGGACGCACTGTATGGGTGGCATGGGAATAAATGTCATTGCCATTGTCATTGTGCTTCTAGAAAATCATGCGCATGGAATGAATGATTGTACGAACTGGCTCAAACCTTGATTTGTGACGCTAAAAATCAGTGCGCATGGTGCGCGTGATTTTACGAAGTGGCTCAAACCCACTGTTTTGGGGGTAAAAATTTGCAGCTTGTAAAATGCATACATGCGCTTCTTTTCAAGTATTAAGAGAATGAATACGAATTGCGGACGAAATTCTGCATATTATGAAAGAAAAGAATGTATGCATTAAATTGGTATGAATAATTAATCTGGGGCCCGTAACACAAAATTTAGCAATGATTGATTCCTTTGACTACTATGTAGAATCAATCGTGAAAATCAAGCGTACGATTAATCGCTGACCTTTGTGTTTCTTTCAAAAGCGTGAAGTTATGAGGGTCTGAGAAATCATTCAAACTTTGAACGCAATTATCTTGAAATCATGTTTTGGAGACCAGCCGAGGTTTGAGCCTGTTCGTAAAATCACTGACGAAATGTATAAAATGCTAAGGGTTCCGTAGTTCTGCTCTCAAACATTCTAAATCCATGTCATTTTCCCCATACTCTCCAGCTTTGTCGTGTTTGTAGAGGAACATATTTTGAAGCATTAAAAATATGGGTCCATGCGCTCATTTTTAAACTATCAGACCCGTATTATGAGGTCGGGTTTAACTTAAACTCAGGTTTAAAGTTGTGGTTTAAGTATGGAATATTTCACCTCATTCGGCTCTCAAATCATTCATAATTGTGTAGGAAGTACGAATAAATGATTGTCTTCACGATCTATGAATTAGAAAAGAGCACAGTAAAAATAAGAAACATGCAACTTAATAAATATTTTGACACTTTTTTGCTTCCCATAATTTTAAGAGAGAGTTAAACCTGACTTCAGATTACGGGCCTTTGTGTCCAAACTATTGTGAGTTGGCTTGAAACAGACCAAAACGGGCCGAAAAAAGCCAAAGTCTGATAATACCGTCTAAAAGGCAAATGTCGTCGTATAGTTCTGCTCCCAAACTTTGTTGTAGAACGTTTAAATGAATGATTGCCACATGGTGGCATCTGAGGGGAAAATGTTTATTCTTCTTTACAAGTAAGGTGAAAAATATCTAACTCACATTTAATATCGCTTAAATTTCATCTGCGTCCATTTTGCTCATTGTTCACATTCACTTTTCAAATCTACATACAGACTAGCTTTAAACGTACCACTTTTCACCCAAAAATAAATGCCTCTTATGCTTTCTTTCATAAAAAAAAATCAGAAATCGTGCATCATATCTCAGACTTGGCCCCTATATTACAAAATTTTGTTAATACGAAATCCGAATATAACATTATAATGGCTTAATAATATTGGGGAGATGTAAAAAAAAAATCCCTCATCATATCATGTCTTTATTTTTATTATTTTATTCTTACTTCTTTCCCGTTTTCAGTCCAAGAACACATTTCTACTGCTAGTTGTCTTGACAACCGTTCTGATGTCATACACAATCTTACAACTAAACCAAGGAATAGCAAGCTCAAACATTCTACGGTAAGATATATACATATATATTTTTTTAATCTTTAGAGAAAAAGAAATCCCACTCGACTGACGTAAAAAAAAACTCATTAATTTCATATGTTTGCAAGAGAGTTCTAGATACCATTAATATAGACATCACCATTTCAACAAACGGACAAGTCTTATTTCATTGATATCCAGTACACAATGTGTTCGTACATAATGCGTATCAATGTGTATCGCAGAAATCTGTTTGCGCAGAAATGCTCGTTTTCACGCAGTGTCAAGGGGAAAGGGCGAAATCAAACTAACGGTACCCTGCGATACATTTTTCCTACTTCCCTTTCACTTTTAGTCAATTTAGATCAAACAGATACATTCAAGCATTTTCAAACAAATTTGCCACCCAAATTGAAATTTCAACACTTAGTAAGCACAACTTTTACCCTTTTTGTGCCAGCTGGATCTGATGACATAACTGAATCTGAACAAAAGTTTACATCAGACATCTCCAGCACTTTTTCACTAAGTTTTTATTATTTAAAGTGGGTTGACATTTATTTTTTCATTTAATACTTGTTTCTCCACACTTTTCCCAAGCTCAACAATGATTAACAAAATGAAAATCAAGCCTAATTCATTTTATGTAAATCACAGCTCAGTGTAAATCAAATATCGTCTTGATGGCCTTGGTGTGTGGGGGAGTGGGGCGGGGCGCAATGCACTCTTCGAAGTGTATTGGGCAAGGAAACAAGTTAAAAGAGGTCAGAGATATCTTCAAATCAATTTTACTTGCTAAATTCTACGTGTTCTTCATGATAAAGGTTTACTTTTATTCGCATAGCTATTTCAAAGTTCTGCGCAAATCATTTTTCACTAACTTTTCAAAAGTAAGTGGTGCTCACTCAAGCGGAAATATTTTTCGATAGTTATATCGTCATTTGCTTAAATGGATCTGTACCAATGTTAAAATGTCGAAAAATCTTCAGGATATTACAAGTGTATAATTTTACAGGATTTTTTTCAAAGTGTAAACTTTTTTTGATACGCACTGTATATTCCTGTTGAACGTCTGCTACCGGCGGGTTTCATGCCCAAACTTGAGGCGATCTTCAGGGTCTGTGATTGTGGCCTGAGATATCCTTGAGTGTGAACAGCCCTTGTTGATATAGTACATTTGGTGAAGTATGCATCAGAGTTGAATGAGACAAGCTCGTGGTGGATCTTGTAGAACATATAAGGCGTGAGAATTTTCGTCGTTGTTGAAGGGATGTACATCCTAGCTCCTGCAGCATCGATGGCACACTTAATGTCTTGTGATATCGATTCAGTGTGTATCTGGCTGCTCTGCACTGGATCATTTCAAGCTGGTAGATGTTCTTGGGGGTTAATGGATCCCAGACAGTAGATGCATATTTCACCAAAGGTCTAATGAGTAGTTGGTATGCTGTAGCTTTCATCTTGGGAGAGCTTACTCGCAGGTTTCTTCGTAGGAAGACAAGGGTGTTATCAACCTTTTGACAAACATTGCTAATGACAATAATAATTGTCATTTATATAGCTACGACTGCTCAAAGCGCTTCACAATTATTATTACCCGGTCACTGGATTCATAGTATTTCCAGCAGCCTGTTAGGCTCACACTTGCTACACCAACCACAATGACGGTTGTTTCCTACCGGTACCCTATTAGCACCTGGGTAAGAGTGGCAAAGTGTGGATTGACGCCTTGCCAAAGGACGCTAGGTCATGGTGAGATTCGAACACACGACCTTTTGATTGCTGATGTGGTTTACGGTACACCATGTGGAGTGTTATAGAAACAGTGAATAGAAGAAGAGAAGAAGTGGATAGGCGAGAAAGTGGAGATTTGAGAGTAGAGTATTTTTTCTTGAAAATAGTCCTGAAAAGGACTGTAAACCAGAAGGAATGTTGGGTAAGAACAGCTTGAGTAGTAGAGCTGATGAGGAGATGCTGGCTTGAGTCGGCGAGTAGAGATGAGTAGTAGAGAGACTCGACGTTTCGGACAGGAGACCTGAAGACGGACAGTCAACCTGTCCGAAACGTCGAGTCTCTCTACTACTCATCATCTCTACGTGCCGACTCAAGCAAGCATCTCCTCATCAGCTCTACTACTCAAGCTGTTCTCACTCAACATTCCTTTTGGTTTACAGTCCTTTTCATGACTATTTTCAAGAAAGAATACTCTACTCTCAAATCTCCACTTCCTCGCCTACCCACTTCTTCTCGTCTATCCCCTGTCTCTATAACACTCCACATGGTGTACCGTAAACCACATCAGCAATTGTACATGTCACCATGCAAACCTTCAAACAACATCTGACCTTTTGATTATAAGGCGAGAGTCAGAACCGCTACACCAAGGTGCTTCCATGGCGCTGATGTGACTGTTCCACTTCAGGTCTGATGTGATAGTGACACCAAGATGTTTCGTTGCTTCTACAGTCCAAGGATAGCATCGTTGAGTTTGTACTGGGGTACAATACTGTTTCGCTTCCTGGTGACTGTGATGACTTCACATCTATTGGTGTTCATCATCCATTTACCGATCCATCTGATCACTTAGTTTCTTGAGGTCTTTCAGCTCATCAGCATCTTACTGAACTGTGAGGTACATGATAGCATCATTAGCAAACAGTCGAGCACTTGACTTGAGTTGATCAGGCAGGTCATTGATAAAGTAGAGAAAGAGGCATGGGCCGAGGACAGAGCCCTGTGGTATGTCTGAAGTTACATCGACTTGAGATGAATTACGACCATCCAGGAGCACTTGCTGCTTCATGTTATGAAGAAAGATGGTAATCCAGCGGTTATGTCCTCCAACTCCATATAACTCCAGTTTCCGGTGAAGGCGCTGGTGACCCACCTTGTCAAAAGCCTTGCTAAAGTCCAGCACTAAAATGTCTGTCTGCTTTCCATCTTGAAGGTTGTTGGTCAGGTTGCTTACTAGTCCTAACCATTGTAGCTCACAGGACCTGTGTTGTCTAAAGCCATGCTGAAGATGGTACAGAATATCCTGGTGGTTTCCATGCTTCATGATATTACTGGCAATGACGTGCTTCATCAACTTACATGCGATGGAAGTTATTGAGATGGGTCTGTAGTTGCTTGGTTCCGCTCTATCTCCCTTCTTGTAAACAGACACTACATTGGCATTTCTCCAGTCCTGTTGTATCTCCCTGGTGCTATAGGACTTCCTAAAGAAATCCCTAAGGGACGTTGCGATAATACCTGATAGCTCCTTGAGTACTCGAGAAGTGATGGCATCGGGACCGGGTAATTTCCTTGGCTTCAGATTGTCAAGTAGTTTCTTGATACCTTTCGTTGTGATGACATGTGGCATGGTTTCATAAGGCGAAGTAGGGGGAAGCATGTCAGGCGGTACAGGGGTCTCTTCAGTGAATACTGATTGGAATTGCTGGTTGAGTGCATTGGCCTTTTTAGTGGGGTCGGTAATGTGGGAAATTCATCCACTGCCACTTCAGTTGAACTTAATGAAGCTCCAAAATCATTTCATGGCCATGAATTGATTGTCTTCGTTATCAGATCCATCAAACATAGACTCAAGATATTTCCAGCATTCTTCCCTGGTCTCTGACTGGATGATCCTCTTAAGACTTCTGCTATACTCTTCAAGGTTATAATGGAAGAAGTCCTCTGAATTTCAAGATTTTTTTGAATTTCTTGTCAACCCTACTCCTTTTCTTAATGAGCTTTCTACTTCTTGCAGTCACAGAAGGTAGGATGGTTCTGGACTTCAACATTGTATGAGGAATATGTGCCTCGATGCCATTCTTGATTCCTGCTTGAAATATGTTCCAATAATTCACTAATGGAGGCTTACTCGAGCTTGGATAATATTTTATCAGCTACTTTTGACATGCTGTCCTTGAACCCTTCCCAGTCTGCTTTGCTGTAGGCCGGAACCTTTCTAGGCATTTGACGTATTCCTGGTGGTTTCAAGTTAAAGGTCAGCAACGGACTGTCATGATCCGATATGCCAGGAAGGAAACACACATTGTAAAGGCAAGGGTGGGATTGTTGGTGAGGAACAAGTCCAGAGTGTGATGCCGTATTGTAGGTTCTTCTACTGGTTGGTTAAGTTGTTTGTTATTATGGATACTTTTTCCTTCAGGCAACGATTGCACAAGCCACTTTTTATTTGGTTTGAATTTTACTTTGTCCCAAGTTAGTCCCGGTATTTTTCATGATTAAATGATTTGATGTGGTTTCTATATCTTTGAATGTCCCCCTGGAAGCCCGAAGTAGTGTTTCTCTTCGTTGCCATATGTCGGTTCGTCGCCTTGCATACCATAGCCGTCTGCATACACTTTTCTAGTAATGGACATGGGGGGGTTGCCGACATTTACATTTTGGCTCTTCTTCCGCACGTCAATTCGAATTTAATGTGTGATAACTTTTTAGTTGTGGGTTTTTATTACGGTTTCCATGTTTTTCATGCAACTGCAGCTAACCTTTATTGTGTTCTCGTTGAATTTTTGGTTCAGTTTGTGTCCCTTGGAGAAGTACTTCATTATTAGCTTCAGGACTCCCCCTCCTTGTTGGTTTTTACCTCGGAATTGTATGGTGGGTTAAACCAGGTGACTTTTCTACTTCTATTTCTTCTTTTTCTTGCTTCTTCTATTAGCCTGGTGTATTTGTTGGTCTTATCATACCCGCTTCTTTTCAGGGCGTCGTCGTATGATAGCGCTGCTTTCTTGAACAAGTCTTCGTTAGAAGATAGTGTCGAAATGCGCTTTTCAATGGCCGCAGGTATTTGGTTGGGGATAGGGGTGGGTGGGTGGATGCCCTATGTACGTAGGTAGCTGTGTCGTTAGGTTTTCTGTATGGTTGAAAATCGCCTGTGTCTAGATTGAGGGTGACGTCCCAGTAATCTACGATTTTTTGGTTGGTTTGCACGGTGATGCGTCGGCCGAGATCATTGAAGACTTTTATGAGGTCTTTTCGCGCCCTATCCGCCCTGCTCCTTGATGCTAGTCGGAGTACTGCTCGGCCGTCGTCGAGATATAGGCCTACATTATAGGTGTTATAATTGTTTAAAACGCACGCCCCCTCAGATAAATGAAATGGCAGAGTTTGTAAATGACTTATTGGGAATTGTAGATGAGTTGGAATTCAGGCGGGTAAATGACCAATTCAAAAGTTTCAGAGGTAGGCCCTAACCATTTTTACTCATCCAATGAGAATTCATCACATTTGTATTGGCGATGTTTTCTCTCTGGTGGGTCAGCAGGAGCTAACCCAGGCGCGTAGCCAGAGGGGGCGGTCGCTCCCCCCCCCCCCAAAAAAAAGAAGGGAAAAGAGAAAAAGAAAAAGCGAAAGGGGAAAGAAAGGTATTGCTATTGTTGTTTTCCTTCTTTTTTTGGTCAAAAGAATAACAACCTAAACGAGACTTTCCTCTCTCTTCATGCTAAATATTTTGCTCCCGCAAATAAAAAAAAATATAAAATTGCTATTCCCTTTGTTTCCCACATCTTCTTTCTACTCCTTTTTTCCCTTTCCCGCCTTGGGAACCGTATATTCTTGCCAGATAGTGTAAAGTATACATGACACAAGATTTTGGATCTTCTGTTCAGAACGGGTAAACATTACTACCGTCACTCCCCGAGTCCCCAAATGCTATTTCTTCAGCAAGTAATTTTTGGCAGAGTATCTGCTCAAATGTGGAGGAATTAAATTCGTGCCGTGCTATATGTAAAAGTATGTACGATATTAAACTTTATTCTGAGCTGTATATCGCTGCTCATCCATCTCCTGTCTTGCTTTGCGCCATTGATTTGAAATTTTGAATATTACTGAACTTTCTTAATCAAATAAAAAGAGGCGCCTAATATGAGCGATTTTTTTTCTTCCAAAATAAATCACAGAGGTTTCCGTGCTTCGCAAGCATGGGAAAGGAAAAGTTCATCTTTTAGCTTCCATCATCCCTTTCACTTTTGAGCTCGTTTTTGTTCTTAATCGAGTAATATGTGTAATCTAAAATATATAAAAATTAGAAGAGATTACAGTTTCAGATAATTTTTTAAAGAGTCAGAGCTTCAAAGCCATTCGCGGGAAAGAATAGGGCCTGTTTCTTGTATTTATACCCGTCTTCTACTAGGTTTTGCGACTTGAGTTGACGGTAAGAGGAATTATTTTAAATACTCAAATTTTTTCCCATTTTGTTGACGCTCATAATTTCTTTCGAAAACCATTTTTTTAAACACAGCAAGTCAATTTTCGACTTGTTCAGGGTACAAGAAACGCAAGAGATGCCTTCTTTTGATTTGAATTTGATGAGATATCAAAAACTTGCGTGCACTTACCGCCCCCTCCAAAATTAAATCCTGGCTATATACGCGGTTGTGCTGACCCACACCTCTCTCTGTAATCCATGCATTCGAACAGACTGGTCATTCAATTCATCCGTGTTCTTCCTCATCCCCTCTTACCCTCTATCTTCCCCGTCAACGCTAAAGACCGTCCTCTCTATTAAAGTCATGTCCAACAAAACTCATTTTCCTTATTTTTATATCAATAATGAGCTTTTCTAAATCCTTGGTAAAGGTTAGTAAAGAAATCTTGTATTCAGCGCTGTCTTAATGCTGTATGATTATTAATTCATTTTATCACAACGTTTTATTCTTTGCAGGTCTAATGGGACATATCTACAAAGCTGGCAACTCCCTGTGCACAAGCCAGTGTTAATCCACAAAAGCTGTGGAAAGGAAAGTAATGCACCCATTGCAACAAGCAGAATTCAAAGGGGTTTTCCTACATCATGTTGCGCGGTTCAGAATATCGCTTACATAAAGACATTGAAAACGGGCTCGACGACCATAATGTCAATAATCAATAGATATGGATTCTTTCATAATTTGTCTTTCATTTTGAATCGACAGTCGTCAACAAATGGCCATTTCTACCACCTCCCGTTCACGGAGAAAACGGCGGAAACACATTTCTTGCCTCCTATCCACGTGGCTGAGAATGATTATCCAAACTATAAAAACTACAATATGATGGCGGTCCATGTTCGTTATCAGCGGCCTGTAATGGATAGGTTCTTTGCACAAGGTACAAAATACATGACAATTATTCGTGATCCTGGTGTGCAGTGGGAAAGTGCTTTTAATCATTTCCAATTCCATGATGCAATTCTAGTTAACATAACCGTCAAGTCAAATCCAAGTGCAATGAACAATGAAACGAGTACCTTGGGTAACTCCACGTTTCGTAGCCGAAATCCCAGATTCAAAGGATGTCGAAAAGAGCTCATGAAGACATCGCAAAAAGGCTCATCCATAAACCAGACCAATTGTACGATTTTTGAGCTTATAGAAGAGTTTATGTCGCGACCGAAATTCTACCAGGATCGTTTGCTTTTCTTGCCTTGGGAACATGAAATTGGAAAGAGATGGGCATACTCTAGGAACAACCAGATTTACGATCTTGGTTTGGACCCTCAATACCACGAAAATACGACCGCAGTGAAAGAATGGATACAAAAACTTCAGGACGAGTTAAGCATGGTCCTTATCAATGAATACTTTGACGAATCGCTTTTGATAATGCGCAAGCTCTTCTGTTGGAGCTTCCAAGACATTGCATACATCGCCAAGAATATCCGGATCAAGGATACGCGTCCAAGCATGAAAGATTCTCTAAGAGATAGAATACGCGAGTGGAACGCCGCGGATATGCTCTTGTATCAATCCTTTAACCGCACGCTTTGGTACCGTATTGACAACTACGGACCAGGCTTTGAAACCGATCTTACTTACTTCAGGAATCTTCTGGAATCGTTATTGCAGAACTGCACACAGGAAACAGAATCGACAAAGTGGGACAAGGATCATCTCTTTGGCCACCAGGAGCGCGTGCCGCGCAAGAATGCTTCGTTGTTCTGCCGAACGCTTGCTGAATCTAAACGTGAATTACATATGAGAGTTTATTGTAGGCAAGACGTCAATAGAAGTACGGCAGCATGTAAAGTACGTAAGAAGCGAGTGAAAGTTGGCAAAGCCAAAGCAAATCGCACGAATCTATCAACGAAGAAGAAGAAGGGTAAAAGGAGGATTTCCGTCATTTCCAAGAAAAAAATTCAAGCAAGTCACTGAAAAGAGACAATAAAATCATGTAGTAGGGCCATGATAAAATGAACCATCGTGGTGATACTTTGGAAAATTTGCCACACCTGATCTTTCGGCTTTATACTATCTGCGTTCATATTTTATAAGACAAGGAAGAGCTTTCATCTTGGTGTCCAATGTCTTGTAGTCACCTTGACAGTCTGAGGGCGCTTTTCTCAAGATGGCTTCCGAATTCATCAATGTATAATGATTAATTACAGCATTCCCTCCATGTAATCACATTAAAAGATCGGGGTCATTAGTATGCTTCAAATGAAATATAAATCAACAAAACAGGAATATCAACGATTTGATCAAAACTGCAATTTGTCGAGATGGCGTCAGCATAATTGCCAGCTCTACCACTCTTAAAGATAAATTCCAGTTTTGGTAACGATCTCAAAATGACTTTTTACAGAATCCAATATAATGACCACCCAAGTATATGAATAAAAAATATGTGCCAAAGGATTCTGGAAGAAATTGTGTAATTGCTGAGAAATAAGCAAAAAAAGCGCGGATTCGGTCACTTCCGTCGGGTCTTTATTCCAGCAATAATAATACACTGTCCCACGCGTGCCTATCTGTATTGGTGATCTTCAGTGTGAACGTTTTTCAGCGTAAATTTCAAGATTTCACAAAGTTTAGTATATGTGATTGTACCAGATCTAGATCCTCGATGATATTCTGACAATTAAGCCTGGTTTTACAGACTTTCTCATGAAATCAGTGTTTACTGCAACTACTGCTTGTATCTTTAATTGGCGGTAGTCTAACGCTTTTCAAGCATTTTCACCACCTACCGTTATATTCACTCTCCTTACAATACAATCTGCTTTTTCAGATAATGATGTATTTTCACATTTTTTTTGTCAGAATGCATGATTTATTGACCAAAGGTTTTCCAAACTCCGCAATGGGGTGTGGTGAGAGGTGCTCGGCAGCTAATTATAGTCTATAGAGTGTTAGTATATACAATAATATAGAAAGTTCAGAGCAAGCTACAACTTTTCACTTGTACAGTTTTGTAAGGTTCATTGATTCGTGAACAACTTACGAATATTTTTTTAATGCATATAGCATTTCCATTTATTTGAAGGCAGGATAAAAGAGCATTGTACTTTAAATACTTTGCTCACGGCATAGGTGCTGCGGCCGGGGATCGAACCCCTGATTTTCTATGTATAGCCAGGCGCCTTAGACCACTCGGCCACGGCACCTCCACTTACGAATGATGGTGGTATATCGATATCTAAAACAAAACGATCTTGCTATGATAAATCGTATTGTTTCCCACTGCTCATTAATTTGGGTGAAGAGTTTAAAAGGACTTCGCCATGAAAAACTCATGTAGAAGGTTCTTTTGCATTTTGCAGGACACATTCTTCTGAATTCAAAGTAAGTCATGGTGGAATAAAATAAATGATGTCAGAAAGCACCTTACACCGGACAAACGTGGAGAGTTAAGCCAGAGTCCTAACTTACCCCAAAATCGCGCGGGCATGGCGGGGGGGGGGAATTCTTGCCATGCACAAAAATAATAAATAGAGAGGCTCTAGCTCGGGCGGGGGCAGTCAAATGTATTGCTGTACACATGCGTGACCAAATTAATTCTTAATATCCCCTAAACGAGTTCATTCTCTGTGTGCAAAATAACCCCCTAAACAAGTTTTTCGCGGGATTTATTTGCACATTTTGGCCTAAACATGTTGTCGCCAGAATATGAGCCCGGGGAAAAACCTTGTGGGAAAAAACACACCCTAAACACGTTTGGCTAGTCTTGAAAAAAGCTTTTAAAAATACATACCCTATACGTTTGACCGTTCGATTAACCATTGACCAGTCTTTCAAAACTACCCTCTTTTTTTGAAAATCGGTGTTTTTGATACCCGTTTTGATACTCGTTTTTGATAACGAGTGCACGCGCGGCCCGCGTCCATAACTAAAAAAAAAAAACCCTTTATACGCGGTGTTTTGTATTTTGGTCACGCTTGTGTACAGCAATATATTTGACTGCCCCCCCCCCCCCGACACGAGACAAACGTTAAGTTAAGCCAGAGTCCTAAGCGACACAAAAATCTGTATTTTTCCAAAATCGGGGAAAATATTTTGCTATGCACAAGAAATGATAAATAGAGAGGGTTCTAGGATGGTGCAGGGATTCGTAATTATTAGAGCACAGTCTCCTTATCGTCGGCCGAAGTACAAATTCATGTTACAGATTATTATAGTCAAAGAATTACACCATAGATTACTTTAAAGGAGAATGAAACCTTTGGAACAAGATAGGTTGTGTGAAAATAAAAAAAATCAAAGAAACAGATCAACGAAAGATTTAGAAAAATCTGACAATGAGAAGGTTATGAGCATTTGAATATTGCGATCACTAATGCTATCAAGATCCTCACATTTCAATGCGACAACGATGTGTATGATGTCACTTGTGAACAACTCTCCCCATTACTAACATGACTAAAGTATATATTTCACTTAAACTGACTCTTTTATCACACCTATCAGTAGATCATGTGTTCTTTCAATAGGAGGGCATGTAATACAGATTTTTAAAGAATACATCATGGATAAAGAGTTTGCATGACCATAACAAAAAGCAAATAGTGACATTTTGGGGGTATTTTATAGTCCATCAAAGGGAAAGTTGTTCACATGTGACATCACACATCCTTGTCCCATTGCAAATGGGAGGATCTCCAAAGCATTAGTGATTGCAATATTCAAATGCTCGTAACTTTCTCGTTATTTGTCAGATTTTTCTCAAATTTTCTTTGTTCCAATTCTTTTATTTTTCTGTTTCGACACAAGACTATACTTGTTCCAAAGGTTTCATTCCCCTTTAACCTCGATCTAACCATGAACCCTGTCAGTCTAGAGTCTAGTGGTTAGAGCATGAATCCCCGCTCTGACATTGTCTCCACTTTGATAAAAAGACCCGAGAGTAATATCTGTCGTCAGCCACCATCCAATTAACTTAAACCAGGCCCTGGACTGATCAGTCCCTGCTTAAAGGGAAGGTCCGGGCTGAAAATATTTAAATAGAGTAAAATCCACAGAGCGAAATGCTAAAAATTTCATCAAAATCGAATACCAAATAACAAAGTTATTGAATTTGAAAGTTTAGCAACATTTTGTGAAACTAGTTATATGCACGTCATCATGAATATTCATTGGGTGGGCTGATGATGTCACGTACATCCCCACTTTCCTTTTTATGCTCTTACAAAAAAAATCATAATTGTTTCATTTTTTTCATACATGTGTGAATGGTGTCTCCTTTGCAGTGGCGTACCTAGGATTTTCCACAGGGGGGGGGGGCAAAAACATCAGCCCAAAACTTTGCGAAGCAAGAAAAAAGGTCTTCAAGCACGTGAAAAAGGGCCGCAATAATGGTCTTCAAGCTCGTCAGGGGGGCAAAAAATGTCTTTCAAGCTCGTCAGGGGGGGGCAGGGATACGTCCTTTGCATGGGTTGTGGCTCGTCGGGGGGGGGGCAGACTCCCCCCCCCCCCCGGTAGGTACGCTAGTGCTCCTTCATAATGAAATAAGTTGCAGCAATGAATGCATTAAATCAGTTGTCAATTCAGTTCTTGTCGTGGAACAAATTTGAATAAACCTTATTTCATATAATACAGAACAAGTGAGGATATGAATTCATTTACTCATTGAATATTCATGAAGACATGTCTAGAACCGTTTCACCAATCTTAAAAATGCCATAACTTTGTTATTCCTTGTCCGAATTTGATCAAGTTTTCAGGGTTTTGATTGTCTGATTTTTCTTCATCTGTGCCAATCCCCGGGGGGCCACTTACATTGACGAGTGGATACCATGCGCGACCAAAAAAACACGTAAAAAGGATGTCCTTTTCACGATAGGGCACGTTACGTACGTAACGTGAAAAGGGTGTCAAAAACACAAAATTAATGGGAAAAGGGTATCTATTTCGCTAGTAAAATTACGTGTTTAGGGTCGAATTTGCGGGGATGATAAAACAAAATTAAAATGTTTTATAAAGGATGTCATTTTTGCCCCAACACTACGTGTTTAGAGTCCTATTTGCGCGAGGTGTAGAAGGTGGGGTCGTACTAAATTAAATAAGTTAAAGCCGACAACCAAAGGACCCGTAACAATGAAACATTGCTGTACTTGTTTAGGGGTTCATTTCAGGGAATATTTGCCAAGAGTATCGTTTTGTTTCCAGTACTTGTTAAGGGTAGGGTTTCACACGCCAATACTTGTTAAGGGGTGCATTTTCAGAATATGGAAATTACGTGTTTAGGGTGCTTTTCGAGACCCCATGGTCGCGCATGGTATCCACTCGTGAATGGAAGTGGCATATTATTTTCAGCCCGGACCATGTTCTTTCCTACGTAATATTGGCTAGATATCAGCTAGGGGTTAACCGGAGGTTTACCAGCAAAACACTGTCCTGCTGAGTTCCTATGAGAGTTACCATAAACAGAAATTGATATGATTTTTGGGATGAGGTCGCTGAACTGTTTATGGGTGGGAGGGGGGAGTCGGGGGTGGGCAGTGGCGTAACTACGGGGGGCATGGGGCACGTGCCCCCCCCCCCCCAATCGGCTGGCCAAAAAAAAAAACGGGAAAAAGAGAAAAAGAGAAAGTGAAAGAAACATAGTGGGAAGGAAGAAATTATTGTTAATTATGTTATATTATATTATAATTATGTTATGTTATATTACATAAAAATAAAAAATATATATAACTTTATGAAACATAATTCGCTCAGGGCCTATGTCTTCATTGTTCCTGATACTCGCATTGTCTGTTTAACGAGATATATAATCTTGTACTAAAACTTTCCGTTTTCAAGTCAATATACACCAAATATATCTCCTCGCATTTCGAATTATTATTGTTTTATGTAGTGACATATTTTAAGGTCTTAACATTTCCTGTCCGTGCTTACGTTCGCATTAGTGGATTAGTGAGATAATATGTCTGCTCTTCATGATTTCTTAAAATCAATCCTTGAAATGTCAATTTTTTAAATCTGTGAGAACGGCATATTTAAATTAAACATTTAGACCCCCCCCCCTAGATCCGCCACTGCGGAGATTGGGCATTTTAAATGTTCACGTCGTAAATTACAGAAAGGAAGATTCATAAAAATCGATGCATTTGCGTGAAGCCCACTGCCCGGTCCTGAATAGGTAACTTTGTAAGCACGGATAATTAAATCTTGTTATGGTTGTTTTGAATATTTGTTATTGTCTAATGTTGCTTATTAGAATCAGCTTAGTGGTATTTAGCACAAATTATGAGAAATCTGTATATAAGAGAATCATTAGTACAGGCCTATTGAAAAATGTGGTTTGTTTTTATTTTTCATGTGCGGCTGTATTTGGCCGGGCATTTGATTGATGTAATTCTTTTGTTTTTGTACAAAATAACTATTTTACGTTAATGGTTCTCATTCGCTATCAATGACAGAAATAATATACCGGCAAGTGAAGTCAAATCCATTCTACTGGAGTTACAACTTTTTAAAGTTTTGATTTGGCAATTTCACATGCACGCAGCTCCACAATATGCCATGTGAAATACATTCTAATAAGTGACATTTTCTCAGAAAATTGAACAGTTTCTAACTGTGCATTCAACATATCAGAAACATGTTCTTTCATGCCCACCTCTATAAGAGGAATATTTTTAGTAATCTTAAACCTTAAAAGTGATATGTACGGAATAAAAACATGTCATATGGGGGCAGCTGCTTGCAAAATTAATGAATAGTGTGTCTCAAGTATATTGACCATTATTAATGATATCTAATAATTTCAATTTAATTCAATTCAATCTCAAAGATCAAAACTTTAAAAAATTCATGACTTTCTAATTCTTTGATAGATTTTCATTACGCCTTAACAAAAAGTATTTCTTTTGCTGACTTTATGAAATCCTGGGACCCATCTTACAAAGAGTTGCGATTGATCCGATCAATCGCACCTATGGAAAGCCAGCAATATCAACATCTTACATGCATGTTTGTCAAAAATATTTTCTACAAATGACGTATATTCATAATTTCACAGCTTTCTTGAGCATTCAATTTGCTTCTCTGTTTTCAAAGGAGATAAGCAAATTTCTTAAAGAAAAAATTATGACATTGATGGATTTCCATATACTTGAGATTGATCGGATCGATCGTAGCTCTTTGTAAGAATGGGCCCAGATTACCATCAGGGTGAACATCCCCTAACACTTGCATTAAGGGAATATTTGTTTTCTGGAGAGCATTTCATGAAAGGACTTGTGGGGGCATTGTGATCTTGTGGTTAAGACTCTTGTCTTTCAATCTGAGAGAAGTGGGTTTGATTTCCATCCCATGGCATGTTTTCCTTCAGCAAGAAATTTACCCACATTGTGCTGCACTCAACCCAGGTGAGGTACATTGGTACCAGCAGGAAGCAATTCCTCAAAAAGCTAAGAGCAACAGAATCGGTCAAGCTCAGCCGATGTACTACAGGAGTGCCTTGAGCACTTAACAAGATGGATAAGTGCGCTATACAAATCCTATATTATAATTATTGATTGTCGGACATTTAATCTGACAAAGTCCTCTTTTATCCGACGTTACCATAGCTACAGTACTTTCTCAGTCAATAAAAATCACAGAAATTTGTCAGAACAAACCACTTTTCGCACAAAAATGTTGATGTAATGCTCCCCAGGAATGTCAACTTATGCTTGTTTACCTGGTTGGTACACAAAATACAATTTTGAAAAAAAGTATAAAAAATGATATTCAGAATCTCCTACATTACACTTTTTTTTATAATGGTCCCTCTATGTACATAAATCACAGAAATTTGACCAAATCAAACGGAAAATGAGAATTAGTGGTTTTATGCTCCACTTGATATGACTTTCTTATTAATTTGTTATTTCTTTACACTAACATCCTGCAACTATGATGACGGTATTCATCTGCTTGCATGAAAAGGTCAATTCTTCGGTGATGCTATAGGAGGCAAACGGTGTCAGTCGAGATTTTCAAAATCATAAATGGAAGAGGGGAAAAATGAGTAGGAATTACAAGAACGGGATACATGTAACGGATAAAGCTTGTTTTTGCCGGACATACAGAATTAAACGTCATGATAAGCCATATCGATGCATTAAAAGCTTGTTTATTTTCCAGGCTTTAAAAGGGCTTTCAGTCTGGATCTGGATGCGTGTTATTGCTTTAAATGCGCACCCATGTATTGGAAGCCGGATGCGGTTTGAAAAAATCCATGTATCTGGCACTATAGACTTGGTTTACGTTCATACACACATGTTGCGCATTTTCTTTGAATTTTTTTTGGGGGGTTTTAATTTTGTTTTAATTGATGAGCCATTTTAACTGTACTTTTCTATATTTATATGTTGAATATTCTTATTTGTAAATAGCTATAGTATTATGCACTGTATATATTCCTATCATTTTCAATTCTGGACACGGATACGAACGTACTATTATGTCTTATGAAAAAGAACATCTTCTCAGAACCAATTTCATAACATTCTTATGTGGTTAATTTACATTTACTTTTTTGGATAATCAAGAAGTATCATTTGCCCGGATTTAAATGTTCATGTAAGAAAGACAAGCAGGGCACATTATTACCGGAAAGTTTTCTTGAACGGCAAGGTGACATTATCCGACGTCTTTGACGCATATTTTTTTTTTGGGGGGGGGGGAATCGTGGGCAGTTTCCCCCTCCCCACTCTCACTAAAAATAAATAATGAATAAAAATATGAAATGATATAAATGAAAGTGAAAAAAAAATATGCAAAGAAGACACAAAGTTTTTTTGGATATATGTATTATAATATTTTTTGGGGAAAAGGTTCTTATAACTTTACACTTTATTAAATGGTCTGCCCCCTCAAAACTGTTAATTATGACATCATCCGCGGCATATCTGCTCATTCAGCCAATCATAGCGTGTGAATCAATCAACTATATTCTGTGACGAGTATATGAGTTAGTATAGGAGAAATCATGATTGAATGTCCAATGCTAGTTAGTTCAATAAGGCTTTTTGATTTTTAATCATATCAACAATTATTTTAAGAACGCTGTAAATATCACTGTATCGAAGTTCATGTATTTGGTCTTTCCCTTTCATTGCACGTATTTTGGATCATTTTTAACTTTTGCCGGAAGTAGTGTAAGACATTTCTTCATTCCACTTATTGATTTGTCTGAAAGCACAGACTAAAATTTGACACTTTAACAAAAAGAAGGCTAGATTACTCCCAACTTCTTCCTACATTATATCTGTAGTCGTTTAATTTGTTTCGTTTATCTTTTATAGAAGCTAGAAAATGTCAATCGTTATGTTTATGTACATTTTTTCACTGTTTTGACGTTGTAATATGTCTCCCCATAGCGGCTACCATACATTAGTTAGGTCTGTTGTATCCATTCCCCCCCCCCCCCATATCTCTTAATTTTATTGTCGGATGTCTCTTATGTAGTTTAGACAGTTTTATGTCTTGGTGTGACATTAATAATAATAATAATAATAATAACGTTTTATTTACCCAGGGTAGCCACTTCAGTTAGGAAACTGCTCTACCAGCGGGCCCTGCATAACATAACATGTTATCATTACCCTTCTCCAATCTAAATGCTGAGCGCCTAGCAAGAAGGCAGAAGGTCCCATTTTTATAAGTCTTTGGTATGACTCGCCGAGGATCGAACCTACGACCTCCCGTTCATGAGGCGGACGCTCTACCGCTGAGCCACCATGCCCGGTTAAATTATGTATATGGGGGTTTCCAAGCAAAAGCAGACATCTTCCTAAAAAAATTATATCGGCTCTATTTCAAATCTTTATCAAAATTTTCAAATAAAATTCATATGGAAGTTCTAAATACAAAGGAGATCAAAATAAGCCTCAATTTTTTCGTACCCATCTCCTTATAGAAGAATCCGAACCACACACACAAAATAGGCATGACACTACATATATTTTTGCTTACTTCATTTCAATTTAACAGAAAACTATTGTTTGTTTTGTAAAAATTTCAGTTGGATAACCTGATGGTTATCATTTTACATCATGTTAAAAGAAAATTTTCAAACATAAGTTGCCGCAAATGTTAAAAATGTCAGACTTGTGGTGCCGGACAAAACGTAACGCGACACACTGTAATGCGACTGACCGGAGCTTTGTATCTACAAAAGAAACTCGAAGCTGCTTCCCAAATTCAAAATGTCTTATTTGAGACTGCAAGTAATGTTTTGTAGGTAGACCTATTTGAATTGGTTAAAGCGTTTTGATTTGAAAGATTTATCAAAAAGCAATCAGTCACTTTTTTCATATCCTATTTGTGTAATGCGACAGACCTATTTTCAGAAAGTCATGGCGTCCATAATATACATCATAATATACCGTTCTGTATGTGTTGTCGGATGTCAAAATAAATTGACAGCTGAGTAAAAACTTGAAAGAAACACTCATCCCTGTAAAACTGAGAGCACCAAGTCGTAGAAAAGACACGTGTTGAAGTGTAATGCGAGTGACTGTAAACGTCGTCCATATATATATATATATATATATATATACAACAAAAAAAAGTAAGTCCCCCCTAAACAAACATCAATAATTTCCGAACCAATGCAAGTTCTTGATATATTTTTACATGAGCGTGTAGGTAATTTTATAAGCTACCCTCTGAGTAAATTTTGTGGACGTATCTTACGTCATGCTTCAGTGAGCACCATCAGAAGGCAAAAATGTCACTTTTCAAAAGTCACATGCAAAATATCATGACTTTGATTCCATTTTATTGGAACTAATTCCACATTCTCATCATGAAAAATACTCAGAAGGCTTGTAAAAGGTACTTTCTAAAAGACGATACAACTTTTTTAGCGAAATTTCACGGTTGAATAAACTCAAGTCCAAATTTGCTATAAATGGATTTTTACACATTTCTATCAATAAAAATGCAAGAATATGATGACAGTTATTTTTGGGAAGACTTTATTCAACAATATTCATCGTTTCACGGTTCAATGAACATTTATTGGAAACAAAAAATGCGATTTTCAAATATCGTAGGCAAGTATTGCTTTATTTTGGTTACTGAAAATGATCTTTTCTCAACTTTTTCGTTATGTTCATGACCAATTAACATGCTTCAATGATTTAAAGGTGTCAAATTAAACATTTACGCTTGAATGAACATGTGGAATGTGATTAGCTAGTTTTTACGTTATTGGAAAAAATGCAATTTGTAACTATGGATATCTGCCACAAAACTCCTTGCACAGTTCATTTGATTTGATTTTCATGAAAATCCCGATGTTTAATGCATCAGTGAGCACACAATATTCGAAAATTATGCAAATGAGAAGAAAGTTCAAGGCCTTGGCCCCACTCTGTACCGTATCGAATGGTTATTTTGGTGTGCGCACCTTTTGGATAGTGTGACTCTGAAGCCATGTGCGAAGTTTCATGAAATAACTGTTGGCAGAAGTAACAAAAACCTTCCATGAAACAAACCCTCATTTCATATTTGTTAAAATTTTGACTTCCTCTCTCATAGACTTGTGTACATTATGGGTGCATATGTTTAAGCATACGTAATCCCTTATTCAATATGGTGGAACTTTTTTTCAAGGCTGTCTTTAGCAATGTCGTTTGGCAGTAATGTTTATCAACCTATGGGCATAATTCTGTGCAAAAATGAAATCGATTTGTTTATTCATGGATGAGTGAGCACGCATCAAAGCGGGAAAATTGGTATTTTCAATGTCACAGACTCATTTCAAAGGGTAATAAAGTGAATATTGGGGGCAAATTTGGTTTCAAATGTGTCTTTAATTGCTGTTGTTTTATCATTCATCATTTCTATCACCAAACACTTTCCGAACTTTAACAATTTTCATGGTTGAGCGAGCACAATCGAAAACTTAGGAATGAATACTCTTTATACTGCATAAATGTATTCTTTTCCTAACAATTTCTCAGGATCAGTTGAATGTATGGACAGATCAGTGGTGGATCCAGAATGTTTAAATGGGGGAGGGGCCTATAATCGGGGGAGCCATCAACTTTTTCAAATTTTAACATGATCTAACAAGTTGTAGAAGATACTACCAAAACCCCTTTGATGATAAGTCACAATACAGGGGCCGCAGAGCAGTTTTCAAAGTGGGAAGGGGGGGGGCTAGCCATGCCAAAAATCACAATTGTATTACATTTGTGTACTTGCTTATGGAAAAAAGTGGGGGGCCCAGCCCCCTCCCCCCCCCCCCCCCCCCGCTTCCGCGGCCCCTGCAATACATTGTGCTCACTCAACCATGAACATACGATATCAAAATTTGGTCTGAAGTGGTTAAATGATGGATAGTAAAACAGCATAACACCATAAAATTCACCTAAAGAACAATTTTTGCCCAACTTTGTATTTGCACAATTTGAAAAACGACTCTTGTGACTTTCACAAATGGTCATTTTTAATTCAATCTTTAATTACTCATGTATGGCTCAGCCGAACAATCTCATTTTTCCCCAGGAGTTGCTTAATGAGTGTAGAAAACCACCCATGAAATATCATATCTCAAAATAATTCGGTTCAAAAGTTACAGCAATTTGATTTAGGGGGGACTTACTTTTTTGTTGTGTATATATATATATATATATATATATATATATATATATATATATATATATATATGTATATATATATGTGTGTGTGTGTGTGTGTGTGTGTGTGTATGTATCATTATTTTTATTATCATTATTACTGGAAGCAGATGCGTATGTATTTAATAATGGGTCTCCCAGATCCGGATAGATCTCTTTATCCGGATTGGTACTGGTCCCAACGTGTCCGGATAAGAGACGTCGGACTGTACTTTGGCATTTGAGTGTGTAAGTTCTTCAATGAATGGGTGTGTGTGATGTGTTTGGGATTGTGTTTTGATGCAGATGTAGTTAAAGGCTCTTGTGACTATAAACCGTGTCAATCTTAATCTATTATTCGTATCAATTACCTTAATTCCGACCACCAGCAAATTGATGAACTAGAACTTTCCACAGCGCTGATATGAAATTGATAAAAGAGACCAGTACAACATTTTTTTTACCCATCACTTATTCTGAACGGCTTCAATAGTTTGCACAGATTTTGCAAACATTGGTATTGGAATATGTAGTTTAAAGAGATCATTGGTTTATTTACCAAAGTGATAAGTAGGGCTTTATTACGGGATCTCCGGAATTTCGTGGTAGATAAAGGTTCTAAATAGGCCAAAAGACAAAAGTTTGCCATAAACTGCACGATGTATAATCATATAATGACTGCCTTGTTCAAATCGAGAAAAGAATATTAGGATAAGCATAAATCTTGGCACTTACATTTTGATGTATGTATAATTCATATATCATAGCGTCTATAGAGATCACGGGAAACTTGAAATTTATCTGAAGAAATGTACTATACACTGCAAAAACTCCGGTGTTGATTTAACACCAGCCCAGAATCTATATATGTCCACACCAGAAAAATGTTAAACAACACTAGTTTGGTTTTGGTCTAACACCAGATATGTCTTTATACAACACCAATTACTATTAAAACAGCATCGGTTTGATTCCAAACTGGTGTTGTTTCAATACTCTGGTGTGGACAGAAATCAACACCGGAGTTTTCGACGTGTACTTTTACAAGAGAAGGTGTGTGAATCATCCAGGAATGCAAAGTACAAAACCAACTATCGAAAGGATCAAACCACTCGATAGCAGACAACATCAATTATATTTAAACTTGACTACTTGAAATAGGATGTAAGAACAAATAAATGGATCGAATTAATGAAAAGGAAAAGTAGACTAGAGCATAGAACAGAAATTGAAGTAGAGGTCTCATGCAGATAGGAAGCGATAGAGGAACTATACACATGCAATACCAATATTCATGTTGTAATAGACTTCTACTACCGATGTTCAAACTGTAGTCCATGCATGCGCTTCAAGGAAGTCAAAGTGTATAAATAATATCGCTTCACCCCCCCCCCCTCCCTCAGTTTCGAAAACCTGAAGGGCAGACGCATGCTGTCCAGTTGGATTTCATTAATTTAAAAAATAATTGTAACAAAAACGATAATGGTTATTACGAGTTACGGCGAAATGAAGCACACAATTTGGTTTATATTCTCTTTGTCAAAAGGCAATAGGTCTTTTTCTCAGATAGTCTAATACCACATGGGCTGAAACCCATTTGGTCTACACTACACTCTAAAAAATGAAGTGCTAATTTAGCTCTTAAAGAGCGTGTATAGTGACTGCACTTCGGAGTGCTGATTTGTCTAGTTCAAATTTGAACGAGAAAAATCAGCACTGCGAAGTGCAGTCACTATACACGCTCTTTAAGAGCTAAATTAGCACTTCATTTTTTAGAGTGTACACCTTGTCCAGATTGTCCATAAGTGTATCGTCCAGTTTGGTCTTATTTCCAATTCGGCCTCTTATCATTTTGTACTTTGTCTAGCTATACAAAATTTGATTCATGATTATTGTCCCCAACGTAATTGGACGAAGTGGAAATTAAACGAAATCGATTAAGTCTAACTGGGCAAAATAAAAATGCGCCGAATGGCAATTAGATCAAATTAAAGATAAACAAGGGAGCAATTCATCAACACTTTTGTCCGACAAGTTGTCAGATCTGACAAGTCCTTGGATCATGGTTGACTGAGAAGCAACGATCCTATGGTAGGTGTCGAATAAGATGGGACGTGTCAGATAAAACCTCCGACAAGTTTATTAATGAAACGTTCTCCCGGTGGAAACGCGAGCAAAGTGATCATCCACTCTGGTTTCCAGTATAATGTAATGAGAACAATGAAGCTGTAACCAAATTGACAAATGACCGCTATTTCTGAATTATGAAATCAGACGATGCGAGAAGGCGATTTCACACTCTTGACACAAAGTCATCTATACTTTATGAGTTTTCTCGGTGAATCCATATAGTGGACGATTGAATATGTGATCCACACTGATGAGAATACTCAACATGTTCAAAGTCACAAAGTGTGAAGATGATTTTACATTGCATTCCACACTGTGGCTTGCACTGTGATACACCATGTACACTGTGTTCCTACCGACGGGGAAATAAGTAACCGACTAAAAAGAACTATTGGAACACGTTTAAAGGCCTAGACATGTTAAGTGTTCTGCTTAGTTGACATTGGTTTCATAATCCAACATTATCTCCCACCCTCACCCCCCCCCCCCCCCATAAAGAGGACTTGAATGAAACGAGCAACAAATACCCACAAATCTGAAAATTCCATCAAAGTCGATTTTCAAAATATTTTAATAATAATAATAATAATAATACATGTGTATTTACCCAGGGAAGCCACTTCGGATCTGAAAAATGTTCTCCCAGCGAGCCCTGCTATTATTGTGTACCCGGCTGAAGCTGGGCTACCAAGGTCCAGGTTTGTGTTTATTTATATCATTACTTTTGTTGTTATTATTTTTATTATCATCATTATCATCATTGGGTAAGGAATTAAAAGTTTCAAAATATACCGCGCATACTTTAAAATAATAATTTGTACTTTAAAATTGATGAAACGAACATATATAGAACTTTTTTTTGTCCGCTTCTCAGTAGCATCCTTTTCCCTCTGATTTCACATTGAAAATTGGCTGCCACAAAAGACGATATTTACAAGGAGGCACACCAATACATCTGAAAAAATATGATAAACTGTAGATTAATTCCCTTGAATTCCTTTCATTCAAGCAGCTGATATTTTCAAAGGTGTTTATTGTGGATTTTCCCTTTTTACCATTAAAAAGAACTTTTTATTACTTACTTCTTTATTTATCATTGTTTTCAATCTAACAAGTTGGATGGAAGATATTGTTTTGTATTATTATCAGTAATGAATGTAAAAAGGGAGAAGCCTAGATAGGCCATGGCTTTTTGTTACTCCCTCACATCCCTTTCATTACTCTATGTTTTTTTCTTGTTGTGTTGTTGTTGGGGTTTTTTTTGGGGGGGTCTAAATTGTACAACTGTCATTGTTGTTTTTACGCTATTAGATTAACTCACTATATTGTACCTTTTTCGAAAGGTATGTGAAATAAATGAATTTGATTTCCGGCAAACAAGAAAATGATTTGATATTTCTTTACACAAGCAAGAGCAGCATGTGATCACAATTAAGTTTAACCCTATCTAGGCCGGGGGGGGGCCTCGGAGGCCCCCCCCCCCTCAACAAATTGCGCAATATTTTCGCCGCGCGAAATTTTTTGACCGCGCCACTCGCTGACTTTTTACTTTCAAGTCTTGCGCAACTTTTGAGACCAACTTTGCGTCCTCCGGGTACGTGGTTCCGAAATTACGCAACATTACGTAAGTGCATGTCAGACCGAAAATTGCTCAAAAACGTGATTTCGTGTACAAAGTCAATGCAAATTGTGTTTTCAACCAAAATTCATAAATGTATGATTATTTTTAGTTTTGCTGCTCTAAATGTATTTATTTTATGCTTTTTATGATCAAAGAAGAGTCCCCAACAAATTTCATTGAAAAAACAATGAAAAACAAAGGTCAAAAAACAAAGAAATACATAAGAAATTGCAAAAAACAATAAAATACATAAGAAAATGATTTGATATCGCAATTTTTTTCATGTACACTTGCTAAGAACACCACAAAGAGTTTCTATACCAAAAATTAGTACATTTGGAGCTTTATTTAGGGAGTTAGAGGAAAAAGTATGATTTCGCATACTAATTACGCATAAATTAGCATAATCACTTAATAGCGACTCACACGAAAAAAATTACTATACAATCTTGGAGATTATGACCCAGGCAACCAGCATGCCAATTTTCGGCGCGATCGCACGGTCGAGATCTTAGGGGGGGGGCCTGGGAGGCCCCCCCCCGGCCATATGAACTCTCAAAATACCCCGGCCTAGATAGGGTTAAATAGGACATGTAGGATGACGTCATAGATTCCAACCAGTGAACAGATGTTGAATCAATTTACCAACTTAACCTTACGCTACTGACAGGGTCTGCGTAACCGGGAGAGGGGTCTTCATCGCCCTCCCCTTTTTTATACCGTGTACAAAACGTAAAAATGACTATCTAATTGTGATTTTATGCATGGTCACCCGACCCCACTTTTAAAGCCATTCCGCCGCCCATGACTGATAAGGCCTTTGATTAATACTCTTTGAGATAAAGTGTTGTTACTTTAGTGGTGTTAAGTTGCTAGGCTTAGTTAAACATTAATTATCTCTTGGTCCAAATACAGACTTTTAAACATGTTCTGTATACCTTGCGTGGTTCTTATTTGTTAATAAGATGAAGATCGAGTACTCGCCGCGCGTCAGTTGCTGAGTAGAGGCGGATAGGCCTAGTATATACTGAATTAGTATACTGAATTTTTGTTCAGCGTCAAAACACACGGTGGAGAATAATGCTGTATCGTCAACATTGCCTTCCATGAAAATTCTGCTTTTTTTTTTAAAAGGCGTAGTCATCTCCTTGTTTAGTATTCTTCCTCATATAGGTATATCTGCCATGTCGATGTGGAGATAGTGGTAAGTATATATGCTTACTAAATATATCTGAATCACATTACTTCCGATTCATAGAAGACATAAACAGTTTAAACGGGAAATGGCAAAATGGGGAAAAATTGAGATGTAATAGGGACTAATGGTGGAATCTATTTTATTCTTTATCCTCATTTTGTACATATCTTATCTTTTTCATGTGTATATATAATTTTATTCTTTCTCCTCATTTTGTACATATCTTATCTTTTTCATGTGTATATATAATTTTCGTTTACTTTTAAGTAACATTTTTACAGTATCATATTTTATTTACTGTGTCATTTTCCATAATTAATTATGATTACTTCATTATTCAATTTTTCAATATTTGTATTTATGCTCTGTTCTTTGTTTATATTTGAATGTGTCACAATGTTTTATATTTGTGTTTGTTTACGAAGGGCCCCAATGGAAACCAGCTTGTTGCTGATTGGACTACCCTTCTTTTGAATATTGAAATAAATAAATGAATAAATAAATAAATGAATAAATAAATAAATAGATAAATAAATACTTGTAAAACTATATTATAACATTTTACACGTTTTAGCATCCTCATTCTCATTAACAGGCCTAATACGTTATGCATACGTCCAACTCGTTATGAATACGCCAAGTATACGCCCACAGTTGAAAAAAAAATCAAAGTTCAGCATATGCCGACGTTTTAGAGAAATTTTGATACGTCGGGCATACGCTGTCTAAAACGCCAAGGTGTGACACCACCTTTACAACCACTTTCTTTTCTTCAGATTTTGAGTGTTGTCAATCATGAGCATATACGGCAACAACAAGAATTATTTGTTTGTGTGCTGTTTTCAAAAACAGTAATGTTACAACTACACCACCGGTTTTAAAGAGGATTATCATAACATGGAGTAGCTCCATGATTATACCAAGCATTGCACACTACAGCGTGTCCCACAAACATGTTAATGGCACTTTAACTGAGTATAATGTGAAATTACTAAATCCAATTGTATACAATATATGTAATCATAGCATTTTTTATACAACTGGCTTGTGTGTAATAGGCCCTATTCCAATTTGAAATGTACAAATAATAGATATTTAATTTTAATCAACCCCAAATAAGAATGATCGCATATCAAAATAAAAATGTAATCAAAAACTTTAAAAAATATCAAAATACGTGATTTTCGACATTCTTTCAGATTTTACGCGAAAAATGATACTTTCATACAAAAGTGCACTTAGCATCTACCCGTACGTTATCCCTCAGCATTTCCGCAAGACTTTAAGCTGAGATGGCAAGAAATGACAAATTTTGCTATCCAAACTTCCAAGGAATAGTTTTTTTTAGTATGTACTTTATACATGTAATTATGTACATAATGTACGGTATGTTCAAATTTTAATTAAAGATGCGCACCTGGTAAAATATACATTAACCCCTTTCGGATAACATTAAAATGAGATATCTTCCACCTTAATTGAAAATTCTTGTAATATACGTAACATTAGAACAGTTACTATACATTCAATGGGTAATACCATTTAAATCGAAGAATTTAGGTTGTGTAAACCAACTTCAAACTATTGATAATTTTCACAAACTTTCATTTTGAGGAAATCGCGGTTTTATGTTTCACTGCGCCATATATGTGTGTGTAATTTTCAAATTTGAAATGTATATTTATCAGACTTATAATTTGAAAATTCAAATAAAAAGGATCGCATGTCAAAGGTAATAATTTTTTAACCTATTCCGTCAATATATAAAAATGCGTGATTTTTGACATCATTTCACGCTAAAATGACACTTTCACGCAAAAGTGCGCTTGGCATCCGGCCGTACACTATTCCTGGGTATTTAAGCAAGACTTTAAGCTGGGATACCAATCATTAACAAATTTTACCGTCGAATCCTTATCTAGAGCCCTTTTTGACGTTTGGCCGGTCTACTATAATACTTCATTAACCATATAGCCAAGTTTCATGAAGTAGGTCCATATACTTTCGAAGTTATGATGTCATTTCAAAAACTTAACCTAAGGTTAAGATTTGATGTTGACGCCGCCGCCGGAAAAGCGGCGCCTGTAGTCTCACTCTGCTATGCAGGTGAGAAAAAATGGGAAGAAATAAGCAAAAACAGCAGCCAGACCAGCATAAACATGACTGGTTTACGATGAAAGAGACACGCACGCGCGCACACACACTACACACACACTCCAGAGAGAGAGAGAGAGATGGAGAGAGTGGTGGTCGATATTAATCTCTGACCACTTTTATATATTTATTTGAGATAAAAACTATTGGGAGGGCCGTAGCAAGATTAATACCTGTCTTCATCAAGCTTTCGGACACATGCTGTTCATCAGGATCTAAACCAATATACAAAATATATAGTATTAACAGTGATACATACAATACAATATGCTATCTATAGCGAAGATAAGTAATTATAGGTGCATTGATAATAATTTAATATGTGGTTACCGTAAAGTCCGTATATATATATATATATATATATATATATATATATATATATATTCATAATATATAATATATGCACTGTGTAAATCATTTTCTCTCTACATATTCTCTATTCATCTCACAGGCCAGCGTTGAAATCATTGTTATAAATACTGGTACATGTAATATTAGTACCAACTTCTGACGAGTGCGTGAGTAAGAGAGGATGTTGCGGTGTGTTCTTTTTTCCGGGGCTTTTTTTAAAGGAGAATCCAACCTTGGTCATAAAATGTAGTGTTTGAAAGGAGAAAAATAGATAAAACGGAATGGTGAAAGTTTGAAAGAAATCGGACCAGCAATAAGAAAGTTATGGCTGCTTTGAAATTGAAATCTCTATGATTATGTAGATTTCAAATTGGCAACTGGGTAAGTAAATAATTATGACAAGAGCCATGGACAACTTTCCCATAGGCCATGTACTTAATCATCAGGGATTTGTGGTTTTCTCCTAACTGCCCATTCCCCTGGGGCAGTAATCTAAATATAACCCTGGTAGTATATTGTTTTATGTCCTCATGAAAGAAAAATAAAATTTGAAGTAAAACATTTGAAAAAATGACATATTAGCCATTTTATGTATTGGAGTAAAAGGAAGAGTAGTCCTTGCCTTACATCACTGTGACATCACATATGTGGCCAATTTGCAGTCTCCATGGATCTAGGGATTACCAATACTCACAACTTAGCCCGGGGGGGCCACTTCCATTCACAAGTGGATACCATGCGCGACCATGGGGTCTCGAAAAGCACCCTAAACACGTAATTTCCATATTCTGAAAATGCACCCCTTAACAAGTATTGGCGTGTGAAACCCTACCCTTAACAAGTATTGGAAACAAAACGATATACTCTTGGCAAATATTCCCTGAAATGAACCCCTAAACAAGTACAGGAATGTTTTATTGTTACGGGTCCTTTAATTGGTCGTCGGCTTTACCTTATTTGGTTTAGTACGACCCCATCTTCTACACCTCGCCCAAATCGGACTCTAAACACGAAGTGTTGGGGCAAAAAGGACATCCTTTATAAAACATTTGAATTTTGTTTTATCATCCCCGCAAATTCGACCCTAAACACGTAATTTTCCTAGCGAAATAGATACCCTTTTTCATTATTTTTGTGTTTTTGACACCCTTATCACGTTACGTACGTAACGTGCCCTATCGTGAAAAAGACATCCTTTTTACGTGTTTTTTTGGTCGCGCATGGTATCCACTCGTCAATGTAAGTGGCCCCTCCGGGCAACTTAGAAAAAATCATAACTTTCTTATTATTTGTCAGATAGTGTTAAAACTTTCACCTATCAACTTGTCTGATTTTTGTTATTCCCCTAAGAACAAGTTTTTATTTGGGTTGGATTCCCCTTTAATGTGTGGGTGCGTATTTATCAGAGGCCTCTATGCGGGTGTGTTTGTGTGTTGCCGGTGTGCACGCGCGCAGTGGGGGTAGTGTTGGCGAATGAATGTGTTATAGAAATGTTGGGATCTTGGAGAGAGTTCGAACGTAGGCGGGGACAATATCAGCATCGAGGCAGCCGCGCGGGGGGGAGAGAGAATAGGAGAGGGAGGGAAAGTGAAAGAAAAAGGAATTCATAGCCGCCCGGCTCCTTCCCGCATCGAGGTCATGTCCAGTGTCATATTGAAGGCGCGCGCGTGCACGACGTTGCCAATATAAATATATATATATTTTTTTTTTTCAAGGCAGAGCTATACGTCTAAACGGTGAACAGACCGCAATGCTTAGTCTCAACGGAGAAAGAGTCTGCATTCAGTCTATTCAATGTCAATGCCATTCACGATGCAAAGAAGTCGTTTTCATTGTCCGATTCTGTCTAATTCTCTCATATATCATTTGGAGTTTATCATCATTGACAGTATCTATTCTGCATGTGCAGTCTTTGCCACGGAGGAGCATGCATTCCGTGCATACATACATGTGGTCAACAATGAGGTAGGCCTATATTTTCTTATACATGTAGTTCTCAAGAAAACCGACGTTCGGATTCGACGAATGAATTCAAAACTCTGATCATATTAGCTGGGGTTCTTATGTTATAGTTCAAAAACCCTTCACCTTATCGTAGGCCTATGCGCAGCAATTTCGTGAGATTTTGTTTCCCCCTCTTTCCCTTTATATGCAGGTTATATGTGGATTCCAAGTTCAAGAAACCGTGCCAGCTCTGCTTCATGAGATCTCCATTATATTACTCGCCGGGAGATCGCAGGCTTGTCTACCCTATATGGGGATAGGCTGTCATCCAGGCGTAAGAACGAGATTTGGATAAACAAGAGTCCAAATTAAGGCGGAAGTCTCACGCATAAAGCGTGAGACTTTGTATGCATGCAGAGGCGGGGGTTTATTAAGACACACAGCTTGTTCTTTATCAAAAATATGCTTAAATTATCCAGCTTCAGATAAGAATAAAACAAAGAATCTACACGTACTCTTGCTTCGCGATCGCATTATTCATGTATAAGATATCCATCCTTTTCATGATGACAAAATATAAAATAGAATGTCCTTATTCTCAGTTCACACTCTCATTCTTTTCCTCTCTTATTCATGATTAGAAAAAAGTGCTTAGAATAACCAGTTTTTAGGTCGGAATGTCAAAACGTTCAGCTCGCGCTTTGCGCTCGCATCATTTGATTGTTGATCAGTATTTCCATTGGTAAATGCAAACAGTAATTTCATCTGCAATTATCTAGTTACATACGCATCTTGTTCATGATTACGAACACTGATCAAAATGTTCAATATTCAGGAGAAAATATAGGAAATTTTCGAAAAAAAATTAGCGCGCGATCGCATTATTTAATCAGGGCATTTACAGAAATGTTTATAAGAATAACATTAAGAAGTAAACAAGACTACCTCTTGAAAAAATTGCTTTGTGACGACGACCGGGGAAAATGTGGATAAAAATACCCCCCCCCCCCTATTTGTTAAAGCTGGATCCGCCCCTGAAAATAATTTAAAAAAAATCGGCTGGCCACTTGATCACAGGTGATAGTCCTTCTGTTCAAACCACCCACCCCCCTTGAAAAAAAGCTAGATCTGCCCCCGGTATGTCTGGATACGAGACGACCCTGGTGTTACAAAATTCGTAATTGGAGGGTCGCAGACATACCCTCCCCCCTCCTCTTTCTCTCTCTCTGATCGCCACCCATACCAAGGTCTAAACAGTCAAGGTCGAAATTTTATCGAGCAGACAACATACAACATGGATGATAATCTGATAATTTAACCTGGGTTTAATCCTAGTCTAAACTAGAATTTTATACCACCCTTATATGGAATGATTACTTCATAATAATGCTCCATTTATTTCTGTCAAATATAATGAACTGATTAATTCATTAAAACACATTTTTAATATTAACATTTTCTTATTCATCCCATTTCACGACTCAATGATTTTTTTACAGTTTTTCGAAGCAGAAAATGATTGGTTTATAAGTTGACAACTGGCATAAAAGTGTAGTCTAGGTTAACCCGGGTTTAACTAAACCGTGTCGATCAGAATAACACCCACTCTCGTTAAAATGATATATATTCACATCTCATATACCCGTCTCTCTCACCTTTTTCTGCGCCCCCCCCCCATCCCCCCCCCCCCTCTCTCTCTCTCTCTCACTTGATTGCTGACAGTGCAGAAGACGAAAATGTCTGAGATGTGCCGAGAGCTGACGAATTGGGATTAACATTGATATACCAAGTGGCCTCCAATATCAGGATGAAGTGTGGTGTCATGGTAAGATCATTCTGCTTGTATATTTCATTGTGCAGGTTATTTCTAATTATTCTACCAAATAAGCCTTTGTCATAATCTGCTGCCACCTTAACACACAGCAAGAGTTTCCCGTTAACCCGGATATATTTCTCAGATTGAGAATATTTTAATAACCTGTATTTCACCGTAGGTTTACCATGTCAAAATTGTATAAAATGTTTTTTCGCTCGCTTGTTTTAGTAATAATACCTTACTTTTATTATTTGTAATGACAAATTTTCGTTTGCGGCCTTAAAGATACTACTTTTTCACCCAGAGGGGGGGGGGGGCATTTTTGTACAGGAAAAAAATGACAAGAAAATTACAGTCTTAAACTACAAAATGGCGGTTATTTTGTTTCAGGAAAAATTGGACAAGCAAATTAGGGGTTTTTTGCTACAAAATGGACGTCATTTTGTTTTAAAAAAGGTCTTCACTTGGGTATGCAAGACGTATTCCCCTAAAAAATATTTGTTGTGCCTGTCATTTTTTTTTTGGGGGGGGGCGTGGAGCACGGGCCACATATGCCCCTACCCGGATCCGCCACTAAGTATGGCTCATAATGTGATTTAATAGACGATCACTTCAACCATCTCTAGTAGGTCCATGCTTCAACCTATTTATTATGTCTACATGTATGATCAAAATGCTCCCAATTTTAGCTTGAGAAACAGAGAGCGTATCCGAGAAAAACAAATATGAAGTCTTCATTGAAAATCATCCAGCAACTTTTTTTCTTAGTTCAATTTTCTGATACTCCTATTTACCCCCCGAAACGTGTAACACTTATACAGGGTATGCATGACCATGGCGGCATACAGAATATGCACAGTGAGTAACATGTTTTTATAACTTGACATATCCCTTTAATCATGTACCAAGGTTTATACTAATTTTACACGTTACATTAAATACATACTTATTTCATATTTCAGTGTATTGTTCCGTCATACATAAACATTCCAGTATAAAATACTCTTCAAGGGAACTTCGTTTACCTCGTTGATTGTAGTAATCCGGTCATTGGAAACTCATCCATTTGCTGATTTCTCACCATGCGATTACTTTCTAACCATTCAAGATCATTAAAGGTCAAGTCCACCCCAGAACATTGTTGATTTGAATCGAAATAGAAAATTCAAACTAATATAACGCTGCAAACTTCATCGAAATCGGATGTAAAATAAGAAAGTTATGACATTTTAAACTCAGCGATATGCAAATGAGAGAGTCGATGATGTCCATACCTCACTATTTATTTTGTTTTTTATTGTTTGAATAATACAATATTTCAATTTTTACAGATTTGAAAATAAGGATCAACTTAACTTAAACATAAACTGTTAAAATAATGGTAATTCCACATGTTCAGGGACAAATAAAAATTTGTTGCACTTGACAAGGAGGAGAAAATTAGAATATTTCATATAATAAAATACAAAAGAAATAGTGAGTGGGTGACGTCATCAGTCTGCCAATTTGCATACCGACCAGGATGTGCATAGAACTGTTTTGTGAAATTAAGCGAAACATTAAAATGTCATAACTTTCTTATTTTACATCCGATTTTCATGAAATTTTCAGTGTTTTGCTTGTTGGATTTTTCTCTTTTTTCAAGTTTTTCAAACTTTTTGTTGGGGTGGTCTTGTCCTTTAAAAAAAAATCCATTTGTTATCAGAATAGAATCGGACAGTCGACATATGTATAATGTACCTTCACTTACATAGCATTATAAGATTGTTTAAAGGTCAAGTCCACCTCAGAAAAATGATGATTTGAATCAATATAAAAAAAAACAGACAAGCAAAATGCTGAAAATTTCATCAAAATCGGATGTAAAATAAGAAAGTTATGACATTTCAAAGTTTCACATTTTTTCACAAAATAGTTATATGAACGAGCCAGTTACATCCAAAATGAGAGAGTTGATGATGTCACTCACTATTTCTTTTGTTTTTTATTGTTTGAATTATGCAATATTTCAATTTTTACGAATTTGACAATTTGGACCTCCTTGCCTGAACCACAAAATGGTAAAATAATGGAATTACCCCTGTTCAGGGAGGAATGAAAACTTCATTTCACATGACATTGACGAGAAAATGACAATATTTCATATAATAAAATACAAAAGAAATAGTGAGTGAGTGATGTCATCAGTTCCCTCATTTGTATACCGACTGAGATGTGCATATAATTTTTTTGTGAAATGAAGCGAAACTTCAAAATGTCATAACTTTCTTATTTTACATCCGATTTTGATGAAATTTTCAGCGTTATGCTTGTTGGATTTTTCTCTTTTTATTCAAATCAAGTTTTTGATGGGGTGGACTTGTCCTTTAAGTACTAGTAAATGTAATGTAAAATAATCTTGGGCCTAAGATAAAGTCATGGGGAACACCTTTCAAAAACACGCTGCGAGCTGTTCAGGAATACATGTAGGCTAAAAAAATAGACATATGAAGCTTAGAATTTCATCACAATCTTATAAATAATAACAAAGTAACATTATTTCAAAGCTTTGAATTGTTTTGGTGAAACAGTTATATGCAAGTCTTCATGAACATGCAACGAGCAAGGTGATTGTGCCATATCCTTATTCTTTTCTTTTTTTATCATATTGATATTATATTCATTTAATTTTTTGGAATCATAATGTGAAAAGGGGGAAATCTATTTAACGGAAGGACTATTCGCCCTTTCACACTGAAAAAAAATTCAAGATTCCAGTGAAAAATAAGGCTGATGACGAATATTAAGCACGTGTGAAACCAAACTAAAACATGATTAGAATAAAAAACGCTGATCACAGTCACGATTACAACAGCAATCATTACATTTAAGATTCAAGATTCACGTGTGAAAAGGCCCTAGATTTAGACGTAACAATGTTCACCGCTAAATAAATGCCTCTTTTTGCATTTTGCATCGTATCTCAGACTTTCTTAAAGGAGAAATATATTGATTATGAATGTGGTCTTATTATATATCAATGGAAAGGTAATGATGTGGGGATCATCAGTGGGTCATTCAAAAATACCGAAAATAATACAAAAAGGTGAAAATCGCCGATTAAAAAACGCTAAAATGCCCCTCCGAAATATGCCTCGCATCGGTCTCTGAATTGACTGGAATTTGATGACGTCACTGTCTGTACGAGAGGCGTGATTGGCTCTCCCACGTGAAGCTCCACTTGCATGCAAAACCTGTTGCGTGGGTACGTTTTCTCCACACTGTCACTGAATACTTCTATCACGAAATGAAAGAAAATCCAGAATTTTATCTAGATTTTGATTTTCAAATTGATGATTTTAAAGATGAAGAGAATGATGATGAAGTGAACAACACAGTGAGGTAGTTGGAGGTAAATAATGGGGGAACAATGCCGATTATTATGCTGAAAATTCAACTTGCCTGACGATCACAAGTAAAGTCATGTACATGCCGATTCGCTACCAACTCATGCAGCTGCTGCTACAAGTGGTAGCTACACCGCGCGGGCCAAATTAAATCCATGAAAATGAATAACCACATCCAGAGAGAGTCTATCATGAGAAGGAAAATAATGATATAACTGTACTTACAAACAAGTGAATAATCCGAATTAACCTGAAAGCAAATCAACTCAACGAATAGCAGCTAGCAGACGATATGCACCGACGATAAACTTCATGTGGCTGGGATAGATTGTCACTCGTTCTGTTAGATGTAATTTGTAACTCATTAATTTGACAAAATTACGAAACTCGGGGAATTATTTATATATATAAAAATATATTAATATCTCTTATTATTTTTTGTATTACGATAAAACCTCTTTTGAAGGAAAACGTTGAGATAAACTAAAATTACTTTTAAATCCCAACCCCCCAACATGCGTAGCTTGTATGTCATTGCAAACAAACCATCGCAAACATGCACGTATTCCTTCCTTGCTGATAGAGAGCTGTGCAAAACGTGCATAGATCTATTCTCTCAGTCTCAGCCAAGGCGAGCAAACAATACGGCATGCATGTGTTGTTGTGATGGTTTGTTTACGATCACATAATGCTACGCATGATGGGATGATCTTTTACATCTAATTTTAATTTACCTCAACGTTTTCCTTCAAAACAGGTTTTATCGTAATTCAAAAAATGATAAGAGATGTTACTATATTTTTATATAGAATAATAATTCCCCGAGTTTCGTAATTTTGTCAAATTAATGAGATAAAAGTTACATCTAACAGAATTAACGAGTGACAATCTATCCAGCCGGATGAAGTTTATCGGCAGTGCATATGCCATATCGTCTGGTACTATTCGTTGGGTTGATTTGCCTTCAGGTTCGGATTATTCACTTGTTTGTAAGTGCAGTTATATCATTTTCCTTCTTATGATAGACTGTCTGGATGTGGTTATTCATGTTCAGCATGAATTCAATTTGGCCCGCGCGGTGTAGCTAGCACTTCCAGCAGCATGAATTGGTAGCGAATAGGCATGTACATGACTTTACTTGTGATTGTGTTGCAAGTTGAATTTTCATCATCATCATCGGCGTAATTCCCCCAATTTACCTCCAACTACGTCACTGTGTTGTTTCACTTCATCATCATTCTCTTCATCTCAAAATCATCAATTTGAAAATCCAAATCTAGATAAAATTCTGGGTTTTCTTTCGATCATTTCGGGATCGAAGTATTCAGTGACAATGTGGAGAAAATGTACCCTTGCAACAGGTTTTGCATGCAAGTGGAGCTTCACGTGGGAGAGCCAATCACGCCTCTCGTACAGACAGTGACGTCATAAAAAAATCCCCAATTTCGCGGACGTAATTCTGCGTGTTTGAAGCATTCAGAGAGAGAACTTTAAACTATCAATTAACTGAGTTTCATCCGTCTCCATGATAAATGATGTACACCATCGTGTTCTCCTTATTTTCTCCTTTATTGTGATATATGATTCTCCAGTTTTACGATTTTCAATATATTTCTACTTTAAAATGTTTTCCGGCTTTATTAATACGCTATCCAATTATACTGTTTCTGTTTGTGGTAACTCCCGTAGGAACTCGGCAGGACAGCATTTTGCTGGTAAACGCCAAGCTGGTATATAACCAATTACCTATGAAACATTTTGCGTCTAGGTTAATCAGTCATAGTGGCTGACGTTATACACAGATATCACTCTCGGGCCTTTTTTATCAAAGTGGAGACAATGGCAGAGTTGGGATTCGAACTCACAACCTTGCGATTATGAGTCCAATGCTCTAACCACTGGACCACACGACCATTATTATGACTTGATAATATCGAAGAGATGTAAAAAAAATCCGTAATCATATCAATCCTTTTTTCTCCCCACCTTTAGTCCAAGAACACATTTATACTGCTCGTTGCCTTGACAACCTTTATGATGTCATTCACTATCTTACAACTTAACCACGGAATAGCAAGCTCGAATGTTTTACGGTAAGATATTTATTTTGTTTACTTTGGTCAATAGATGGAAATCTGTATATGTAAAAGTTCACACATTTATATATGTATATAATTTTGAGGTGAAAAATTACATTGCCTTTTGCTTTCAATATGCAGATAATTAATAATGAATAGGGATGGTCCGGGCTGTAAATATTTAAATAGAGTAAAATTCACAAAGCGAAATGCTGAAAATTTCATCAAAATCGGATGAAAATGACCAAGTTATTGAATTTTAAAGTTTATCATCATTTTGTAACAGTTATACGCACATCGGCATGAATATTCATCAAGTGGGCTGATGATGTCATATTCCCACTTTCCTTTTTCTTATGTGTTTACATTGAAATCTTAATTAGTTTCATTTTTTTCATGCATGTGTAAATTATGTGTCTCCATTATGATGAGATAAGTTGCGGCAATAAAATGCACTTAACCAGTTGTCAATCCAATTGTTTTAGTTCTTGGTAAAAAAATTTGAATAAACCTAATTTCATATAATAAAATACAAAAGAACAAGTGGGGATATGACATCATCAGCCCACCTAATGAATATTCATGAAGACAGGCCTAGAACTGTTTCACCGGAATAATGCACATTTTCTAAATTCAATAACTTCGTTATTGATGTCCGATTTTGAACACATCTTCAGCATTTTGCTTCGTGAAATTTATTAAGATATAAATATCTTAAACCTGGACCAACCCTTAACCCTATCTAGGCCGGGGTATTTTGGGAGTTCCTATGGCCGGGGGGGGGGCCTCCCAGGCCCCCCCCCCCCTAAGATCTCGGCCGTCGACCGCGCGATCGCGCCGAAAATTGGCACGCGGGTTGCCTGGGACATAATCTACAAGATTGTATAGTAATTTATTTCATGCGAATCGCTATTAAGTGATTATGCTAATTTATGCGTAATTAGTATGCAAAATCATACTTTTTCCTCTAACTCCCTAAACAAAGTTCCAAATGTACTAATTTTTGGTATAGAAACTCTTTGTGGTGTCCTTAGCAAGTGTACATGAAAAAAATTGTGATATCAAATCATTTTCTTATGTATTATATTGTTTTTTGCAATTTCTTATGTATTTCTCTGTTTTTTTTACCTTTTGTTTTTCATTGTTTTTTCTATGAAATTTGTTGGGGACTCTTCTGTGATCATAAAAAGCATAAAATGAATACATTTAGACTAGCAAAACTAAAAATAATCATACATTTATGAATTTTGGTTGAAAACACAATTTGCATTGACTTTGTACACGAAATCACGTTTTTGAGCCATTTTCGGTCTGACATGCACTTACACAATGTTGCGTAATTTCGGAACCACATACCCGGGTGACGCAAAATTGGTCTCAAAAGTTGCGCAAGACTTGAAAGTAAAAAGTCAGCGAGCGGCGCGGTCAAAAAATTTCGCACGGCGAAAATATCGCGCAATTCGTTGAGGGGGGGGGGCCTCGGAGGCCCCCCCCCGGCCTAGATAGGGTTAAGAGAGAGGTAGAAAGGGCGATCTATTTGAGAGAAAAAAATAAACACTACAGTTTGGTCGACTATGGATGAAATTTCTATTAGTGATAAGGAAATTGAAGTAATTCTTAAAGGGGTACTCCGGGCTGAAAAAATTTATATCTGAATAAAAAGAGTAAAATTCACAAAGTAAAATGCTGAAATTTAATCAAAATCGAATCACAAATAACAAAGTTATAGAATTTTAAAGTCTGTGAAAACAGTTATATTCACTTCGTCATGAATATTCACCAGGGGGATTTATGTTTCACCACACTTTCATTTTTCTTATGAAATCGTAATTGTGTCATCTTTGTCTCACCTGCATAGCAGAGTAAGACTATAGCCACCGCTTTTCCGACGACGACGGCGGCGGTGTTGTCAACACCAAATCTTAACCGAAGGTTAAGTTTGTGAAATGACAGCATATAAACCTAGTTTATGAAACTTCGACATAGGGTTAATCAAGTACATTTATTACTGAACATCATGCCTGAGATTTAGGTCAATGAACTTTGGTCAAGTTGGGGGTATATGTTGAATTACCATCATAACATTGAAAGTTTACTGGTCTAGTTCATAAAACTTTGACATAAGAGTAATCAAGTATCACTGAATATCCTGTGCGAGTTTCAGGTAACATGACCAAGGTCAAAGGTCAATGGACTTAGGCCATGTTGGGGTATATGTTGAATTGCCATAACTTTGAAAGTTCATGAATCTGATTCATGAAACTTGGACATAAGAGTAGGCAAATATCACTGAATATCCTGTGTGAGTTTTAGGTCACATGACTAAGGTCAAAGGTCATTTAAGGTCAATGAACTTTGGCAAAACTTACCACCATAACTGTAAGTGTATTGGTCTAGTTCATAAAACTTGGACATAGGAGTAATCAAGCATCACTGAACATCCTGTGCGAGTTTAAGGTCACATTACCAAGGTCAAAGGTCAATAGACTTTGGCCATGTTGAGGGTATTTGTTGAGGAACCATTTATGGATCTAGTTCATAAAACTTTGGACATTACGAGTAATCAATTATCACTGAACATGTCTTAAGTCGCATGATCAAGGTCAAATGTCATTCATTGACAATGAACGTAGTATTGTAAATGATACTTTTTGTGAATAACTATTTCATAGTAGTTTTCAGTCAGCACTGATGCTATATTGAATTGCATGATGCAGGTGAGACTGCCAGAGGCGCTCCACTTGTTCATACATGTGTAAATGACATGCTTCCCTTGTAATGAAATAAGTTGGAGCAGTGAATATCTAATGCACTAAATCAGTTGGCAATCCATTTTTTAAAGTTCTAGTAGAAAATCTTTGAATAAATCTTATTTTCTCTCATAAAATACAAAAGAACAGGTGGGGATATGACATAATCAGTTTGCTCATTGAATATTCATAAAGACATGCCTAGAACTGTTTCACCGGAGTAATGCACATCTTTGAAATGCCATATGTTTGTTATTGCTTTTCTGATTTTGATCAAATTTTCACTGTTGTGTTTGTCTGATTTTTCTTTGTATGTTCAAGTCATATTATTTTCAGCATGGAGCATATCCCTTGAAGCCTAATATATCCGGGTCGTGGTAGGCCCAATAGTTTCAGAGGTAGACCCTAAACATAATTATTCATGCAGGTTTTTAATGTGTTTTTATCACATTTGAATTGATGATGTTTTCTCTCCCTCTCTCTCTCTCTTTTTTTGGGGAGGCATTGAACTTTTTCCCTGTCTTATGAGTATTCAGCGTATTTCCGTTATCACTTTTAAAGATGGATCCCTCTTAAATATTTATTTATTTATTGGTTTCCTTTATTTTATACTGCAGGTTAGACCTGTTCAGTTATGCAAAACTGCTTTCCAAAGGCGCCCTGCAGTTTAACAAATAACTCAACATCCTAGCAATTCAATGTATGTAACGTGATAAAGTAAAAACAGAATATTATATAGATATAGAGTGAGTCAACAATTACTTAAGGAATTATTACATTTGCATCAAGTTATTCAGTGTAATTACTTGTATGACAGTCAGAATCAATGATTTACAGTGGGGGTTTTTAAATGGATGGAGGGGCGTGCATTTTTGTATATCACAAGGGCTAGAATTAAATACGACGGGAGCAACATATTCAAAAGATTTTCTTTAAAATCTGTCCTAGGGCAGGGTATTTGAAGGGGACATAGTTCAGAATATCGTGTTTTATAAGTTTCATAATAATTTATTGTTGATTCAATGTGTAGAGTTCTTGCGGCTCAGTGGATAAGTTTCCTGACTTTAAACCACAAGGTCAGGGGTTCGAATCCTACCGCAGCACTCTCGTCATTTAGAAAGGCGTTTATCCACATTTGCCACTGTCCACCCAGGTGAAGTACATGGGTACCCGGTTGGAAGAAAATTCCTTGCATGCGATCGAACGTCCGATCTCTCGCTCTCTCTAAGTGCTGTATCACGAGACGTAGGCGATTATGGCATGCCACAAATCTCTGTTCCTGGTTGTTTAATCAGCTCCACTTGAGAGCGAAGTTGGCTCAGTCAGTGAAGTGTATGCCAGTCGAACCGAAGATCATGGTATTCGAGCCTACGCTAGGCGGGTGACAAAACCCAGTGCATTGTGTGTAAACATGTCTCCCTTGTTTCATAGATGAAGGCTATATTACAGTGGACAGGATAGGACGTTAAATGGAGACCCCGTCTATATTGAACCTTGAGGAAATAATCCCTTAGCAGCTCCTCCAAGATGAACTGGGATGGGATGGGATGTGCTGTGACACGTGGTGGTGCAGACAATTTTTTATTTTATTTTATTAACAATAAAAATGGTAAAGTACAAGTAAAAATCATGCTCCTAGTGCTTACAGCATCCTGGAAGCTCCAGGAGGCTTTAACCCTCTGATGACAGGAGATACGAATGGTACGGGAATAATATGAGAATTTGTATGCATCAATCGTTGCTTGTGGTACAGAGAGTTTTAGCATATGATCTCTTCTACTGATGTATGGAGCCTGGCATATGAAGTGTGGAAGCTGGGTATTTACAAGCAGGTGGTACCTGTATTTGATACAGCATGGTGCATTGTGCAAGGAGACGACGTGTGTGCAGCTGGTCCCATCCAAACTTTGAGACAAGTCCTGAGGCTGATGTAGATTTTCTATAATCGCGGTTGACAAAGCGAGCAGCTGTTTTCTGTACCCTTTGCAGGCTTGCAGCCGTAGTAGAGGTGTGGGGATTCTAGGCTTCAGCTATATACTCAAGCTGCTTTCGAACCAAGGCCATATATACGCATTTATTTGGCGTTTTCAGAACAAGGTGAGAGTTCTTCTCAGCAACCCAAGGGTTTTGCTGGCCTTGTTCGCAATAAGCTTACAGGTCCATCGGAGGCCTTTGGAGATGGTGACTCCAAGGTACTTGTATTGGAAAGCCTGCAGTTGTGTTTGGGAGCTCGCTTCCTAGTAATGGTAAGAGAAGCACACTTCTTGACATTAAAAGCCATAAGCCACTTTGCTATCCAATCTGACAGGGTTTGAAGATCTTGCTGCAGGATGGAGACATCATGTACTGTGTTGATATCTCGGTATATCCATGGTCCATGGTATGTCACACTGTCGACTGCAAAGAGGTGCATCTTGGACTGGATATTTGCAGTGATGTCGTTGATGTAAAGCAAGAAACGGGCAGGGCAGATCACTGATCCTTGAGATACCCCAGATGATGTCACTGGCATCCAAGATGACCGTGATCACTGAACGACAACTGCTTGTTGTCGGTGTTGAGTAGTGACATGATCAAGTTTTGGGTGTCTCCTTTAATGTCATAGTATGCAAGCTTCGTTTGCAGATGGCAGTGAGGTACTCCATCAAAGGCTTTCTTGAAATCAAGAAAACTTATTTCCGCCTGGCCTCTGCGTTGTAGGGCGTGTGCCCAGTCATGGTTGGCTGAGATGAGTTGGGTAGTCTGGTAGTGGTAGATAACTTCTGTCTAAACCAGTGTTGTTCTTCTACCAGGATGTTGTTTGCAGCTACATGCTTTGAGATGTAACTGAATACTAAGTGTTCCATTAACTTACTGCAGATGCAAGTCAGGGAAATCGGCCTGTAATTTTCTGCGTCGCATTTACCACCTGTCTTATGAATGGGGGTCAGCAAGGTAGAATTCCATTCTGTTGGAACAGTAACTGTATTGTAGCTCTGTTGGAACAGGAACTCAAGAGCCGGTGAGATTTCAACAGCTACAAGTTTAAGTAGCTTAGGAGGAATCTCATCTGGTCCACAGGCTTTGGACGGGTAATTGAGACCTGACAGTTGTATAGCCGCACCATTGCGATAAACGTGCAAATGACCAATGTCAGGACAGTGCATAGAACCTTCCACAGATGTATGACAAACCTGTTGGTTTGTGAAGACAGAGTGAAAGTTAGCATTCAGGCACTCCGTTTTGTGTCTGCTAGTCATGCGGATACCCCTGTCAGATTTCAGAGATGGAATACTGATGTTTTCAGACCTGCAACATTTGACGTAAAACCAGAACTTAGGATTTTTTGTAGGCTGTCTCCTAAGATGTTGTTCATATAATTGTGGTGTGCCTGGTGAACAGGCTTAGCAACCATATTTCAGTGCTGTATGCAGGCCTTCCATCTTAATGTACTAGGGCTCCTACGGGCTTTCTTGTACAGCCTATCCCGTTTCCTCATTTTCCTTTTCAGGTCAGTGGTGATCCATGGAAGGTGTCTTTGGAACTTGCTGAACTTGGACGGTATCAGATCTTCCATGCATTTCTTGAGGAAGACAGCTATCTTCTTCCAGTTCCCATCAACAGATTCAAACTCTGGATTTGAAACAAGAAAATCTGAAGAGAACTTTGCAACAGCATCTTTGATGGCTTCCTCATCTGCTCTGTGGAATTGGTAAATCTTCCTGGAAGTGGTGCGGCCTATCCTAGGGTTATCCGAGAAGACAAAAGATACAACATTGTGGTCATATATGCCTGGAAGTACTTGTACATCCGTAATAAGGCTTGGGCTAGATGTCAGGAGAAGATCCAGGGTGTTACCCGATGCAGGGCGGGTTACAACCATAGCAAGTTGTACAAGCGAAAATTCCAAAAAGGTGTCGAGCAGGAGTTGGTGGATGCTTGCAAGGCTCATACTGCTCAATATGCAGGAATCCCAATCAATATCCGGAAGGTTGAAGTCTCTTCCAATAATGATATTAGGTTGATTTCTCCTCTGCTTGGAAACCACCTTAGATATAGAGAATTGGAGTTCCTCAAGATCCCGCCTTCCATTTGTTGGAGGACGATAGAAACTTGCGATGAAAAGCGGCTTTGCATTTGTGAACTGCAAATTACACCAAGTGGTTTCACTTTGAGAGTCAAATTCAGGGCAGCTGGATAATATGAGAGACTCATGGACTGCTACAAAAACACCACCACCTTGTCCATTTCGATCCTTTCTAAATACCGTGTAGTTACATTGGAATGCACTATATTAATGAACATCTTGCTTGAATAGAGGCTTGAATAGCAACAGGCTTGTCGTAATAATGAGAAAGAAAACCATTATCACTGGATGTGGCCATGGATCGAGCCATGGTTGAAGAAGGGCGTCTACCCATGTTTTGAATTTTCATATAGTCCAGTAGTCGGAGTATCTAACACTAAAAGGTCAAATCTGGAGAAGTGGATTGCACTTCACATTACCACTGGTAACAACACGACAAGTAGCATATCATGCATATGGGACTGATGTAGGCCATTACTGAGCTATACAGTGTTGAGAAGCAGTAACAAATAAAAATGAAGTGTCCAAATTCCCTTAAAATCAACCGACGATATCCATAATATCCACAATTTAGCAGAGAATTTTGAAAGTGCATCCCTCACCAACTGACACAGACACACTAACTCTTTTGTAAACTGTTTTGAAAAGTATGTTTAGAGGAGAGTCCCCACCTTTGTACGTTAAGAACCACTGCACTATTTGAATAAGAGTAGGGGGAAACCCCGGTGTAGTGGTCCACCTGCATTCCCCCAATCAGTTATATCAGGAGAGATCTCAGTGCGGGTCACAGTTCTGTGTGCGCGCCCTTCTAGGCGACCCAGAGTGGCTGGCTCCTCCAAAAATGCGCCTTTGAATGCTGTGCATCATCACCATCATCATCTTCATCACCTCCCGCTGACCCACACCTCTCTCTGTAATCCATGCATTCGAACAGACTGGTCATTCGATTCATCCATTTCCTTCCTCCACCCTCTTGCCCTCTATCTTTCCCGTGAACGCTAAATTTTAAACACCGTCCTCTCTAATTCATGACCTACAAAACTCATTTGCCTTATTCTTATATCTATAATGAGCTTTCTATCTGATCAGGGTAGCCATACTATAAGTATACATGTAGTATAGAAATATTGTATTTAGCGCTGTCTTAATGCTGCATAATTACTGATTCAGTTTATCACATTTTATTTCTTGCAGGTCTAATACGACGTGGCACCTTCCTGCGCCCAAGCCCGTGCCAATCCACAAAAGCTGTGGGAGGGAAAGTAATGCATCCATTGGAACAAGCGGAATTCAAAGGGGTTTTCCTACATCATGTTGCGCGGTTCAGAATATCGCTTACATAAAGACATTGAAAACGGGCTCGACGACCGTAATGTCAATAATCAATAGATATGGATTCTTTCATAATTCGTCTTTCATTTTGAATCGACAGTCGTCAACAAATGGCCATTTCTACCACCTCCCGTTCACGGAGAAAACGGCGGAAACACATTTCTTGCCCCCTATCCACGTGGCTGAGAATGATTATCCAAATTATAAAAACTACAATATGATGGCGGTCCATGTTCGTTATCAGCGGCATGTAATGGAGAGGTTCTTTGCACAAGGTACAAAATACATGACAATTATTCGTGATCCTGGTGTGCAGTGGGAAAGTGCTTTTAATCATTTCCAATTCCATGATGCAATTCTAGTTAACATAACCGTCAAGTCAAATTCAAGTGCAATGAACAATGAAACGAGTACCTTGGGTAACTCCACGTTTCTTAGCGGAAATCCCCAATTCAAAGGGTGTCGAGAAGAGCTTATGGAGACATCGCAAAAAGGCTCGTCCGTAAACCAGACCAATTGTACGATTTTTGAGCTTATAGAAGAGTTTATGTCGCGACCGAAATTCTACCAGGATCGTTTGCGTTTCTTGCCTTGGGAACATGAAATTGGAAAGAGATGGGCATACTCAAGGAACAACCAGATTTACGATCTTGGTTTGGACACTCAATACCACGAAAATACGACCGCAGTGAAAGAATGGATACAAAAACTTCAGGACGAGTTAAGCCTGGTCCTTATCAATGAATACTTTGACGAATCGCTTTTGATCATGCGCAAGCTCTTCTGTTGGAGCTTCCAAGACATTGCTTACATCGCCAAGAATATCCGGATCAAGGATACGCGTCCAAGCATGAAAGATTCTCTAAGAGATAGAATACGCGAGTGGAACGCCGCGGATATGCTCCTGTATCAATCCTTTAACCGCACGCTTTGGTACCGTATTGACAACTACGGACCAGGCTTTGAAACCGATCTTACTTACTTCAGGAATCTTCTGGAATCGTTATTGCAGAACTGCACACGGGAAACAGAAGCGAAAAAGTGGGACAAGGATCATCTCTTTGGCCACCAGGAGCGCGTGCCGCGCAAGAATGCTTCGTTGTTCTGCCGAACGCTTGCTGAATCTAAACGTGAATTACATAATAGAGTTTATTGTAGGCAAGACGTCAATAGAAGTACGGCAGCGTGTCAAATACGCAAGAAGCAAGTGAAAGTTGGCAAAGCCAAAGCAAATCGCACGAATCTATCAACGAAGAAGGGTAGAAGGAGGATTTCCGTCATTTCCAAGAAAAAATTCAAACAAGTCACTGAAAAGAGACAATAAAATCATGTAGTAGGTCCATGATAAAATGAACCATCGTGGTGATACTTTGGATCCTTTGGAAAATTTGCCACACCTGATCTTTCGGTTTTATGCTACCTGTGTTCACATTTCGTATGACAAGGAACAACTTTCATCTGGGTGTCCAATGTCTTGTGGTCACCTTGACAGTATGAGGGCGCTTTACCCAAGATGGCTTCCGATTTTCATCAATGTATAATGCTTAATTACAGCATTCCGCCATTTAATCACATTAAAAGATCGGGGTCATTAGGCTTCAAAGGAAATATAAATCAACAAATCAGGAATATCAACTATTTTATCAAAGGTACAATTTATCAAGATGGCGTCAGCATAACTGCCAGCTCTACCACTCTTAATTAGCGGTAGTCTATACTGCTTTTCAAGCATTTTCACCACCTACCGCATATTCACTCTCCTTACAATATAATCTGCTTTTTCAGATAATGTATTTTTACAAATTTTTAGTCAGAATACATGATTCATTGACTAAAGGTTTTCCAAACTACGCAATGGGGGTGTGGTGAGAGGTGCTCGGCAGCTAATTATAGTCTATACAATGTTAGTATATACAATAATATAGAAAGAAGTTTAGAGCAAGCTGAAACTTTTCACTTGTAAAGGCCTGGTCACACCGCCCGAGCGTTGTTGGAGCGGTCGTGGAGCGGAGAGAAAAAATCATCACCGCTTGCTACCGTTCACCACTTTCGATTTCGATTGTCAGATTGTTGTTGTTGTTTTCGTTTTCCCCAATTTTGTGAGCGAAATTCGACCCCCTTTACCTATCGCTCCACGACCGCTCCAACAACGCTCGGGCGGTGTGACCAGGCCTTAAGGTTATCTATGCGCAATACATTGGTTCGTGAACAACTTACGAATGATGGTGGTATATCGACATCTTAAAAAAAACATCTTGGTATGATAAATGTGATAATTTCCCACTGCTCATTAATTTGGGTGAAGAGTTTGAAAGGACTTCGCCATGAAAACTACATGTAGAAGGTTGCTTTGCATTTTGCAGGACACATTCTTCTGAATTCAAAGTTAGTCATGGTGGAATAAAATAAATGATGTCAGAAAGCACCTTACACCAGACAAACGTGGGGAGTTAAGCCAGAGTCCTAACCTACCCCAAAATCGCGGGGGGGGGTTCTTGCCATGCACAAAAAATGATAAATAGAGAGGCTCTAGCTCGGGGGTGGGGGCAGTCAAATGTATTGCTGTACACATGCGTGACCAAATTAATTCTTAATATCCCCTAAACGAGTTTATTCTCTGTGTGCAAAATAACCCCCTAAACAAGTTTTTCGCGGGCTTTATTTACACATTTTGGCCTAAAAATGTTGTCGCCAGAAAACGACGCCGGGGAAAAGGCTTGTGGGAAAAAACACACCCTAAACACGTTTGGCTAATCTTGAAAAAATCTTTTAAAAATGAATACCTATACGTTTGACCCTTCGATTGACCAGTCTTTCAAAACTACCCTCTTTTTGAAAATCGGTGTTTTTTATACCCTTAACGAGTGCACGCGCGGCCCGCGTCCAAAAACAAAAAAAACTATAAAAAAATAATTAAAAAACCTTTAAACGCGGTTTTTTGTGTGTGTGTTTTTTGTCACCCGTGTGTACAGCAATATGTTTGACTGCCCCCCCCCCCCCCGGGCACGAGAAGAACCTGGAAAGTTAAGCCAAAGTCCTAACCGACACAAAAATCGGTATTTTCCCAAAATCGGGGGAGGGGGTGAATTATTACCATGCACAAGAAATGATAAATAGAGGGGTTCTAGGCTGATGAAGGAATTCGTAATTATTAGAGCACAATCTCCCTATCAACATGATCGACGGCGGAAGTACAAATTCATGTTACATATTATTATAGTCAGAGAATTACACTATGGATTACTTTAAGATCGATCTGACCATGAACCCTGCCAGTCTAGTGGGTAGAGCAAGAATCCCCGCTCTGACATTGTCTCCACTTTGATAAAAAGACCCGAGAGTAATATCTGTCGTCTATAAAGTCAGCCACTTTCTAAACCAGGGACTCGGCCCCTGCTGAAAGGGATGGTCCGGGTTGAAATTATTCGTTTCGTAATAAATAGATAAATCCACATAGCGAAATACTGAAAAATTCATCGAAATTGGATAACAAAGTGGGCTGGTGATGTCCACGTACATCCCCACTTTCCCTTTTTGTATGCTATTACAAACAAATCATACTTGTTTCATTTTCCCTACATGTGTAAACGGTGTCTCAGCAATGAATATCTAATGCATTAGATCAGTTGGCAATCCATTTTTTTTCAGTTCGTGCCGTGGAACAAATTTTAATAAACCTAACTTCATATAAAAAAAAAACAAGTGGAGATATAACATCAATTTGCTCAATATTCATGTCTATAACTGTTTCACCAATCTTAAACATGCCATAACTTTGCTATTCCTTGTCCGAATTTGTTCAAATCTTCAGTGTTTGTTTGTGTGATTTTTCTTCATCTGTGCCAATCTTTATTATTTTCAGCCCGGACCATGTTCTTTCCTATGTAATATTGGCTAGATATCGGCTAGGGTTAACCGGAGGGTTACCAGCAAAACACTGCCCTGCTGAGTTCCTATGAGAGTTACCATAAACAGAAATTGATGTGATTTTGGGGATGAGGTCGCTGAACTGTTTACGGGTGGGGGGGGGGGGGGGTCGCTCAGTCGAAGGGGTGGGGATCAGTGCAAAATTACACACAGATCTCAACTTCTATTGATCGAGATATAATATGCTAATCTGCATATTTCACATGTGCCTAACAGTGTGGTGATACACCGTGCCTTCAACATTTTCATTGCATTATAAACAAGGCAATATTTCTCCCTCTGGCTTTACTGTGGATATTGCTTTCAAGTGCATATTCGTGTACTCAAGATGATTATTTTCTTCCGAGTTAAATCATGAAAAATATCCTACACATAATTTATTTTGTATTCACTGAGAGAAATCACCATCGGGTTCAAAAGGGAGATAATAAAACTTGACATGGGTTGATATTCATTTTAGTAGCCAGTAACTTTTTAAGTATAGCGAGAACCATATGCCTAACAAAATGTTAGAAGTTATATCTTCTTCAAACTTACAAAAATTATTGTTTACAATTTAACGACTATTAGTATGATTACGTAAGCAAATAGGACTCACCAGTAACATATAGCATTTCTTATTTAAATGACAAAACTGTATGGTGGGGTGGGGTGACCATTGTCCATTTAGTCGACACACTCATCTTTTGTTAAGTATGTCAACCAAACAAGGCAATGGACGGTTTTTAAATCCCATTGCTCTTATTTGATATTGTTGAAAGTTGTTTTTACGACGAAGAGATATGTTTATATGTTTTTTTCCGAGGTAGCCATGTCTTACACAGAGGATGAGATGAAAGTGATTTTGCAAATCTTTTACACAGTGCCAGTCTTCTCTCAAGTGTTGGTAATTACATTACATAACTGACATGCATTTGTGTATGGGATGTAATTATGTCCTGAAATAATTTTACATTACTCTCCATAATTGTATTCTTTCAATTATATTATTTTGTTTTGCTGTAATAAAGACTGCTATGGAAAAATGGAGCACAATATTCTAAAGGGGGGCACACAAGTGTAAGAACAACATATTTACGTTAAACATTTAGATCATGGCTCCTAAATGGGAGCACATGCCGGATGTGCCCCCCCCCCTAGATCCGCCACTGCAGAGATTTTAAATGTTCACGTCGTAAATGAATCTAATTAATCTAATTAATTAATTAATTAATTAATCTAATTTTGTCTGAAGGAGAGCAACAATAGACATTTCTACTTTGATCGATGAACAGGCTTCGTCCTACAACATCGTTGGAGTAAACTAAACTAAACTAAACGTCGTAAATTATAGAAAGGAAGATTGATAAAAATCGACGCAATTGCGCGAAGCCCACTGCCCGGTCCTGAATAGATACGTAAGCACGGATAATTAAATCTTGTTATGGTTGTTTTGAATATTTTTTAATTGTCTAATGTTGCTTATTAGAATCAGCTTACTGGTATTTACCACAAATTATGACAAATCTGTATATAAGAGAATCATTAGTACATGCCTATTGAAAAATTTCGTGGTTTTTTTTTTATTATTATTATTCATGTGCGGCTGTATTTGGCCCGGCATTTGCCTTGATTGATGTAATTCTTGTATATTTTTGTACAAAATAACTATTTTATGTGAAACGAATTAATTTATTAGTGTAGTTTGTTTCTTTCTTTCGTAAAATAAATAAAGTTTAACAATACACTTTATTTTCTGTTTCTTTCCTGTTCACGCACATTCGCTCACCGCTGTGGAACAGATGGCCTCAATCCAAAATTGGGAGTATTTGTTGAATTACCATCATAACTTTTAAAGTATATTGGTCTACATGTATAGTTAAAAAAAACTTGGACATAAGAGTAATCAAGTATCACTGAACATCCTGTGCGCATTTCAGGTCAAATGACCAAGGTCAATGAACTTTGGCCATAATGGAGTTATCTGTTGAATTACCATCATAACTATAAAAGTCTATGGATCCGACTCATGAAACTTGGACATAAGAGTAATCAGGTATCACTGATCACCCTGTGCGAGTTTCAGGTCACAAGAAAAAGGTCAAAGGTCATGTAAGGTCTATGATCTTTGGCCTTGTTTGGGGGTATTTGTTGAATTACAATCATATATCTGTAAGTGTATTGGTCTAGTTCATAAAACGTGGACATAAGAGTAACCAAGTATCACTGAACATCTTGTGTGAGTTATAGTAGTTTTCAAAGTCAGCACTGCTGCTATGTTGAATCACGTGATGCAGGTGAGACCGCCAGAGGCATTCCACTTGTTTTTATTTCATTTACAAATTCTGAAATAAAGCAACTGGCTATTTGTTCGTTTCTCTGCCTTTCTCTCGTTCCTCCCTCCTCCTTCCATCTCACTTTTACCTTCCCCTCTCTGACTCTCTCTATTACCCATTTCTCCCTAACAATTTCCATCTTCCTATATCTTCTCCTCTTCTCCACCCCGGCCTCCCTCTCTCTTTCTATATCTCCCTTTCACTTTCTCTTTCCTACTCTCCATTACCTCTTTCTTCTCTCCCTTGCCCCTCAACGACAAATCATTCTGAAAATAAGAGGTCGATCCACTATGTTTAAAAAGTAGTAAAAAACTATTTATTACTATTAGTCAAAGAATGGAACCCCTTCATCGCGGACATCTATTAACAATGTACGTGTTGCAGGGGTCCCGTTTCATAAAGGACTGTTTTAGTAACGAATGCCTAATTTCTGTAACAAGTTTGCCAACAGCCAATCAAATTGAATGACTTCAGTAAATGTGCTGTAATAACAAATTTTATGAAATGGACCACGCTGATGGCATTACTCTTCATTTCAATCGCAATTGATTGCAAGTCAATTTTAGTTCCAAAATCAATCACAAGTCTTACAATCACTTGCAAATATGCAACTGATCGCTAGTCTGCTTGTTGCATCAATAACTATATATTAGTTCGCTTTTGTTAAAATTGATTTATAACTTGTTAATTTCAAAAGGAAATTTGCAATCAATTGCAATGCATTCTTAGTTCCCGAATCAATCATAAGTCTTGCAATCATCGCAAATTTTCAATTGATCGCTAAGCCCCGTCTTACAAAGAGTTACGATTGATCCGATTAATCTCAAGTACATGGAAATCCATTAATGTCATATTTTTTTTCTTTGGAAATTTGTTCATTGTCCTTTGAAAACACAGCAAAGCACACTGAACTGTCTAGAAAACAGTGAATGTTTTGATATAAATCGTGTCTAAATTTTTTTTTATCAATGTCTATTTCAGATTCTGACGTTGCTGGCTTTCCATAGTTGTGGTTGATCGCGTCAATCGTAACTCTTTATAAGATGGGGCCCAAGTTTATGGTTCTCATTCACTATCAATGACAGAAATAATATACCGGCAAGTGAAAGTGAAATCCATTCTACAGGAGTTACAACTTTTTAAAGTTTTGATTTGGCAATTTCGTCATGCACGCAGCTCCACAATATGGCATGTGAAATACATTCTAATAAGTGACATTTTCTCAGAAAATTGAATTGCTTTTACCTGTGTATCAACATATTATCAGGAACATGTTATTTCATGCCCATCTCTGTTATAAAAATATTTTTAGTAATCTTAACCTTAAAAGGGGATATGTAGGGAATATATACATGACATTTGGGGGCAGCTGCTTACATAATTAATGAATAATATGTCACAAGTGTAATATGTTAACAAAATATTGACAATTTAATTCAATTCATCTCAAAGATCAAAACTTTAAAAAATCATGACTTTCTAATTCTTTGATGGATTTTCATCACACCTTAACTTACAAAAAAATTGTTTTACTGACTTAATGAAAAACCAGATTACCATCAGTGTGAACATCACCTTCATTGACATAGGAGACATTATTATTGAACAAGGTTCAAACAATTATTGGAATAAAAACAGGATTATTGCCATCAACATAAACTAAGTGAAAAAAATTATGCTTTATATCAAAGGGCACAGGTTGCAACGTATCACATTGCAACTCCAATGTGTTACTTGTTGGCACACACTCTGCGATTATATTGCAATCAAATATCAGCGCAATTGGGAAGCGTTATACCGCGCGAGTCAAAAAAACTTGACACCTCACTAATCCCCATTTTAAGAATAAAAAAATATGTCACATAATCATTATATATGACTGGAAAGAGTATCTTCTCCACAAAACAATTTGATACCATATTTACATGGTACTTTGTGTTAATGTTTGGGTGATCAGGAGGTATTCTTTGCAGTTATATAAATTTTGATTTGCGGAAAAATAAGGCATGGCTGCAATTAACTAATTCAGATGTCATTATCCTAAACAAGAGTTGCATTAAAATCCATTTCAAAACATGTTTTCAGTAATTTACATTATAATTGTTCAATAAACACTTTTTAGTATCAATTCTCAAGTTAATTTAATTGAAAAGGGAATTGCAAATATGTTCACTAACTCATGTAGGATTATGGCGCAATTCATCAATTACATTACTGCAAAGAATATCTCCTGGGGGGTGTTTCACAAAGATTTAAGTATGACTTAGTCGCACTTAAATGCCGAGTTGCGTACGGTATGAAAGGCTTGACCGCATTGGTCAGATCGTGCCATGAGGACGCGCACTATTGCGTATCTATCAATAAGATTGCGCATTGCATATCATGTACGCGTCAGCATTTAAGTGCGACTTAAGTCATACTTAAATCTTTGTGAAACACCCCCCTGATCATCCAAGCGTTATTACATACCGCATAAATATGGTATCAAATTATTTGGGAGAACATACTCTTTCCAGTCATATATAATTATTATGCATTCATGACTGGGTTTTTTTTTTTAAATGGGGATTTGTGAGGTGTCAATTTTGTTTAAAATGTATCTTGTATTTTCTGTGCTCTTTCACATTTCTTTAATAGTGAAGACAACTAACTTATTTGTTCTTCTCAGACAGTTATGAATGATTTGATTGTCAAATGAGCTAATAAACTGAACCTCTACTGACAAAAAATATGTCACAATTAGCTATCCATAGTTAAACCATAACTTTAGACTGGAGTTTAAATTAATACTGACTTCGGAATACAGGTCCATTAGTCCTAAACCACTATTCCAAAGAATTGTGTCCATTTAGATGCCTGTTGAAAATTAGGACTGTCAATGTAACGAGACATAATTTTAACTGTACAGCTGATAAATATTAAAATGATTATGATTTGGTACCCAAGAGTTATCTGTTATGCATTAGTCATGTACATGTATACCTTATGAACAGCTTTCTGGAACCCCAACCTGCTTCAGTACTGAAGTTACCTTCATATTCTGCCATAAACTAAACATCGAATTAACTTTCCACATTAAAAAAAATCATATTAAAAACTTAAAATTCAGCAACAATAAATATAGAGTTAGGATAGAAGATGCCTATGTTAATACTGACATAAAAAGAGACTGCAGCTTTATGCTTATACAATAGAAAATAAATAGCTAGGAATATAATTTTTTTCTAGAACATCAGTCATACCTGGGTGGTATAACCAGTGTGTGCAGACTTAAGGCCACCGCACACCTTACGATTGGTCTGCGACCTGATTCTGGAATAAAACGTAGTAAAATTTGATGCTAATATTATTATCGAGACATAGAATATCTTACAGTGTAATGCTCTAAATCATCATATGAATACCAATGATCAAATTTGTGACTATGCTATAATCCTCTTTAGAATAAATGCAAATTTAGTATCTAGTCGAAATAACATCATAGCATTGTACGATTGGCTATGATTTGAAACTAATTTGGACTTTATTCAAAAGTAAAGGCTTGCAATTGTCCATAACTTTCATATTAGTATTCTTTCAATTAGTTTGAACCTCAAATAAAAAGATACTTTTTATTCACCTTTTCAGAAAATGAGCAAAATGAGATTTGTTCCATAAATTGGTTCGTGGACCAGTCGTAAGGTGTGCAGTAGCCTTCACACGTGGAAGTGGTTCCATTGTTTAATTATATTTCTTGATCACATGTACAAGTATCAGTATTCTTAATAAACATAAATCCCTTTGTTTTCTTAAAGGGAAGAGGGAGATCACCCTGAGGAAGAAATTGTTGTAAAACTACCAGAAGAAATAATGATGAATTTTGCTGAAGGTTTGATGAAATTCTGTCAAAGCTTAAAATATTGTTTGAATCTTAAGCTTTGATTTGTAACAACACATTCAAGCGGCTGCCTCATATGTTATATAAAAACTGCACATATTTCCATTTTTAATGGTTCATGCCAACTGATTTTTTTTCTTCTTTCAGGAGAATTTATGAAATTATTTGTCTGTTGATATACTGAAGATAAAACAAAAACATTTCCAATATTTCTAGAAAAATATATATTTAATGGGGGTCTTTTTACGACGCAAAATGTGGCGAAGCTGCTTGCATATGATGTCACAAATTCTAAATAACTCTCTAATCTTTATTTTATCTTTTTTCTGCTATTTTTACAGCAAAACTTTTGTCAGGGTGAACTACTCCTTTAACAACAACAACAACAAAAACATAATTTAGTGTTACAGGCTTTCCATAATCCAGACTTCATTTTGGAGAACTTTCAAAATCCTTAGTCTCTTCAATATTCTCTTATGAATAAATAAATATGTCTTGTTAAACCTCTTTATAAAGACGCCGGAGCCTCTCATGCTGCCATTGGTCTGTAATTCTCAATGACATATTTAACCCATAAAGGTACCTTATACAGTATCCCTTTAAAAAGATACTTTTGCAGTTTCTCCTTACCCTAATGCTAGCAGTTGATCATGGAATACAATTAAAAAGAGAATATATCATTTCCCGTGGAGTACTATGCCATTTCTGTAGAAAATCTGATTTACTGGAGGCAATCACTATACCCTCTAAAACTGGCAAAACAATGATAAAATTGCAATCACTATCTAAACATGCAAATTGGCGATTTTCAATTAACCTCTCGCAATTTTGATCAATTTTCAATGATTCTGAATCCAAGTTTGTTTGTTTTTTCTCTAGGTCAAACTATGTAATTTAGTATTGGTGCCAATTTGCAGAACACAATCAGATTCATCTAAACAAAAGCTGTGTATCTGTATGGGTTAATACAAGCAAAAACTCTTTGATCTCATTCGTCCAGAGCACATTTGGTGAGAGTGAAAACCAACTTGATGCTACATGAAAAGCTCCCCAGGGTCTTGTTGCACAAAGTCTTGCCACTGAATGTTGTATAGTCAAATTTGTATGTTTGATTGCACATAATGAATAATGGGTGATTTCAAATTCAGTGTTGACTTTACGGCGTTTGGTGTCGGGTCAATTTTTACATGAGTACATGTATAACACCAAACATATCAATAGAGATGTTCCTGAAAAGTCACTCACTACATTGTAGATGTTGAGCTCATGAGCTGTCAGTAATATGATCAGGGCCCTGTTTTACAGAGAGTTATGATTGATCCAATCAACCATAACTCTTCATAATTTTTCCTACGAAAATTTATGAAATGTCCTTTGTAAACAGAGGAAGGCAGCGTAGCTCAGTCGGTTAGAGCACCTTTTTCGAATAAGATCGTAGATCTCAGGGCTAGGGGTTTGGCTCCCCCTCATGCCAAAACATATCTAACAAAAAATCTGATGCAATACCATTGTGTGTAAGCGTGCCTCACCACTGAATTCAGTGCAGGTGTGAATGTACTTGGAAAACACTCCGTCCATCGGACAGGACGCAAGTATTGGTCCCATGTCACAACCTATGCACGTTAACCCTATCTAGGCCGGGGTATTTTGGGAGTTCATATGGCCGGGGGGGGGGGGGGCCTCCCAGGCCCCCCTTGAGATCTCGGCCGTCGACCGCGCCGAAAATTGGCATGCTGGTTGTCTGGGATATAATCTATCGAAACTGTATAATAATTTATTTCATGCAAATCGTTATTATGTAATTATGCAAATCGTTATTACCTAATTATGCTAATTTATGTGTAATTACTATGCGAAATCATACTTTTTCCTCTAACTCCATAAATAAAGCTCCCAATGTTCTAATTTTTGGCATAGAAACTCTTTGTGATGTTCTTAGCAAGTTTACATGAAAAAAATTGTGATATCAGATCAATTTCTTATGTATCATATTGTTTTTTGCAATTTCTTATGAATTTCTTTGTTTTTTTGGACCTTTTGTTTTTCATTGTTTTTTCAATGAAATTCATTGGGGACTCTTCTAAGATCATAAACAGCATAAAATACATACATTTAGGCCAGCAAAACTAAAACTAATCATACATTTATGATTTTTGGTTAAAAGCACAATTTACATTGACTTTGTACACGAAATCACGTTTTTGAGCAATTTTTGGTCTGACATGCACTTACATAACGTTGCGTAACTTCAGAACCTCGTACCCGGGTGACGCAAAATTGGTCTCAAAAGTTGCGCAAGACTTGAAAGTAAAAAGTCAGCGAGCAGCGCGGTCAAAAAATTTTGCGCGCCGAAAATATTGCGCGACTCGTTGAGGGGGGCCTCCGAGGCCCCCCCCCCGGCCTAGATAGGGTTAAAACCAATACACTATTCGTCAAAGAGTAGGGTGTTCACCCTGTTTATTGCACCTGGCGGTCCTGGCAAATTTCAGGTCAAGTCAATCTTGGCGTTCATATGCCATAATACCGGTAATCAATATAATGATTGTGGGCATTAACAAAAAGACTAGACATGAGGTGAACACACTGAGTCTTCCAGAAAATAATGAATGTATGAATATACTTCATATCTAGAAAATATTTTGAACAAATTTGGATTTTAGATGTTGACATTGCTGGCCATCCATAGTTGTGGTGATCGTATCAAACGTAACTCTTTGTCAGACAGGGCCCTGACTTGAAATCACCCAATGTAAATCAAGCGTAATAATTTGGTTTTACGATCAAGTACCGTGCTTTATGTTACAGGCCCCATGTCACACTTCTTAATATACATGTAGTCTTGAAGCATTCAGACCTCTGTCATTGCGCTAGGATATGACTTGGGTTGGTGCTGTAGCCGTATTACCAACTGCCTGACTTTGTTGGAAAACCAGTGATTGATGGTGGCCTTGTTCTTGCTGTAGACGTTTAAGAAGATACCGAAGATGACAAGCATTCCGGACCACAAGTATCTGAGAGAGAAAAAAATGGAGGAAATTAATTAGATACTTATTTACTTATAAGGAAACTAAAGAATACAAGCCCTGCTTTTAAATAGTTTTCCCTTCATATTCTCACCTATAATGTAATCTACAAACTGCAAATTCAAATGATATTACCTTTGTTTTTTATGTATAGGCCCGATATCAAATTATTGCATTGTACTATTTTATCACTTAATGTTTCGAGTCTTTCTTGTCAAATGCTGTAATATGAAATATGAAAAATAAAAATAAAAAAAAATAATAAACTAAAAACTGATCAAAGTTATCAAATGTAACACTTTCCATCTTACGCTATTGCATAGTCACGCCAACTTTCATTGTGCAGGGAAAATTTGCAGAGGAAGGAGGGAGATCATTCTCGATTACACACAATCCCAAGAAGGAAATCAATGTATGAATCGGTGAAATATTTGAAAATGTGAAGTTTCACTTGAAAATCAATCAATTTTCAAGGGGTCTCCATGACAATCATGGATACTTGGCAGCCCTGTTTACGACTTAGCAGAGCTCAAAAGGTTTTAAATTTCATTTCTTCAATATTTTTCAGTAGAATATAATCATTACTTTACAGAAAATTGTTATACAGGCTTGATGTTTGTGTTGAAAGGTTTTTGGTGGAGTGGTGCATTTGGCAGATATACCTGAAGGCAGCCATCATGCCCCCCTCCCTTGGGCAAAAAAATAATTGTTCATTTTTTCACAACCCACTGCCTAAATCTGCAACATTGGACAAGCTTTAACATTGCAGTGAAGGGGGAATTTCAAGGGCTCCTTTGAGCATTTTGGGGGCCATATCACCATGAGCCCTGTGTATTTTTTCCCCTTGGGACCCCCTTCCTTCTCCCACTTTATAATCAGATATTTAAAAATAAGGAAAATATTTTTTTTTTATGTTCTGATTGAAAAAAAATTAGTACATAAACGAAGGCAATATAAAGAATGCCTTACCTATCATTGTCTATTCATTTTTTTCTGCTGTACCGTTTTCACTGTCCGCCGTGAAATCATTCAAATCATGTCCATGACATGTTCACTGCCGGAACTTGCATCCTCTTAATGAGCCGACCATCGAACTCTCAATTATTCTTTTAATAATAACTGGCACTCTGCGGCTCTGCGCTTATTCCTGATATGAAATTCAACAGCCGTGACGTATTTTGCAGTATCACAGTTAAAATGTGTTGTCCTAAACTGATATCATATCACAAATAGTCAAGTTTCATGCGAACATTAGATACGATCAAGTGAAGCTTGTAATTCAAGGATGAATTCATCAATCCAAAATATAACAATATCATAAAATGGCTCTAATTCCCCCAGATATGGCCATGATTGCCCTTCCAAATGTTTGTATACATACTGTACTCAACAACACTAGCTATTGGTATGTAAATACACGATTTACTTACTGCATTGTAAATGGTTTACTGAACAGCAAGAACGACAAGACCATGGTGACAGTTTTTCTAGTTGTGGTTACTAAAATGAAACATAAATTGAAGGAGTCAGATAAAAATTTTGTTCTTCCATATGGTATTCTGAGGAACAAAAGTGCGCATTACTCTCAAAATCTACATTTAGCAATTCCAGAAAATATGTACATACGATCCCCTATATATGTAGGACCTTCATGAAATTTTCTGTCTCTGATTTCTTGTTTGTTTGACAGTCTGTAATGTTCTAAACGGACCATGGTTTTGTCAGTTTATAAAGTGAAATAAGACTTCAGATAAATGGGGGTCAGGCTTACAAAAAGGTTGATCATTTTATGGAATTGCCCACTTGCACAGGCTAAAATAGCATTTCTAATCTTGTTGCCTTTCAATTTTATATATTGACAATTCATAGAAACTGTGATCAGACTAATGTGGTCATGCCTTTTATTCTACACTCAAATAGACATTTAAGTGCAACTTTGAGTCGTACTTAAATCTTTGCAAAACATCCCCAAGGTCAATTCAATTCATTTATTCTGTTTCAGTAAAAAACAACAAAATGTGTACATTTGAAATACACATGTATATACATGTATCAAAATAGATCAAATACATAAGCATAGTAAATTAATATTGTGATAGAAATATATGAAAAATGGAACACCTGTAGAAAGCTTTTAAGAAAGCTTGTAAATGGCAGGAGTCCAAAAGTTAACAAAATAAAAAAATAATAATGATAATATTAGATGGCACATGTATTTGAATTCAACGTCTTGCCCCCCTCCCCTATCCCCACCTGCCCCCTGTCCCAACTCCCCCACCCCCTACCCATCTCTCTCTCAGGTAGAATTCAAAATTAATATTATAGGCTAAAATCTAAATTTAAATTAAATTATAAATATGACAAGAAATAAACTTTAAGATTTTTTTGAAAGGTCAAATTTTTATTAAACATGTATATTGTTTCTTTTATTTTCAATTTCTTATGTTTTATTATTACATATTTGCACAAATTTTGGTTTGTCATTTACATAAAAAAATTATGCGTATATTTAGAACTGCATACTTGGGCATCACAAATCACAAGTCTTGAAAGATGGGGAAGAAAGCAATGAAACATCGTGGTGCGAAAATGTTGCACGAATATGATCCCACAATGGCCTAGTTAGGGTTGAAAACGGTATATATTTACATCATATTCGTGCTTACCTGTAACTGTGATTAATGCACCAAACTGCCTGATCATCGCCAGGACGAAGATAATACCCAAATACCCAGATAATGAGAAGAGAACAGCGTAAACATACGTCTTCACTGGATGCTGAGGAGAGAAACAGGAAAAGAATGCGAAAATTAAGGAATGAATTACACAATTAAATGCAGTATACCCAATTATTGTGTATACGGACGGTTTGTATGCCCGGACGTTCAATTTTAAACAGCCACTTTAAAAAAGTTAACAAGCAAAGTTTCATCAATTTCTAGCGCAAACTCTATTATAGATTAAAAAAATGAAAAAAGTTACATTTATTGAATCCATATTTTTTGTGTAATCCAATGATAAAAAGGAAGGTTTCAAAATTATAAAATGTCCAAACACCTGACTAACTTCACCCGACACCCCCTCCCCGATCCTACAAATTATAAGCCAGGCACAGAGCTAGGGATAACACTGTTTGGCCTAGCACAAAGTTGTATACCAGTTGACATTTTTGTTTGAAATGGGAACAGATACAGCTATTTTAAATTGACAAAAGAAAGACACACAAATGTCAAGTGGAATGACCCCCAACAGACTCACCTGCATTCCACAATTCAATATAGCAGCAGTATTGATTTGAATAGCAACACTGAATAATCAACATTTTTTCTTGTTTATCCAACCCTTTGGATATTCAATACACACATGCATTTGCAGATAATCATCATGGTTAAAGGGGAAGTTCACCCTGAAAAAAACTTTGTTGCAAAAATAGCAGAAAAAAATAGTAAAAAATATTGGTGAAGGTTTGAGGAAAATCCGGTAAAGAGTAAGAAAGTTATTAGAGTTCAAAGTTTTGGATTTGTGACGTCATAAACAAGCAGCTGCCCCATGTGTTATGTAATATAAAATGCATGAATTTCAAATTTTGCATGGTTCCTGATGACTTAATTTTGCTTTCTATTCATGATTGGGTGTGAAATGATTCATCAATTGATATACAAAAGGTACAGTGAAAACCATTTTCAATTTTCTGAGAAAATGACATTTCATTGATTTTTTACCATTCGCTATGTAGGAATGCTGCTCGCATATGACGTCACAAATCAAATAATTGAAATTCTAATAACTTTTTAATTATTTGATGAATTTTTCTCAAACCTTCGGCAATATTTTTTATTATTTTTTCTGCTATTTTACAATAAAGTTTTTGTCAGGGTGAACTTCCCCTTTAAGTTTTAAGCAATAGGGACTTGAACTTTCAAATGATCTTGAAAAATCAAAATCTCAACCTTACTCATTTTTTTTTTATATTGATACCAAAACATTGTCAAAGTTCAATGACATTGATCATGTGACCTACAGGTCTGAAACTAATATGCAAAATGATTAGTAAAATAATATCATTCTGCTATAACTAAAACAAAAGCATAAAGTACATGTATAATGAAAGGTTTACTTACTTGATAGCAAAACCAGAAAGCCTCTAAAAAACTACCATGACCTACAAGGCCTACAAAGATGAAGACAAAACCTATAGAATAAGAATATAAAACCTGAAAAAAAATAGATAAAAAGTGAGAAAATCATTGTCAGTAATATGTGACTGGTTTGGTCTACAATGTATGTCCATTTGTAGAAGTTCACTCAAATCCATACGCCTTATATGGATGATTTGTTAAAACAATTACGAATTAAAAGTGGGTCAATATCAGACTATGCAATGATAAATAAGATCTTCTTATGATTAATTTATTCATGTTCTTATTAATCTATATATAATATAGGAGGCGCGATACTAGTAGCTTAGTCGGTAAAGCAGAGGATTTGTATTCTGGTGACCCGGGTTCGATTCCCACTTGGTGCGCTAGTGACCTTGAGTAAGGCATTAATCCTCAGTGCCAGGTCCTTCAGAGAGCACCTTAATCCGTCGGTCCTCTGGTTGCTTGCTTACAAGCATTCATGCTTACTTAGCAATCAGGTAAAAAATGTAAGCTCAAAAAGCAAAGGCGTGAGCCAGGCTAAGTTCCACCCATGAATTTTACCTCTTGCTTTTAAAGGTCAAGTCCACCCAAGAAAAATGTGGATTTGAGTAAATAGAGAATAATCAAACAAGCATCACCCTGAAAATTTCATCAAACTCGGATCTGAAATAAGTAAGTCATGACATTTTAAAGTTTCGCTTTTTGTTTCACATAAGTGATATATTTCAAATTTCATACATGTATACAAAAAGAAATAGTGAGTGAGTGATGTCATCAGTCTCCTCATTTGCATACCAACAAGGATGTGAATATAACTGTTTTGTGAAATTAAGTGAAACTTTAAAATATCATAACTTTCTTATTTTACCTCCGATTTTGATGAAATTTTCAGTGTTATGCTTGTTGGATTTTTCTCTTTTTATTCGAATAAACTTTTTGTTGGGGCAAACTTGTCCTTTAATGATCTTCCTGAAATATAACGTTTTCATAAAGTGACAAGAAGACTACCGACAGAATACCGCTTGTGACCACCTTCCATCCCAATCTACCCCCTCTCCGCAAAATCCTGTGTGATAACCACCACATTTTACACACTTCTGATCGTCTCCAACAGGCCGTTCCCGATACTCCCCTTCTAGCATACCGACGCCCACCAAATCTCAGGGACCTCATTGTTCGTGCTGAATTGCCCTCCCTCACTAACCATTCTTCTCCCATACAGCATGGCACCTTCAAATGCACCAGCAACAGGTGTATCATATGTGAAATACACATTCATGAGGGCGACACTCTCACCAGCAACTCTACCAGCCTTTCTCAACGGACCAAGGGTAACATCACATGCACTACCACTAATGTTGTATATCTCATCACTTGCAGAGTTTGTAGGGTACAATACGTAGGGGAAACCAAGACCACACTCAAGAAACGATTCTACGGGCACAGATCCACCGTCAACACAGCAAAGCTGGACACTCCAGTTGGCCGCCATTTTAACCTTCCCAACCACTCCATCACTGACATGATGCTACAGGGCATCGAATCTTTAGGTACCCGTCCTGACTCAGTCCGTACTAGCAGAGAGAAGCTCTGGATGAGACGACTTCGCACCATCCAACCTCATGGCCTGAACATCCAAGAGGGGAACGACTGATTACCCCTTCTTTTCCACTTTCCATTTGTGTACACATATTTTTTCCCTCAGCTTTTTTAGATTAGTCACTTTATAGTTTCTTCCTCTACTTTCCTCCCATATCTCATACAAGCTCAGCTCCAATTTTTTCTCCCTTATTCAGGCAATATTATAATCATCATATATTTATTTATTTTTTCTCTCCACCCACCTCTTAGATTTACCACTTATTTATTTTGCCTTTTTCATGTTTACTTAATACACCCCCTCTCTCATACAGCATCAGCTTCTTTATTTGCTTTTACCCTTTAGGCATTTTGCTTCCCTTCCATATATACAGGTGTTTTTTTTTTTTCTACTATATAGTCTGCTGTTTTCCCCCCACACCCAGCGGATCACTATATCAGTTTTGTCTACCATATGTATATACATTTATATATTTATTCACATAGATTCCTTTCTGGATATATTTACATACTTTTATACTTACAGATTTATTTTTACACTCACTTTCTTCTCTTAGTTTGTTTTTTGCTCTTTCATACATACTTATGTCTTTTGCACATGTTCAGTTATTTCCCATTCTTTCCCTTTTTCCCCCACTCTTTTGCACCAGTTTTTTATGCCTTTCTTTGTTACCTGTTTGACCCACCTCTCACTAATTCTCTTGTTATTCATCTCTTCCTCATACCCTTTATCACTGTTTTGTTCCAGATCCTGTTTGATGTTGCCTGCTCCATATCTTAATCCCTCTTGGCTTGAGGTCTTTCTTTGGCCTTACTCACACCTACTTCCCTTTGTGTCTACCTACTCCTTTTCTTTCTTCCCCTTCATTAACCTGATTGGTCATCTCTTCTCACTAATGCCCCTTTTGTCTCCTTGTTTCTAGTGTTGCTGTTGGATGTTTGTGGTCTATATCATGGTTGTTCCACTTTATATGTTTGTCATTTTGCCTCCGACGAAGATTCTGCTAGGATCGAAAGCTTAGGCCCCTTTTGACTCTCTAATTTACTCCATTGGCTCTTTTTTTTAGATAAGCAGTTTTCAGCAGCTTCTTTTTGCCTTTGGTTTTCATATCTATTAAATTCTGAATATGAATTTGAATGTCAATCAAAATATTGAACTTACTACTTCTGATGATGATGCTCTGTGTGCTTTCATAGCCTTTTCTTGAACGTTGCCTATAATTGCATCAGCACACAATGCTAAAGATATCAATATAATGCCTGTCAAGAAATAAAAAATCAAGAAGAAAATGGATGACAGAATATTCAGCTCTGTATGGCTTAACTCTAGAAATACTGGGCTATTTTGACTCAAATTACTAGGGAGTAATCTACTTCGGCAAGAAATTCATCCACAAGATGATGCACTCAACCCAGGTGAGGTAAAAAGGTACCTAGCAGGAATGTGTTCCTTCAAGCGCAGTGCTTGTTACAGCTGCTCTGCGAGAGCCAGGGCAATTACTACATTTGGCCATGTTCATCCACAACTGACCGTAAGCCCAAAATCCACAATATGATCCACTCAACCAAGTTGAGGTAAATAGGTACCTTGCAGGAATCTATTTCTTCAAACGCACTGCATGTTAAGGTTGCTCTGCTAAGCCAGGGTAATTACGCTGCATTACTGTAGAGTGCTTGAAGGCTTCTGATAAAGTAAGTTACTTAACTTACTTTATCAGAAGTCTTCAAGCACTCTACAGTAATGCAGCGTTATTATTAGCAGAGCAACGTTAACATGCACTGCGTTTGAAGAAATATAAGCAAGTAAATTATTACAATGTATTTTTCTACAAAACCAGATCTGTGGAGGACTTCATTAATATCACTAGAAGTACAATGGTAAAGGATCTGTGAGGGGTTCTTGTAATCATGACTTACCCGTCCTGTCAAACTTGGGTGAGACGGTACTGTCAGCTAACGTAAAGAAGATAAGACCTACACTCATACAGATGGCTGCACAGGTGTCTGTTAAACCATATGGCTTTCCTGTATTTACAACAAACACAAAAGAGTTTTAACTGATTTGGGATCACAAATTTATAGGGAAACAAACACAACTTAGAGATTAACTTTCATTGGAAAGAGTAATATAAGAGCAATTAAATATAAGCTTCATTCATCCGTTAAAACATAGGAGAATAAATGGAAATTTAAAATGTCTTGCAAAGTCTTATAAGGTATTCTAAGCTTGGCAAACACGCATCAAAATCCATGGTTTTGTGGACAACTCCTTTATTTGTTTTTATATTTATAAATGTTCAGATTTTTTCTATTAATACTACCATGACATACGTTGTGCTCAGGAGGCAAGAGGCAGTTTGAAAGATAATGGGGACAAGCTGAAAGCTTGTACCCAAAACAAATGAATAGTTGTCCACAAAATATTTTGCCAGCTTTGGTTTTGGCCTCGGCCCAAGTCAAATGTACTACATGTAAGGCTATGGGAGAAGGTTATCTCCAGCAGCTTCATGGGTCAGAAGTACCAGCCTCGACTACATCTCTGGCTATAACTAACAAACTCTGTAAGGTTTTGAACATTCAAAATTCTCATAATAAAAAATGTTAACTCTCAAGATAAGTTTTTCCCATCAATACACCTTGATAGTACTCTATTTATAAATGTAAACTTCAGGAAAAATATCCCAGGACTTTAAAGATTTAGGGACAAATTTGAACTTAAAAAAAGAGGCCGAAGGGGTAATTTTTTTGTTAGTAAATGAAGATTTGATTAATGATACTGTAGGTTGCTGTACTATAATTCCTCTTTTTGAAATTCTTTTTTTACTTCACTTTAATTCATTTCATAAATCACCAAACGTATACACCCATGAATGAATAAATTAATGAATAACAAATCCATACACACATCAATCAATAAATAATGAAATAAATGAATGAATAAATAATAAATGCAATAAATCATACATTTTACCCCTCCACACAGTGGATTTCTTTTAGTGGTATTGTTCTATATACTTTCAATGTTGTTTAATATGTTTGGTTTATTATAATAATTCATTTTAAGACTATGTTTTATTATTTGTATGCATGTTCAGTTTTGATCCTTGGACCTTGGAATCATGTATATTATGGGGTTTTTTTGACCAAATGAATAGATAATTAATAATAATAATAATAATAATCCGCTTTTATATAGCGCTTAATCCATCGGAACGACGTTTCTAAGCGCTTTACAGATATATTATTACCCCGGTCATCGGATTCAATCAGTCATTCCCGCACACAATGTGTGCACATCCTCCACTCCCTGGGGAGTATTCCAGTCAGTCGCCTGTGAGGCGCACACAATACTGGACAAGCTACAATGACTTTCACATCCTACCGGGTACCCATTTAGCACCTGGGTCGAGAGTGGCAAAGTGTGGATTAACGCCTTGCCAAAGGACGCCAGACCGCGGTGGGATTCGAACACACGACCCTCAATTAAGGGATTGAATGATAAATTAAATCAATAAAATAATACCTTGTATAAGAACACCTCCCAACATGACTGGTATAAGTTTGCAGCATTTGAAGATGACCTGTGTTGGGTAGTTGAGATAGCCTAATGATGCATTAGACATTCCCATGGTGGTGACAGTCAGGATCGAGAGCAGGATGTACGTCTTCAGGGGAATTCTGGGAAGGAAATGACGAGAGAGAGAGCGATGTCTTTTTATATTATTTTTCAAAGGACATTCCACCCAAAAAAAAGTTGATTTAAAAATAAAAAGAGAAAAATCCTACAAGCACAGATAAAGAATGAAAATTTTATCAAACTCGGGTGTAAAGAACGTTATGACATTATGACAGTTTTGACCTACATGTAAGTTTTGCTTCATTTCAGAAAACAGTTTATGGACATCCTGGTCGGTATGCAAATGAGGGGACAGATGATATCACCCTCTTTCTACTTCTTTGGTATCTTAATATGTAAAATATTCTAAATTTCTCCTCATTGTCATATGAAGCAATGCTTTATTCTTCCCTGAACATGTGACATTTATTTGTTTTCATCAAGTTTTTAGTCCTTATTGTCAAATCTACAAAAATTGAAATATTGTATAATTTACACAATACAAAAACACAAAGAAATAGTGAGTGAAAAACTTTGAGGTGACAGAAAAGAATATTTACAATAAAATCAACACATTAGAGGAGTTGCTAAATGTAGGCCATATTCTTCATAATCTACTGTACATGATTTTGTGGTGATTGTTAAGTCAACGGATTAGTTTCATGACATAGAAAATGGCAGTAATCATCTGAAATATGTAGTAATGATAATAATAGCTGGATTTATAAAGTGTTTTTTGCCATTTAAATGTAGTCCATGATATTCTCTGACAAATTTTGACTACTCAAACCCTTGCATCTGATTGACTCAGACCAAATCATAAAACACACTCTTGTAAAATTAACCGACAAATTTCATACCTAGTCTGCTGTGCAAACCCTTCACTCGAGGTATTGGGTCTGAATGCACAGCCTACAATGGCTAGTGTACAGAACAGCAAGTTTTTATGTGTTAGTCTTGTGTGAAGACCTTCTTATTGATCAAAGTTTCAATTAGGGCCTGCGCCTACGTGTACAGACTATTTCATACCTTCTTTGGTTGTCGCTCTGTACCTGGGTTGCTAGGAGACCAAATATTGTATAGCAACCAAACTGAGTGAGAGTTAGATACCAGCCAAACGACTTGAACTCCTCAAAGCTGAAGATTAATTCCTACATGTAAGGAAAAAAAAGAATGATTTAATTATATCAGCATCATTATGAAACGAGATGAAACAAATGGGTACGAGATTTGTTCTTTCAATTTCTAAGGTCAATGTGACATACATGAAAATGTATTGGTAATGAGCTTCTAATTCTAAACCTTGTACACTGTACCTCAATTTTTTTTAATGGAGGCAGCTGAGAAAATTTTTGGAAAATATCACAATACTAGCAACCAGGCATTTTTTTTTTGGGGGGGGCTACTTTTTCACAACTTACTGTCTACATGTAAATCTTTAACAAAGGATATTGTGATAAATGGGAATTTCCATGGCTCTTTTGAGCACTTCAGTGGCTAAATCACCCACAGTCCCCATGTGATATTGTTTTTCCCCCCAATGGGCAACCTCGTTTTATAATAGTCATATGAAGAGTAGGACTACTCTTCATATGACTGCTCCTGATCTACAGCTCCTGTCTTCGACTTCGAAGACAGGAGCTGTAGATCAGGAGCAGGAGGGGACTTTCACTTCTACATGTACTTCTATCCATTTTATCTCAGTCCTTCCATGGCCCTGTCTTACAAAGAGTTACGATTGCTCCAATCAATCGTAACTCTATGGAAATCCATCAGTGTCGAAAGATTTTCTACAGGAAATTTGCTATAAATTGTCCTTTGTAAACAAAGGAAATTGTTAAGAAGTCAACAAATTTATGGATATACATGTACATTCATATCTAGAATTTCAGAAATCAATGAATTTATGGATATACATTCATATCTAGATTTTTTTTTAATAACAATACATTTTATATGTTGACTTTGATGGCTTTCCACAGTTGCGATTGATTGGATCAATCGGAACTCTTTGTAAGATGGGGCCCAGGACATTACATTGTGTACCATATTTCAATGGAGGCTTCAATGAATTTCATATCCTACCAGGTACCCACTTTAACACCTGGGTGGAGAGTGGCAAAGTGTGGATTAATGCCTTACCAAAGGAAACAAGGCTGTGGTGATATACATGTACATGCTCTTGTATGCATACATACATGTATCTATGCTTCCTTATTACTATGAACTTAATTGTCATTCAATGGAGGGAGGGAGGGGGGATTTTTTTGTACATTCCAGGGGGTCGATAGCCCTAAGACCGGAATACATTTTTTTTCACTGCATACTACCAGGACAATGAGCGGGCATATAGAACGCTGCAGGAGTAATTTTTTTAAAGGTGTTTTGAACCAACAATAAAGTTAAGAGTCTACAATTAATCATACAACATGGGTTCTTGCAGAGTTTACAATGAGAAACGGCATGGCTCAAAGTTCATGACTGTGTCTATGCATGATCCTTGATTTGCATGACCGCATTTCCCTGCTCATGAAATTTACATAGCAGACTGCAATCTACATTGAAAAATATATGTTGTAATAAAAAAAAATGTTGGTTGCCAAATGTGACATTAATTTTTTATTGCCTTAGATCAAGCTACATGTACTGTATGTACAGTATATAGGCTTAGAAGTTCTTTTCATAATGTAAATGAGGTAGGTTTTAATAGAGTTTTCCTTCCTTGAGGGGACATCGTTGCAGTGTCTCTTTCATTTGATTACTTGCAACAGGGTTGTTGCATATCCCTGCTTGCAATTACAATTGAATATCTAAAGCCAAGATGTACTGAAAAATTGCCATTTCCAGTGAGCTAGTGTATTCATGGAATGCTATTCCTGAATAAAAGCTCTTTAACTTGTAAAGCTAATCATTACACACTTTCAACTAGCAAATTGGCAATGCAATGAAAGCAACTAATCGCTGCAAAAAATGCAAATTTGCAATTTTTCATCAAAATGTCTGTTCTATTCTTATTTATACCCATACATGTACATCCATATGTAAGAATACATGTAGATTATACAAAAATTGTTCATTTAGAATATTAAGATATAAAGAAAGATTAATGTTAAGCTGGTGAAAGCTGTGTACTTTTAATAAGGAATGTAAAATTTAAGCCACGTACAAATTTGAAATATTACAACTAAAAAACATTTAAGATCAGTTTGGTTTCCCTAGTCATGGTGAAAATTTGAAAAAATTAACAAAAAAAAAAGTTCAGAGGTCTGTCTTGAAGTTTGGTCAACCATGGACCTTTGCAATACATGTAGGTCCATGGATCATCAGACTGAGAATAAATTCACTTTTAATACAAATAGCTGAAAAAAAAAGAATCTTTTACCTGACAATAACCATAGATGATGAAAAAGAAGAAAATTGAACCCATAAGGAAGAAAAACTGGGCACCGGTCGACCAAGTTGATATAGGGAGTCCAACGACATAAAACACATCACGCTGGTTGCTGGAATCCTTCGCCCCTTTGGCATCGTCTGCAAAGCCCCCAATGTTCACAGAATGCTTTCCATTTGTCACTATCGAGCTAGGAGTCCCCTTGAGGGGCGCACCAGGGGGCTGCGTCCCCTGTGGGGTGGTGGAAGGGGGCAGCTCCATGAGATAGGTGGCTGCCTCGCGGTACTTGAAGCTGTCGTTGAGCTTGGACGATGACGTCTGGCGTGTTGTGAGAGCCCTGTTTGCTGGGACACGTCCAACCAGCCGGGGCTTGTGAGGATTCGACATGCCTGAGTAAAGATGAAAGGGTACCAGTTAAAAGCCATTGAAGAGCTATCATCCCCCGGAGTTATTGTTATTCAGGGTAAATAAAACCTTGTCTCACTTTTAATACAAAGAATGCTCTACGTGCAGAGACACATGCTTGTATGCACATGGATACATATTCCAAGTCAAAAAACAAGATTTATTCTTTCATGGAGGTTAAAAATAAGGCCTTTTCACGATGGAATTTCATAAAATGAATAGTCAATTAATATTTTACAAAGAGATTCATAGAATAATAATTGTCAAACTCAGAATAGCATTACATACATGTATGTAGGCCCTAATAGTATTTCACTCCCACTTGCTTGAAATGGCTTGCTTATGGCATAATTTAGAACACTGACATACCGACATACACGAACATGCACATACATGTACGGGTGATCTTAATAATTTGGTGCATTCATACATGTACATGTATGTAAAATCACATTTACAGCTAAACTTGAATGTGTAAGTTGGGACCGATAAAACACATTATTACTTGATGAAGGATAAGGGGGGGGTAGGGTGTCCAAACTCTTTTCCACATTTTGAAGCCTTCTTTGGATTTCACCAAAAGTATGAATATTACACCAAAAACATGAAAAATACTTTCTAAAATCTTCTATTTTGTTCCCTATATTGGTTCACACTTTGTACTAAATATTGACATAACTTTTCTTGTTAATTTTTTCCAAATGGCTGTTTAAAATTGATAGTCCAGACACACAACCAGTCGGGACACACAGCAAAGTTCTGGGTATGTAAGCCCAATATTCAACGTGAATAAACAGACATATATATGTAGATACTGAAAGGGGATATTTTTTCAGGAAAGAAACAATGCCTTCCATCAATGGATGGGCCTGGATTCACTCATTCATCATTCCATTCTCACTTTGCAAACCATATTAAAAAAATGCAGATGAAGAAACCTCAAGAATCGACCTTGTTTATGCACTGCACAAAAGAGAGCCTGAAATAAGCTGCCCAGCTGATCCGATAAACAGGGAAATGTTACATAACTGAGTAAATAATACAAGTAAACAGAAACTTAATAAATTCTCCTGGTATGAATGATACTGATACAGCTCAATGAAAAGTAAAGGTAAGAAAGGACCATAAAATCGCAAAGCATGAAGAAAGATTTTTTTTTAATACAGTAAACAAAATTCTCTAGCTTTATCTTTGACAATTATAAGGAATTGTTGGCATGACAGATAAAAGAGACAGTTACAGTACCTGTAGGTGAGGATCAAGATTCAGGGGGGAGGGGGCTCTTCATTCAGTTTCTTCCCAATTCGAAGGGACATCTACAATCATTTCTTTCTTTTCTTCAATTTTTGTCATTCTTACCAGAGGACCCTGGTGGGTGTTTCATAAAGCTTTTCGTAAGTTACAGTGTAAGAGCAACTTTAAGAGTGACTAGTGATCCTTTCTTGTGGAAAATGGTATATTCATTGGCGATGGTTTAAGCATGTAAGAAAGGTTCACCAGTCGTTCTTAAAAGTTGCTCTTAACTTTATACGAACAGCTTAATGAATGGCCCCCAGTACAGATGGCAAAATTAATCCATTTTCAATAGTCTCCTTCAACCTTTACACTTGGTTTGTATCAGGGAATTTGGTGAAATGTACTTTGTACTTTAATTAAAGTGATTCCTTTAATAGTCAAGAAACTTTACAAAAAGTTTTACGAAACACCCCACTCCCCCTGTGCATCAATAAAGTAAGAACTGACTACTGAATCTGTATTGTGGTCTCATTAAACATCAATATTTAAAGCAAGAACTGACTACTGTAGGCCTATGTTGTGGTCTCATTGACTAATATTGGAATACATGTAGTACCCATAAAATAACATCATAAAAACATGTATGATAATACAGAAAATAATTTAGCCATTTATAATATATGGAGAAACAAAAATAATCTAGGGTAAAGCTACCAGTTTTGCTAGTATACATGTACCTACATTTGGTTACTAGCAGTCCTGATGTGCACCACAATTGAAAAGTGGTCTAAATCGTTGAGTGAGAGATTGTATCAGAACTTATCAGATCTTGAGTTGTTGCAATCATTGTGATTGTAACAAAATATTTGGATGGCTCCAAAATTTTGAGCCAGGAAAGGCTGATCATAACTGACCGCACAACAGTGGGAACAAGCGGTGAAATAGTGTGTTATCATTCAAGTGGGCTTTTTAATACAGAGTATTTGATCAGAATGTTGCATTGCGTAGTTGAGGACTTGGGGGGTACAATACATGACTGAATAGGGCCATCTGCACCAGCCCAAGTTTTCGAATAAGCGCGATATTTCTGATCCGGCAAATTATCCCAATCTGAATCTCAGGATTATTTGTAATGGAGACGCAATTATCGTGCTAGTTCGTAGGATTAATCTTGAGATTGCGATCCCAAGTCAACTTGGAATTATTTGCATAATTGCGTGATATTCTAATTCGCAGGTGCAGACCCACTCTGGATTATTTATTCACAGCGTCAGACCATAATGCATCGATGCCTCGCTCAAGCAGGAATTGCTCATCTTGCGATGGTGGAGACAGGGTTTCTTGAATCTCAAGATTAATCATGAAGAGGGCCGATCAGGCTCAAATCTCGAGATTGAGCAAACTCGTGCTGGTGCAGCACCACCTATAGTGTTGTTTGTATTGGCTTTAGGTTTGCAGGCAACATAATCATTTGACTCTATAACTGTCAAAGAGCAAAAACATTACATAATGTTACACTTTCAAGAACCCCTCCATACAAAGCAATCTGGTGTACAGAAACCAATCAACAGTTTCTTCACAATCATACTAAAACCTCTGAAATCTTCAGAGCAAATAGAGACCTAAAAAGAAGAGTAGATACATGTTTTTACCAATACAATACACTGTCTGAGGTTTATAAACTCCACTGTACATTTTCCTGTTTTCTATAAAAACAGGCAAATTTTTTTGTGCTTCAATGTAAATACCATGCATCCCTTTTAAACAGCATAATAATGCCATTAATGAAAAACTGAGTAAAAACTGCAAATCTTATGACATGTACAGATTTTGGGGAAAATCAGGGGCACCAAATTGTAGTTCAAACAATTCAAATGTTTAATTTCTAATCAACAGCATATCAATTTTTATTATCCCCTTTATGAGAAGACTCTTTGGTCAATTCCTTTTATATTATGCGACCTTTTCCTATCTTGCACATGTACTTCAAAATTGAATTTGTAAAACAATTTCAATGTCTCAGAGTCTTAATTCTTTAAGATCTTTGAATTCTAAATTGTCTTCAAATGATTTCAAAGTTAAATTTTTGGATGAATTCAAACATGTTTACATTAAAGTTCTTTTATAGAGTGTTTCAAATTAAAACGATTTCAATGTTGAATGTTGAATTCAGAATTTGCAAAAGCTTCAAAAAAATTTGATCACTGCCTACACTGTACCCTCTCAAAAATTAATCTAGCTTCTTTCACTTCATATTCTTCTTGTTGCAAAATGCTTTAGCAATGGTTTATTAAGAAAATTGTATTAAGTATTTTCTTAGTTCTTAACATTCAAATCTTTAGTGTGGTGATAATAACCATTTCCAATTCATTTTTTTATTTGCATTTCATTATCACCATATCTCTTTCAAATGGTACTGTTGCTTAACTTTTTTTTTAATAAAAGGCCTTGACATCTATTTTACATATATGTAGAGGCATCTCGGAAAGTTTTTTTGTAACTTGAATTTTTCCCCCTTTCCATCTTTTAAGGTGCTTTTACATAATCCCATCTAGACTTCAGATTTAAGATAGTTTCATAGAGTAAAGATCTTTCACATAATATATATTTTTTAATGATACATAATCCTTTATTACGAGTCCATCCCAACAAAAAGTTTGAATAAAAAGAGAAAAATCCAACAAGCATAACACTGAAAATTTCATCAAAATTGGATGTAAAATAATTAAGGACAAGTCCACCCCCCAAAAAACCTGATTTGAATAAAAAGAGAAAAAATCAACAAGCATAACACTGAAAATTTAATCAAAATCGGATGTAAAATAAGGAAGTTATGGCATTTTAAAGTTTCACTTATTTTCAACAAAACAGTTATATGAACGAGACAGTTACATGTACATCCAAATGAGAGAGTTGATGACATCACTCACTCACTATTTCTTTTGTATTTTATTATATGAAATATGAAATATTTTTATTTTCTCGTCATTGTCATGTGAAATGAAGTTTCATTCCTCCCTGAACACGTGGAATTCCATTATTTCAACATTTTGTACTTCAGGCAAGGAGGTCCTAATTGTCAAATTCGTAAAAATTGAAATATTATATGATTCAAACAATAAAAACAAAAGAAAATGAGTGAATGACATCATCAACTCTCTCATTAAGATGTAACTGGCTTGTTCATATAACTATTTTGTTGAAAATAAGCGAAACTTTGAAATGCCATAGTTTTATTTTACATCCGATTTTGATGAAATTTTCAGCATTGTGCTTGTCTGATTTTTCTCCATTGATTAAAATCAACATTTTTTTCTGAGGTGGACTTGACCTTTAAGTTATAACATTTTTAAGTTTCGCCTAAATTCTCAAAACAGTTACATGTATTTGCACATCCCGGTCGGTATGCAAATGAGGGAACTGATGACATCACTCACTATTTTTTTTTGTATTTTATTACCAGTATATGAAATATGAAATATTCTAATTTCCTGGGAACTTTTCGCTCCTTTCTTTCTTTTACTTTTCAAACTGACATAATTTGAACAAAGAAATTATCATATTTTGAAAAAAAAGAAAAGCATATTTATAAGGCAACAATAGTCAAAACTGACTAGTTTGCCTATTCAAAATAACAACAACAACAACAATTTTCTCCTCATTGTCCTGTGAAAAAAAGTTTTATTTCTCCCTGAACATGTGGAATTACCATTGCTTAACATTTTATGGTTCAGTTAAGTTGGTCCATATTGTCAAATCTGCAAAAAGTGAAATAATGTTTAATAATTCGAACAATAAAAAACAAAAGAAATAGTGAGGGACATCATTGATTCTCTCGTTCGCATGTGACTAAATTGTGCATATTTTGTGAAAAATAAGCAAAACTTTAAAATGTCATAACTTTCTTATTTTACATCCGATTTTGATGAAATTTTCAGCATTACGCTTGTCAGATTTTTCTCTATTGATTCAAATCAACACTTCTTTGAGGTGGACTTGACCTTTTAACTTTGCAAATGAATGTTTTTAGTACTGTAGATTTAATAATATAGTTCATTTATTTCTTCCATTCACAAGTGGATACCATGCGCAACCATGGGGTCTCGAAAAGCACCCTAAACACGTAATTTCCATATTCTGAAAATGCACCCCTTAACAAGTATTGGCGTGTGAAACCCTACCCTTAACAAGTATTGGAAACAAAACGATATACTCTTGGCAAATATTCCCTGAAATGAACCCCTAAACAAGTACAGGAATGTTTTATTGTTATGGGTCCTTCGGTCGTCGGCTTTACCTTATTTGGTTTAGTACGACCCCATCTTCTACACCTCGCGCAAATCGGACTCTAAACACGAAGTGTTGGGGCAAAAAGGACATCCTTTATACAACATTTGAATTTTGTTTTATCATCCCCGCAAATTCGACCCTACACACGTAATTTTCCTAGCGAAATAGATACCCTTTTTTCATTATTTTTGTGTTTTTGACACCCTTATCACGTTACGTACGTAACGTGCCCTATCGTGAAAAAGACATCCTTTTTACGTGTTTTTTTTGGTCGCGCATGGTATTCACTCGTCAATGTAAGTGGCCCCTCCTTACATAACAAATGATAATAAAATAAATAGCAAGATAAAAAATGGATTCATTGTCAGCGTATAAACATACTTTGAGGTTGTTAACATAAATCATACCCAGTAGGATTACGGAGACAAAAGTAACACAAAATTTCACATTTCTGAAAGAAAGAGGAGACCTTAAAAAAGCTAGGCTTGTCAAGACAAGGTCCCCAGTTAGGATACGATAAAGTGTATGTGTATAGATATTTTACGTACTTAAGTAGGACTACACATCTAAATCGACATAATGGAAAGAAAGGGAAAGAAGGAAATACAAAGAGAAATTAGCAAAAGAAGAAAAGGGTGAGGATATATATGAATTTATATACAGAATGAAAAGACATAGGGAACAATAAGAGAGGAATTATGAAACAAGGAAAAAAAGGTGTATACAGGGAAGACAAAGAGAGGGAATTACATGGGGCCAATAGTGGAGGTGTATAGAGCAGTTTATAAGATATAAACACTAAATAGAGGCTATAACATTGATTTCCATTGTTACCATCATCGTATCTAGATCTAGGGAGTTTAGGCAAATATTGCAAAACACTTTGAAATAATTATCAGGCTGAAAAACTGATAGTCTGAAGTCATTGCTTTTAAGCACTACTGGAACTTACATGTATGTTACATATGGCCAAAGTAGAAAAACACACTCCTTGTCACAGAGGGCGCTATTTAACTTATCTAAAAACTCAGCAATTGATGCAATGGATTTGGCCAAATTTAATTTTAGTTATGGTAGACAACACTGGTACTCTAGAACTGACATGTGATTCATTTTGGTGTCAAAAAACAACACTTGGAGGTGATTTCAAGTGGTTTAGGGTCAAAATCGCAACCATGACACCTAAAGGTGCTTTTAGTGGATTAGTGTCAAATCATCAGCATGACACAATGGGTGATTTCAAGTGGTTTGGTGTCAAAATGCAAGAATGGCACAGTCACAGCGGGTAAATTCAAATGACTTGTCAAAATGTAAGAATGGCAAAAAGGATGATCTCAAGTGGTTTGCTAATTTGGTGTCAAAATGCAAGGATGGCAAAATGGGTGATTTCAGGTGGTTTGGTGTCAAATGTAAGAATGTCACAATGAGTGATTTGTCACTGATTTCAAGTGATTTGGGCTCAGAAATGCAAGAACGGCAGAATCAGTCATTTAAGGTGGTTTGGTGTCAAAATGCAAGAACAACAAATATTAATGATTTCAAGTATTTTTAGTTTGATGTCAAAATGCAAGAATGGCACAACAGGAGATTTCAAATGCTTTGGTGTAAAAATGCAAGAATGCCACAATTGGGTGGTTTTAAGTGGTTTGATGTCTTAATTAAAATGCAAGAATGGAAATGAATGATTTCAGGTGATTTGGTGTTAAAATGCAAGAATGGCATGATAAAGCCGGTTCGAAGTACCCCACACGTATTAATTCATCGCCATTTTGGATTTGGCGGTGAATTAAAATGCCAGTTTGTCACCGGTTCTTGAGATAATTTTTAGTAGAGGGTAGCGGTAGTGAAGTGTAGTGGAGCCTATACAAACCATTGCCCGAGGTAGGCTCGGCCTGAATAAAGGAAAGATGTGATTTTTAGGAGCTTAAAGGCCAAGTCCACCTCAGAAAATGTTGATTCAAATCAATAGAGGAAAATCAGACACACATCATGATGCTGAAAATTTCATCAAAATCGGATGTAAACTAAGAAAATTATGACATTTTAAAGTTTTGCTTATTTCTAACAAAATAGTTATAAAATATGCACAATTTAGTCACATGCAAATGAGAAAGTTGATGATGTCCCTCACTCACTATTTCTTTTGTTTTCTATTGTTTCCATTAAATACAATAATTCAATTTTTACATATTTGACAATAAGGACCAACTTGACTGAACCATAAAATGTTAAATAATGGTACTAGTAATTCAACATGTTCAGGGAGAAATAAAACTTTGTTTAAAAGGACAATGATTAGAAAATTAGAATATTTCATATTTCAAATAGGGTAACCCTAACCCAATAAAATAAAATACAAAAGAAATAGTGAGTGGGTGATGTCATGAGTCCCCTCATTTGCATACCGACCAGGATGTGCATATAACTGTTTTGTGGAATTAAGAGAAATTTTAAAATGTCATAACTTTCTTATTTTACATCCGATTTTAATGAAATTTTCAGTGTTATGCTTGTTTGATTTTTTTCTTTTTATTCAGATCAATTTTTTCTTGGGGTGGACTTGTCCTTTTAAAACGAAAATTAAAAATGTCATAACTTTCTTGTTTTACATCCAATTTTGATAAAATTTTCAGTGCTTGTTTGATTTTTCTCTTTTTTATTCAAATCAACTTTTTGTTGGGATGGACTTGTCCTTTAATCGAGGGAAAATGATGGTGCATGTACAGTACTTGGCATCACTAGCGTACCTATGGGGGGGCAGGGGGGCAGACTGCCACCCCCCTCCCCGTGATGAGTCATAATTTATCCCTGATGAGCCACAAGTGGCCTCTTCCTATGAACTTGAAGACCTTTTTTTTTGCTTGTCAATTTTTTTCTGGTTTAAAATGTCCTTTATACGCGGTTGAAGACCTTTTTTTTTTGCAGGTCAAATTTTTTGGCGGACGAATTTGCCCCCCTTTGGAAAATCCTAGGTACGCTACTGCTTGGCATGCTGTCTCTAGCTGCGTGGAGATTGACCTACGTAGTCTCTAACAGTTAGGAGCGTCCTGGGCCCTGGCTAACGTACATGTATGATGGGGTAACCATAATTAGCACACATATTCAAAATTATCATGAAGTTGACTTTCAATCAAAAATTTCTCACAGTTCACACAAAATTAATAAAAATCATATATACCAGACGGAAGGCAAGATCTGAAAGTCAAATTCGCTTGACTGAATTATAAAGTAGGTCAAGGGTTTTGCTTGTATCGTGATCTCAAAATTCAATGGCGATCTACTACAAATGCGCGCTTGACTGAAAAATGTCATATTGTGTGACTTTAAATTGTGCACGATCGTTTTGCAAAGTTTTAGTTTCGAAAAAATAATCAAGCAGACAAAGTCAAAGGTAAGATTATTAAGATAAATATCAGATGGAGGTTAAAATGCCATAGATTCGGTTGGTATCACATTTTACTTGCATGTACTTATTTGAAGACGTCTGCTTGCAAACTAGCGATTTCTTGATTTTCTTGATGCCTGTCAAGAAGATCGGATTTTCTCGGAGTGGACACAAAACTTAAAATTTTTAAAAGGTAACAAAATTTGCCAATGTTTTGCCAATATTTTCATAATTTGAGACCTTCCTCACCTTCACATAATTACATTACTGGGTAATTTGGGGTCGCTTTTTTCTGTTGGTGATATCACTTTTTCAAGATATTATTTAGATAAAGAGATATTCGATCATGCGCAAAATTAGGTAACACGCGAAATTAAGGTCGCTGTCACACCATAATAGATCTACTTAAAGGACAAGTCCACCCCAACAAAAACTTTATTTGAATGTTATACAAAGAGAAAAATCCAACAAGTACCGGTATAACACTGAAAATGTCATCAAAATCGGATGTAAAATAAGAAAGTGCAAAGTTATGACATTTTCAAGTTTCGCTTAATTTCACAATTTAACAGTTATATGCACATCCTGGTCTGTGTGCAAATTGGCAGACTGATGACGTCACCCACTCACTATTTCCTTTGTATTTTATTATATGAAATATGAAAATTCTAATTTTCTCCTCATTGTCACCATATGTGAAACTAAATTTTATTCGTTCCTGAACATGTGGAATTACCATTATTTTAACAGTTTATGGTTAAAGAGAAATTCCAGTAGTTGCAGTAAACACTGATTTCATGAGAAAGTCTGTAAAACAAGGCTTAATTGTCAGTATATCATCAAGGATCTAGATCTGGTACAGTTCCATAAACTGAACTTGAAATCTTGAAATCTACGCTGAAAAATGTTCAGACTGAAGATCCCCAACACAGATAAGTGCACGTGGGACAGTGTATAATTATTGCTTCGAATGTCGGGCCCGACGCTCTACCCGAATCCTGTGCTTACGGTATTTGCTGATTTCTCAGCAATTACACATTTCTTCCAGAATCCTTTGCTTTGGCACATACATTTAACAAACAGACACTTTGGTGGTCATTTCATTGGATTCTGTACAAACTCATTTCGATATCGTTACCAAAACTAGCATTTACCTTTAAGTCAAGTTTGTCCTTAAATATTGTCAAATAGAATTAGGAGTGGGCTATAAATGGGTGATTTTTGGTTTTACTGTGGGAACAGTTTTTTTGTGTTCCTTTTACCTTATCTCAACATGAAATGACAATATTTTTTGTCTCGGGTCCGAGAAAAAAGTGTGCCGGGCCAAAATCCAAAATGGCCGCCAAAACCACCCAAAATCACAGTTTTTGCCACAACTTCTTTATTTGGTGGTCTTTTTCTCTGGTTTTGGTGTCTATTCATATGTTTTAGGGGGCAGGCAATTTGTTTTTCCTATAATTAGCACTTTTAAACCATTATTTGTAGAGTTAAAAGGTAATTATACCTAAATTTTCAAATTTTTATAGCCTTTTTTCAGACAAATATAGGTTTTATTGTCCTGGAGTTCTTGGATATTAGATGGTACGAGGTCAACAATAGCAAGCAGCTTCATAGAGCTATATTGCTTTTATTCCTCTACTGTGGGTTTTACGGATATTTGTGAAATATATCTTATTAAATAAAAAAATGTTAATTATCCATAGGGGCAATACAGTATACAATGTACTGTTACAGTACATACTACACTGCATATTTCCATGCATTGACCACCATGACATATGACAAGGCCTGTATATAAACTATAGTGTCATAGAAATAAGCTCTTAAGGTTTAAAATTAGATTGTGAATTTGATTGCTTGTCAGCTGATGTACATGATGAAACCAGCAACGTGAATTTCACATAAAAGATCACATACATGCATCATATACGTACATCACATATCTACATGTAGCCATATCTTCTTCATTTGGAGGCTTTTTTACCTGGTTGTGGTGTCTAATTGGCCTATGTTTATGGGGTCAGGTAACTATATAATCATGGTAATGTTGATCAACAGCCAATCAGAACCAAGGATTCCATGTATCAAGTTACCATTAAGTTAACATAATGGTAAATTTTTAAGCAACGGGACCCAGAATATCTACAGTGTAAATGCCATGATGTGGGGTTAATTACCTTTCTCCGCCCCCTGAATTAGCATATTTGACAAAACATGTCCTCAGTTTCTGAGACAAAACATATCTTCAATTTCTAAGGCATCTAATTCTAAGCCTAAGAGCTCATTTGTTTATACATGCCTTGTCATGGTGGCCAATGCATTTATGCAGTGCAGTATATGTACAGTACATTGTATACTGTATAGCCGCTATGGATAATTAACATTTTTTTTATTTAAGATATATTTCACAAATATCCGTAACCCATAGTAGAGGAATAAAAGCGATATAGCTCTATGAAGCTGCTTGCTATTGTTGACCTCGTACCACCTAATATAGAAGAACCCCAGGACGATAAAATCTACTTTTTGGCTGAAAAAAGGCTATAACAATTGAAAAATTTAGGTACAACTACCCTTTAACTCTACAAATAATAGTTTAAAAGTATTAATTATAGGAAAAACAAATTGCCTGCCCCCAAATACATATGAATAGACACCAAAACCAAAGAAAAAGACCACCAAATAAAAAAGTTGTGGCCAAAACTGTGATTTTGGGTGGTTTTGGCGGCCATTTTGGATTTTGGCCCGGCACACTTTTTTCTCGGACCCAAGACAAAAAATATTGTCATTTCATGTTGAGATACATTACAAGGAATAAAAAAAAACTGTTCCCATATTGAAATTACAAAAAAAGTATTTTTGACCCATGTATAGCCCACTCCTAATAGAATTGAAATATCGTATAATTCAAACAATAAAAAACAAAAGAATTAGTGAGTGAAGGCCATCATCAACTCTCTCAATTCTGCCTTTTCTGGACGCTGTGGCGTGCGCCTGTAATCCAAGCTGTGAGAAGTTACAAATTGATGCAGAGGTTCGAGCCCTGGTCACGTCTTTTGGATGGTGACGTTAAAGGTCGGTCCCACTCATTCAATGAACAAGGTTATAATATAACCTTGTTCTCAGTTATATCTCCATGTGTGACAAAATAAGGGTGGCAATGTTTGGCTTATTTTCTCTTTTTCTTTGGGGCAAATGCTTGATTTTTTTTACACTGACAGCTTCCATTAGACCTGTTAATTCATACTGCTTGGCTCTTATTTAAATTTGATTCTTTATATCATTTATTCTTAATTAAGAATAGAGATAAAAAAATGAAAATTTTCTTGCCATATTACTTTCCACCAATAGAGGGCGTACACAAAAATATGCCCAAAATTCAAGTTTTTGAGCGCTCTGGTGAATACAAAAATTATTCCCACATTACTAATGATAAATAAATTGCAACTGTATGGAAATTAGTAATTTTGGTCACAAAAGTGATATTTTAATGATTTTTTAAAGTGTGTGCTCTATACAGCATTGGCATACCATAGTCCTACATGTAGGCCTAGACTCTCCACAGCCTACAGGCCAGATGGTAGCAGTGAACAAGTGCAAGTGGTCGGTCCCAGACTTAAATAATCATATCTGATTGATACACGTCTGACAAAACTCAAATACACACACACACACACAATTTCATATCGCTAGTGAGTTGGGCATTGAACTGTTTGTCACAAACTTTGTGAAAAATAGATCTTTCTAATCTAGGCCTAATCTATTTAAAAAAGCGAAATTTAAAAAGGTCATAGCCCCATACTAGGTGTCACAATGCGACTGTAAGTCTATTTAGTGTTAACCCCTAGTAACCATTCAGCTTGTATATAATAAAAGGAATTTGGGTGGTTGACTCTTGTCATAGTCCCAGAGTCAATCAACTGTATCTTTAAGTAAGTGATCAAACCCGCTGGGGTGTAAGGATTAGAATTTTACTTTGACTTCTTGACAATCTTAGGTCATGAGCATTGGGTCATTTAACTTGATATATTTAGTTAAGTTCAATGGGGCTCTAAAATTCTATAGATGTTTGTTTTTATGTATGAGAGGAAAAGACTGTTGAGAATGTTTGAGATGGGAGTTTTGAATAGGTGAAATTAAAGCTTGGATAGTTAAGTAGTTTTAATTGGATATGTTCAGCATGGAAGAGTAAAGCAGAGGAATATTGAGAATGTTAATGACTTTGTCTTTGTGAGAGTCAAGATGGAGTGGTGTTTGAGTAAAAGCAAATCAGAAATCGTTTGATTCTCGGGAGAGGAAGACCCTTCCACATTTGGTCTTAACTCGGAGTGTGAGGGTGTGGTTCTCGTAGGCCATTACTTTGGGTGAATGTTGCAGGCTGTGTAGTGCAGGCACAGAGCTGAGTCTTAATCCCCATCGTTGGCAGGCTGGATCCAGGCAGCACAGGCCAGGTAAAGCCACCACATCTGCCCTCATCTCACCAGGCACGACTGTTCCAAAGAACTGGACGAGCTTGGCTCGTACTTCATCCTCGAACTCAGAGTTCGTGACTTGTGATTCATCGTAGCAATCTTCGTACTGTGGCTCTCAGCCCCCATCATTTCGTCCGCGAATCTGGACTGGCTTTTCGTCGAGAGTTCGCTCGCTTTACTTCGCGTCGTCGAAGCCACCGCAGTTCGCTCTTAGACGACTATATTCATCGGACCAACGATAGTCATTGACGATGTCGAAGGGGTCCTTGTTCTGAACTATATAAATTATAACCAGATTAGATATACTACGGTCCAGTGTAGGTATTCATCCAAGTATAAACCCTCTTTTGATGAAACTTAATTGGTGGAATTAATAACCAAAAATATTGTCACGTTTGGATGCCAAATTATTAGGCCTTGATTAAATATAAATAAATCACTCTCATTAGATACATATTGCAACATATTCAGTATAGGTTAATTCATGCTGATGCTAACTGCTAAATACAGTTTGATGTTATGTTGATATGCATGTGATTCATGATTTAATTCTGATTGTTCAATTTCTTTAATTATATGTACATTTATAGAGCTGGTCGCTCTGAATTAAATTTATGTTACATATAGATATTGAATGATTGTGTGATTATTGCAAGTGGTAACTACTTTCGTTTCAACCAGAACCAAATCTATTACCAGACTGGGAATTTCAGTCCCAAGATCTGACACTAGGCCCCAACTTGTTTCATCCAATTTCAATAAAAATTTGCATCATTATGTTTGTTTTGATTTTTCTCTACCGATTCAAATCAACAATTTTCTGGAGTGGACTTGACCTTAATACCCTTTTCATAAACCTATCCTCCAATTAGCCGCCTAAGAGTAATGCGGATAATTCAATAAAAATTGCGTTCATAAACTCCGAAAATAAGCCGCATTATTTCTACGAGCGCCCGTCCTGAAAAAGGGGGATAATCGCCATGACAACTGGACACGCCCCCTCCGATGCGGTTGTGTTGGAAAAGGGTGACCTTGTGACCGCACCATGGCAATTATCCGCATAATTTGGAAATGCGTTCATAAACTCAAAATCTTGTCCCGATGCTGCTATTATGCGGATAATAGCAGCATCAGAGTAATGCGGATAACTCTTGTCCTCCTCCAATTTAACGACCAAATTATGCTGCTATTAGCCGCCTAATTCATTTTAATGGGGTTTATGAAAGGGGTATTAGTTTACTTTAACTTAGTCTTGCCTTTAGTCTTGGTCTTATTGACGTGACGTGGCAGTTTGCTACCTCCACATTCTAAGCCTATCCCCTCCTGGACTTTCGGGGAACAAGAACAGCAGCGTCCCGATGTCGATTGCGCTCAATGCTATTCAGGCCCGATACTCGGCTTACCTTTCATTCATACCAGTAACCAGTCTCTCTAAATCACCACACTACAACAACCATGCAATGTTATGTTCCACACTTTTCATTAAAAGAACACATATCACTTTCAATATAATGAAAAACAAACCTTCACCAACTTCACGGCCTTACTCCTTACTTAGTCTGTCCTACCTTGGCCTTGTCAGCTGTCGTCTGATTCTTCTACTTTACGGTACCGGTTAGGACGCCACCTGCTGTCCTTATCCTCTGTAAAAAAAAAAAAAAAATTCTTGCAATTTTCTTCTCATAACACTCGTCGGTTTGTTTTTAGGGGGTGGCGGTGTGCTAAACAATTTTGAAATGGAAGGAGGGAGGCCTGATTATGCAAAATATAATCATCATATGATCATTTTTATGTTTGTTAACTTTACCTTGACGGTTATAAATACATGGTCCTTTGCAAATGGGGGTGCATGCTTTTTTTAACTGGATCTTAAACGGATACTCCAGCCTGATGATAATGATATGATTTGAAAAGATGGAGAAAAATCAGCCAAACAAAATACTGAAAATTTGACCCAAATTGGACAAGGCCGGAATATCAAAGTTCAATGACATCTTAAAGTTTTCCATTATTCTGGTGAAACAAATCTGGGCTTCAGTGTCTTCATGATTACGAGCAAATTCATGATGTCATATCTACATTTGTTCTTATGTATTTTATTACATGAAATTAGGTTTATTCATTTTTTTTTAATTCAAGAACTTAAAAAGTTGGATTGACATCTGATTTGGTTCATTAGATATTCATTGCTGCAAGCTATTTCTTTTCAAGAGAGACATATCTTTCGTGACACATGTATGAAATCATGAAACAATTGCCATTTCATTAAAAAAACATAAGAAAAAGAAAAGTGGGGATGTGACATCATCAGCCCATCTAATGAATACTCATGACGACGTGCATAACTGTTTTCACAACAACAACAAAAGTTTTACTAAATTAAATGTTCAGCATTTTGCTTGGTGGATTTTACTTTATTCATTTATTCATAGATGGGCCTAAAAATTTTCAGCCTGGAGTTGTAGGCCTACCCATTTAACATAAAATGGGAGAACCGTAAACCTACATGGTCAGTGGGGACTGTCCCCCTAATAAACCTTGATAAAGAAATAAATAACTTATCTTCCTAGATTTATTTTTCTTCTTCTCAAATCAACAAAAACCTTAAACGAGACGTCTTTAGTTTCGCTCAAGGGGAAATTATTATATTTCCTTTTTCTTTTATCTCCATCATTTCTCTTAGCTGGCAAGTGTAAAACTACATAGGCTATTATGCATAGGGCCTACTATCCACCATTAAAAGAAAAAAAAACGGTCAAACACATCGATTGCAAATAGTTTGAATTTCCGGGTAGCCCCCCCCCCCCCATCAATATGTATTAAGGTAATAAGAATATTGATCATAATTTATGTGACTGTGCTACAAAGGCATGGCCCATCGCTCTGCCTTGAAGGGGAAATTTACCGACCCTGATAAAAAAAAGTTGATTGTAAAAATAGCAGTATAAAAAAAATATATGGTGTAATTTTGAGGAAAATCCACACCAAAAGTCATTAGAATTTAACTTTCTTTATCAATGACGTCACGCAAGCAGTTTTCCATATATCGTATGGTAAACTAAATGAAATGGTATTTTATCAAAGCCAAAAAAGGGCACTTATTTGGTGCAAACGAATATTTTCACCATGAGACTACCATTGACCGGGCATGGTGGCCCAGTGGTAGAGCGTCCGCCTCATGAACGGGAGGTCGTGCATGGGTTCGATCCCCGGCCGAGTCATACCAACAGACTTATAAAAATGGGACCTTCTGCCTTCTTGCTTGGCGCTCAGCATTTAGATTGGAGAAGGGTAACATATTATGTTATGCAGGGCCCGCTGGAAGAGCTGTCTGAAGTGGCTACCCTGGGTAAATTATTTATCATTATTATCATTATTATTCACTTATTATCATTATAGTTTTTCAATTATTATTAATATTATTTGTTTAAAGTGTGTTTTGTAAAATTTAAGTTGAGCAAAGTTTTTTTTAAAGTGATTTCTGATTGATAAGATATTTCGCGAGCGAGCGTAGCGATCGAGAATTTGGTCAATGGACCAAATTACTGATAACGGTGCATTTTTCTTGCGAGATGTTGCAAGCGAATCACGGGCTCCAACTTTTGGAAATTTTATGTAATAAGATTAGAAAGTAAACATTCCGATCAGTTTTTGTAATCATGAAAAAAGGATGTGAATCTAACTAAAGAATTAATGCGAGCACGAAGCGCGCTGGAATTTTTGATATACTGACCAAGAAAGGAACCTTTGAAAGACTGATTTAGTGACACATAAATAGGAAACGGGCTACATAACGAAAAATGTGTGTGCGAAGCGCGAGCTGAAAATTTGTTACATTCTAACCAGAAAACTGACATACTAGGTATATTATTTAACCAGGAACAGATCATGACTACCTTATATAAACAATAACGAGCCAAAAATAAGTAATATTCCACCCAGAAAGCTAAACATTTTAAGCATGTTTGTATGAATAGGACGAGTATCTTACTAAACAATTATTGATGCGAGCGCGAAGCGCGCCAGAGCCAGGAAATTGTGACTTACTCACCTAAAAAATTGACATTATACGCACTTTTTGTAATTAACCAGGAACAGAATGATTAGCCCACCTTAAAGGACAAGTCCACCACAGAAAAATGTTGATTTAGATAAATAGATAAAAATCAAACTAGCATAGGCCCTAATGCTGAAAATTTCATCAAAATCGGATGTAAAATAAGAAAGTTATGGCATTTTGAAGTTTCGCTTATTTTTCAAAAAACAGTAATATGCACAACATTACTCAGTGAAATACAAATGAGTCAGTTAATGATGTCCATCACTCATTATTTCTTTTGTTTTTATTGTTTGAATTATACAATATTTCATTTTTTACATATTTGACAATTAGGACCAACTTGACAACCATATAGTATCAAACAATGCTCACTCCACATTCAGGGAGGTATCAATCATTGTTTCACTTGACAATGAGAAGAAAATTAGAATATTTCGCATTTCATATAATAAAATACAAAAGAAATAGTGAGTTGATGACGTCATCAGTCTCCTCATTTGCATACCAACCTGGATGTGCATAAAACTGTTTTGTGAAATTAAGCGAAACTTTAAAATTTCATAACTTTCTTATATTACATCCGATTTTGATCAAATTTTCAGCGTTATGCTAGTTTGATTTTCTTCTGTTTATTCAAATTAATATTGGACTTGACCTTTAAAAAACAATAATTAAAGCGAGCGCGAAACACGAGCCAAAACTTTCTGAAAACTGGACATTTTATACATTTAGTAACCATGAGCAGGACAAATACCTTAAACTAAACAAAGAAAATTCATTGCGAGCGCGAAGCGCGAGCCAAAAACAATGTGATTTTCTAGTTAATGTATACGCTTTACTTAAGGATAGGCACATCAAGTTCATTTTTTATAAAAGAGCACATTTCATTTTGAAGAAAGGGCATTTTCCCCATGCATACATTTGGTTTGTTTTAGTTTGTTTTTCTAGTTTTAAAGATATTACATGCCTATACACTGAATACTATTTAGTCATGTACTTGAAACAAAGGAGACCCTATAGCCTTAAAAATTAAGCCCTGCTCAGTTTTCAGGGGTGATCTCCTTGTGTTTCGTTCACGTACCTTTTTGCTGTGTTTTTTTTCTACTGTAACAATGCATCGGCGGATCCAGGGGGGGTGCGCAGGGTGCGCGCGCCCCCCCTAATATTTGAGCGGCGCCGAAGGCGCCGCTCAAAATAAAAAAAAAAGTAAAAGAAAGGAAAGGCGCCGCTTGAAAAATTAAAAAATAAAGGAAAGAAAGGGAAAAGGCGCTGCTTTAAAAAAAATTATACACTGATATAACATTAGCAACAGTAAAGGAAAGACTATCCCCAGCAAAGCGTAATCATATCATCTTCCTTATTTTTTCTTTAAACTACCCTTTTCCCAACAACTTCGCCGGTAGCAGTGCGCTGCCTGCATATAAACTGGCGCCAATCAAGAATAATCAGCGCCACCTTAATCTAAATCGGCGCCGGACAAGAATAATCAGCGCTAGTTATAAATCGGCGCCAGTCAAGAAAAATCGGCACTGCCAGAGTCTTAACCGGCGCCGATCAAGGATAATTAGCGCCACCTAAATCTAAATCGACGCTGGACAAGAACAATCGGCGTCATCTGGTTATAACTTCGGCGCCAGTCGATTATGGATTGCCGCTGCCTGAATCTTACGTAACGTCGGTAAAAATAATCAGTACTACTTGTTTAAATCGGCGCCGGTCAAGACAAATCGGCGCTGCCTTTGTCTTAACCGGCGCCACCTAAATTTAAATCGGCGCCGGTCAAGAATGATCAGCGTCCCCTGATTTCAATAAATAAGCGCCGGTAGAATAATGAAGAAGGGCCTATTGCTAACCAAATCTAGATCGGCGCCGCGGTCAAGAATGATCGTTTTGCCCTCCCCCATCAATTCCGCATGTGCAAAAACAATAAGATGGTAATGTTACACAGAAATCAGCAAACGAGATTGAGCTACACAACTCGTTCTTTATTAAAAATCGTGCTCAAATTATCCGCTTTTCAGATTGGAACATAAAAATTTTCAGCTCGCGCTTCGCGCTCGCATCATTTCTGTAGCAAAACCCCATACTTTTCATGATTAAATAGGTGAATAGAATGTCCCGTTTTTAGTTCTGACCCTCAAAAGAACTCCCGCTTCAATTTGCAATAATCTTTTGTTGGATATAATCTTGTTCTTTATTAAAACGTACATTAAACTGTAATGTTTTCAGATCGAAATATCAAAATTTTAAGCTCGCGCTTCGCGCTCACATTTTTTTTAGATACCCATCTTAATCATTGGTACCAAGAATGCTTAGAATATCAAGCTTTCTGGTCAGAATATAAGTAAATTTCAGCTCGCCCTCGGCACTCGCATTATCTGTGTAGTGAGATATGTATCCTCCTCATGAGTTACTACAAACAGTCCTAAACAGGCACCTTTTTCCTGTTTTCAGGTCAGTATACTTTAAAAATTTCAGCTCGCGCTTCGCGCTCGCATTAATTTGTCGGTGAAATATGTGTTTCTATCTCATGAGTCATATATATCTATATGATATGAGTCATATATATATATATATATATATATATATATATATATATATATATATATATATATATATATATATGCATGTGTGTGTGTGCGTGTTTTGACAGGGTCAGGCATTACCCCTTTTTCTTTTTCAACATTTTCTTTTATGGCGCCGGTGAAGTGCAAAAATATGTGCGCCGCTCGGCAGTGCGCCCCCCCTTTCGCCAAAAGCTGGATCCGCCTATGCAATGGGTAATTGATTTGCATTTGAATGTGAAATCACACTTGTAAGGCTAATTGTATGTGCAGAAAGAACGACGAATAAATATCTTATCTAATCTTATTTTTCCATTTTGTAAAAGGATATTTTTCCCTACGGCCTGGCCGCGGGAATGTTGAAAGGGGGCACTTGCCCCCCCCCCTGGTTCCGCCGCCCCTGTATCGTATGGTAAAAATCAATGAAATGTCATTTTCTCGGAAAATTGAATATGGTTTCTACTGTACCTTCAGTATGTCAATATCAAAACATTACACACCAGTTTCTAAAAAGAAAGAAAACTCTCATGTACGAAATTTATGCCTTTTATATTGCATAAGTTAACATACGGGACAGCTAGCTGCTCGTTATTATAACTTCACTATCCAAAATGTAAAATTCTAATAACTTCCTTAATTTTAATGGTTTTCCTCAAACCTTAATCATTTTTTTAATATATTTTTTTACAACAAATTTTTCTTCAGTAAAGTTCAGGGTCAACTTCCCCTTTAATTTTAATCGCGATCTGCAAATTGGCAGTTCTCAAAATGGCGACACACAGTACACTCGAGACTCCGGTGGCAAGAGTACAAATCGACGGCTTGGTATGTATTTGTCTTTCTTATTTTGCTTTGTTTTGTTGGTTTTCAATGTACAATACTTTAATTAGTGGAATCGGATCGGTTTTGAACAATTCAGGAGAGTAAAAGTATGTTTTATTAGTCGTTTATTTTGCCGTATGTTTCCGGTGACAGACATGTGTGCGCGTGATGAATCGTGATACTCGTCAGTGGATACTCGTTAGTGGAGGTACCGTGGCCGAGTGGTCTAAGGCGCCTGGCAAAACATGTACATGAAAAAGTCCGGGGTTCGATCCCCGGCCGCGGCACCTATGCCCGTGAGCAAGGCATTTAATCTATAATGCTCTTTTATCCTGCTTTCAAATAAATGGAAATGCTTTTTTTATGCATTATTGGTAACTAGGTGTGAACTTGTTTAAAAAAAAAAAAAAAAAAAAAAACCACCACCACATGCCACACTGGTTGATTTCAAGTAGTTATGTTATGTATGTAGTGCCAGTGCCGGGTGCAGTGGATCGTATCACCGAGCACTTCACATGAACTCAATCATATCAAACACATGAAATCAAAGAAAGAAAGGAAGAAAAATGGGGAAAAAGGGAAGGAATAAAGGAAATAGCAAAAAGGAAAGAACAATTAAGGAAAAAGAGAAGGAAAGAAGAAAATAAAGAATGAAAGAAAGGATGAAACTTTAGTGTAAGGAAAGCATGAACTTGAAGTAAAGAGAGAGAGAAAAAAAGAAAATAATGGAAGAAGGAAGGAAGGAAAGAAAGAACAAAAAGAGAAAGGAGAGGAAGGAAGGAAAAAGGAAGCAAAGAAAAAATTAAAAGGAAAGAAAAAATGAAGAAATTAAAAAAAGGAGGAAAGTCCATGTAAGAAAATGAAGAAAAAGAATGAACAGAGAAAAAAAATCAGTAAAGAAAGCTAGGAGAGATTGAAAAGAAAGATAGATGGAACAAAAAAAAGGCAAGCGGGAAAGATAGAAGAAAGAAGAAGAAAGGATATGAAAGAATGAAAAAAAAATAAAGAAAGGAAGGAAGGTAGCAAGGAAGGTACCGTAAGGGCACTAGTATTCAACCCGTTTGGAGAGTTTCCTCAAATATATAGAAACATAGAATTTACCTGAATTTCAGACCCGTCTTATTTCTAAGAGCAAATGCTGGTTATTCTTTTTCCGTTATTTTTTTCTTCAACCAGTCGACTGTGTGCGCGGGCGATCGAATTATACGGCGACGGTTTTTTGCACTAGTATTCAACCCATCTGCACTAGTATTCAACCTAGCGATGAAAGATGGTCCTGTCTCTCAATCTGCCCTTGTCCCATCCGACTATGGACTAGACCATTTGAGATGAGACCAAACAGGGAATTAATCAAAGCCAGAGACTTACATAGATCTAGATCTAATTTACCAATATAAACCCTTTTGAGATTTGCTATCTATCCTCACTAGGTTGAATACTAGTGCAATTCAGTGCAAAAGGCCATCAGCGCATAATTCGATCCTACGCGCATACAGTCGACAGATTGATAAAGAAAATACCGACAACAGATTACCCTGGAAATAACAAAGGTATGAAATTAAGATAGTTTCCATATTTCTAAATATTTTTGGAAATATGTCAAAATCTTTGAATTATGCCGGGTTGAATACTAGTGCCCTTACGGTAAGAAGGAAGAAAAAGAACGAAAGAGCAAGAAAGGTCAAACTTGAAACAAAACAAAAAATGCACAATCATCTTACAAAAATCCTGCTGATAATATTTGTTTAAAATATATATTTTTAAAATTGTTAGAAAATAGAAATGAATAAAATTTCACAGAGAAACATTGACCAACTTAAATATAAAATGAATCATCGTGGCTTCATGGACTTGCATGCATTTTTCTTCCCACACTGATCACAACAATACTCAAAACAACGGCTGAAACTCGTTATGAAAACTCAATAACTTGCTCCTCCGATCACATCACCAAATCAGTAATCTGAGAATCCAAATAAGTATAAAAATTTCCCGCCGATTTGGTGATTATTTTGTTGGAAAAACTATGTGAGCTTGTTCACTTTGATTCGGAGTTTGATCGGGGATAGTACAAGTGTGCACAGCAGCATGGAGATCCATGCATGCCTGCCACACAGGCGGGAGGCTGGGCGCACCAGCCTCATGTATGTATGCTGGCTGTGTGTGTGTGTTTTTGTGTGTAGATCACAAAAATGCAGAGATACCAATTACCAAGTTCAAAGATCAACTATACGTGAGATTTTCTGTGAATCTGAGTGAGATCACAGACATTGTGTACAATGTATATGGGGATAGGCTGTGATAGTTGCATGAGACAGAGATTTGAGGGGATGAACAAGAGTCCAAAATGCTTGAGTCTCATGCATAATGCGTGAGACTTGGTAGCTCTGAAAATGTCGCAAAATGGCTTGCATTTTGAATTGGGGGAAGTTATTAACTTTGTTTTTTTCTCTCTCTCTTCTGTATTTTTGCATGTGAATTATGGGGAAACTTTGCCCGATTCGGGCAAGTAGTTTTTGTCTTTACTTCAAAACACTTGCCCGACTCCAACTTTTACTTGCCCCCGGCAATCGGGCAAGCGCTTATGTCGCACCCTGACTAACATGTGCTTACTCTCCAGGGGGCTAGGGATTGCATTCAATTTATGTGCGTGTAGACCTACTGCAAAAAAGAATGGAAATATTTTCCCCCGAGATTTCTACTTTCCTTCTAAAACTAAAAAGATCTAGGCGTAGCCCTAATGTAAATGGGATAAAACTTTATTTCCAACATTCATATTCTTGATTTCATTTTTTCAATAAAGAAAATCATTTAAAAACTAGAAGAATATTATTAAAAGATGGGGAGAAGCTGCTACGATGTTTACGTCGCCATCTTGTTTCTTATTGTTCTTCGCCAAGCTACAGTTCATGACGCATATCTTGAGATAATTTATGGGTCTGTTTTTTAAAAGACAAGTCCACCCCAATGAAAACTTGATTTGAATAAAAAGAGAAAAATTCAACAAGCACAACACTGAAAATTTCATCAAAATCGGATGTAAAATAAGAAAGTTATGGCATTTTAAAGTTTCGCTTATTTTCAACAAAATAGTTATATGAACGAGCCAGTTACATCCAAATGAGAGAGTTGATGACATCACTCACTCTTTCTTTTGTATTTTATTATATGAAATATTTTTATTTTCTCGTCATTGTCATGTAAAATGAAGTTTAATTCCTCCCTAAACATGTGGAATTCCATTATTTTAACATTTTGTGCTTCAGGCAAGGAGGTCCTAATTGTCAAATTCGTAAAAATTGAAATATTGTATAATTCAAACAATAAAAATAGTGAGTGAGTGACATCATCGACTCTCTCATTTTGGATGTAACTGGCTCGTTCATAACTATTTTGTTGAAAATAAGCGAAACTTTGAAATGTCATAACTTTCTTATTTTACATCCGATTTTGATGAAATTTTCAGCATTGTGCTTGTCTTATTTTTCTCTGTTGATTCAAATCAACATTTTTCTGAGGTGGACTTGACCTTTAAAGCCTGTGTATAGCTTTGGTAAAGGGTCAATAATGTGATTGATAATCGAATATCATCTAATATGACAGTCTTACTGAAGCGTAGAGACCGTTAGATATTTTTCCAACTGCACTTCTCTGAGAAAATTTCAAATATTCAAATCTTGGATATATAGCGCCCTCTCTCGGCGATGCTTGTTTTAAATTAAAAAAATGGGCATTCAAGCACTTATCTTATAAATTTAGTGATTAGATATCCAAAAGTTACAGACAAAGAACATATCTTGAAAGTTTCAGCCCATTCCATGATTTGGAATAGGATTTAATTGAAAGACAAAAACACACAGATATTTTAATTTGATCGGGTGACCCGATCAAGTTAAATTTCCATGTAAAATCGCAAAATTTATCCTGTGAAACACATTTTCATTTCATATCCTCCACATCATAACTGTTATAGGGCATATCCATTCATATTAGCTAGCAATGAATTGGAATAGTGATAGGTACATTTTGGAGGATTTACCAAAACTATCCACAAGCTTTAAAGATGATGAAGTAAATAATAAACTTAAGTTTTACATGTTTTGCAAATGCAAAATTAAAGTGAATAATTAGGGATGAATACCTTTCTGAATCTTCATCATGTTTACTGGGTTCATGATCTTTGGTGGCAGAGCTCCTCTAGTTCAAATGTATTTTGACTTTCTCACTTTACTTAAAGATAAATTCCAGTATTGGTAACGATCTCAAAATGACTTTTTACAGAATCTAATATAATGACCACCCAAGTGTCTGTTTGTATGAATAAAAATTATGTGCCAAAGGATTCTGGGAGAAATTGTGTAATTGCTGAGAAATAAGCAAAATAAGCGCGGATTCGGTCACTTCCGTCGGGTCTTTATTCCAGCAATAATAATACACTGTCCCACGTGTGCCTATCTGTGTTGGTGATCTTCAGTGTGAACATTTCTCAGCGTAGATTTCAAGATTTCACAAAGTTCAGTTTATGTAACTGTACCAGATCTAGATCCTCGATGATATACTGACAATTAAGCCTTGTTTTACAGACTTTCTCATGAAATCAGTGTTTACTGCAACTACTGGAATTTCTCTTTAAAGTCTTTATCTCTCTGTTTCTCAATCCTAACTGCAGGTTGTGTTGAAGATCATCAAGCATTGTGAAGAAGAAGGAGGCAGTGATGGAGAGATGGTGCAAGGAGTCCTCCTCGGTCTCGTCCAAGGCGACACGCTAGAGATCACAAATTGTTTTCCGTTCCCAAAGCAAGCAGATGAGGAAGATTTTGATGAAAGTAAGTACAGCAAGTTCCCCCAAGTGTGTGCAAGTCCCCCTTGTCTGCGCACATGTGTATCTGCGCGATTCTAGTAAAAGAAGATACGAACACAGACTTTGCACATGCAATACATAGACAGATATTCATTTTAAAAATCTGACTTAAAATGGTGGTAAAATAATGAATTCAGGGCATTTAATACAACAACCTCAAAATGCAGCCTTTCTCATCAAAATCCCCAAATCGTGCAAAGTGAATGGGTGTGCAGACATGGGGTATCGTTTTTTTTTTAATCTTAAAATGACTGCCCAAGGTTTTTTCCAAGAAAATCCTACATTTCTTTCATATTTCTATGAGATATTTGGTACACTTACTCAAAATAATATTAGTAACATTATTAACTCAAAGATTTTGTGAAATAAAAAGAAATTCATGTTAAATCTTAATCCATATCGTTAGGTGCACAGACTTGGGACCACCATCATACTTTGGAGTTTGGAGCTTATTCTGTTGAAACTTTACTGGGAGCATTTCACATGAAACAAATAGTCAGTGATTGTCACTGACAACTGTAAGCTATTCAGAATCCTTGCATCTGATGGGCTCATAACAAACAAATTAGTTAAGGCAGGCAGGATATTCTCTCAATTTAAATAGGAATTCTGATCCTTCGGAAAAAAAAATTTTATTTATATTTTTTACTTGAAAGTTGAAATCCTTTTCCCTAGAACATTATCATGCTGTCTTTTACTGCTTTTTATAAATTCAAATGATAAAACTATCATGCAGACCTTGAAAAATCACTTTCGATTTCTTTACTATGCAAGAGCTTGCAACCCCAATGGGGTCACCTCGGACTTCTGTGATGACTAGCAACCCTTGGCTATTTTTCAGATTTTTTTTTAGAGAGGAATATTATGCCTGTTAGGGAAAAAAGCTGACAAGATACTTCATGATAAAACTACCCTTTTGAAATAAAATATTTGTCATTCATCTTTCTTCACTCTTTATCAATTTTCATTATTTTTCTTTCATTCTTAATGTGATATTTGTTATAGATTACTCAGGGCTCCACACTATCCCTTTTTTTCTACTGGTCCAACCTGTCCATGTGGATCCAGTAGATACCCAGTTATTCCATTTTTGACTGGTCCAAACCTAAAATTGTAATACTGGTCCCCAGAAATAAAGTAAAATGTTTAAAAAATTGAGTTTTGCTACTTTTATTGCTTTTATTGCCCCCACCCCAAACTAAAACCATACAGAGAAACGGAACACTATTCATGAGAGCTATTTCTCAATTTCAGGGAGCTATTATGATAATTTACAAAAGAGGAGACAATATAAATTGTATCAGTTTGCTATATTTTTACTGGTCATGTCGGACTAGTAAATCTGGCTATTTCTGAAAATTAACTGGCCAGACAGCAAATTTTACTGGTCGGGACTGTCGGACCGGTGTCATGCACTGGATTACTGATTCTTCATTCATATCTCTTCAACGCTTATTTTAGTCTAGGGACACTGAATGTTCATTCCTAAATATCCATTTGTTGATCCTTCCATGAGGCATTATGCTACCCCAAAATTGAATAAATAAGTACTGAATGTCTTGTGACACACAAAAGTGGGCAAGACACATTTGGGCCATCACAACATTACCCTACATGTAGATGATAAACATTTTCAAAGAAATAACAAAAGTTAAATGTGTGTTGCTACATGTATTTAGGGGACTGCTGTAGCCAGGTCCGATGTAGCCATGTTCACATCCTCGGGCTCGAGGAAAGGAGATGAGCACTGCCTTACATACCAGATAGGACATACATGTAGCCTTTAATATATAGACGGAGGCTGCAGCTTTATCCTTGCCTTTATTGACTCTGGGCCATGTTGCATAAAAGCAATGGTAATTTGCATGGAATCCTTGATTCTGATTGGCTGTTAATCATTGTTACCATGGTAGTTGCCATTGGATGGCAAAGTTACCATAATAGCAACTTTTATACAGTTACGGGGCCCTGATGCTGTTACGTTAAACGTCAGCGGTATGTCTGGTGCAGAAGACTACAAACTGACTGTGAGGACCCCACTGCATATACACTCCAGTCGTGCGTACATTGGTGTTTTCTTTTATCAAAGAATGTCCGCTGGCAGTTCTGTTGTTACGAAAACCTGCACCAAATCCTGGTCAATAACAGAAAATGGGAGCTACATGTAATGCAACACTGGAGTGAATAGGCAGTGGCTGCTTCTTAGCTGCAGTTTGCTGTATTCTGCATTGATTACTGAAGTTTCAAGTAGAATCCTTAAGAGAGAAACAACAGCTCCACTCTCTGTCTAGATTGTCGGCCAGATAGTACAGGAATAGGGCAATTCCATGCTAGAAAAAAATCAGCCATTTTCATTACATTTTTCAACCCTGCTGTCCAAACAAACAAGGAACTTCAACTTATTTTGTGGTAATGATAAAGTACTACTGGGTTGTTATGTGAAAAACAACAAAAATATCCTGTTCAATGTTGAATTAGAGGTAAAAATGTTGCGTGTCATACAGGACATTTCTGAGTCCCATACGACACAACATTTTCACCTTTAATTCACATTTTTTGTTGGTTATCAGTTTTTCACATAACTACCCAGTACCCACTGTATCTTTATCATTGACAAAAAAAAAAAATTATTGCTCAAGCCTTCAGCTTAGAAAGTGAAAATTGCTTTCAAAATGTCCCGTACGGCATGTATGGAATCGCCCAATAGCTGTATCGTCATAAAATTACCCTAAAACTAAGTGGTCCTTTTATTTATTCAAACCCATAGAAAATTAACAGTTCAGTAGTCAACAGTTATTAATTCAATGATTTTTAAATCATTTACCATCTTTTCTACTCTTTTTATCCCTTCATTTAGTCCAATATCAGATGGAAATGATGAGGAATTTACGGCACGTGAACATCGATCATCTCCACGTTGGGTGGTACCAGTCAACAAAATATGGCACATTCCTCACCAAGGCACTGCTAGATTCACAGTACAACTACCAACACTCCATCGAAGAATCAGTTGTCCTAATTTATGGTAGGTCACATAAACATTTTGAAGGCTTATTTTGCTGTCTTGTGTTCGACAACATTCGGATATGAATCAAAGGGAGGATAACGAGATATCTGACCAGCATATATCTTATGCAATGCAACTACATTTGGCATATGATAAAATCATTTCCTGATTTTCCGTGGCCTGACAGTTTCCGGAGGCGAAGCAGTCTTGGCTGACGGATTTCTCGCTAATACACCGGGGGTTGTTTCACAAAGATTTAGGTATGCCGATGTGTATAAGGTATGCAACGCTCAATCTCATTGATTAATATGCAGTAGCGCGCGTCCTCTTGGCATGATCTGAGCAATGCGGTCATTCTTTTTATAACACACGCAACTACATGTAGTCATTTGTAAGTGCGACTCTTAAGTCATACTTAAATCTTTGTGAAACATCCCCCAGGTTTCTATTTCATGAAAAGTGGACATAAGAGCAACCATGTGTCCTTAAACATCCTGTGAGAGTTTCAGGTCAAAGGTCATTTAAAGGTCAATGAACTGGCCGTGTTGGGAATTTGTGTTGAATTGGCATCGTAACTTAAAAAGTTTATGGATCTAACACATGAAACATCAACGTAAGGGTAATCAAGTATGAATGATTGTTTTGCACATGTCTTAGGTCACATGATCATGGTCTTAGGTCACATGATCATGGTCTAAGGTCATTTTAGGTCAATGGAAGTAATATTATCGTATTAGTGTTTTCTTCTATGAATAATTTTTCATTAGCTGTTTTCAAAGGCAGCACTGCTGCTATATCGAATTGCATGAAGCAGGCGAGACTGGCAGAGGCGTTCCACTTGAAGCTAATTTTTCATGTTATCATAACATATTATATAAACTGGGTATGGTATGATGTGGTTGCAGGAATTGTGCTGCCGTCACTTGATCATCAGAACACTGAAATTGGAAAACCGTAACCGGAAAATGAACACATTGGTTAGATTTCAGTGTACTGGCATGACAGATTCAGACCTATGATATTCTGCTTGGTATGTCAGAAGAACGTTTCCTCACTTGCTTTATTCATATTTTATGTGGTAGTAGTGGATTTCAAGACATAACCTTAGCCTCTCTGTGTTTTGTTCCTTACAGATCCTGTCAAGACGTCAAAGTCCAGTCTGAGTCTGAAAGCTTATAGGTTAACAGAACAGGCAATGAGTGTATCACAGGATATGGAATTCACATTAGAGAGGTGAGAAGATAATGAAACTACGGACTAGTAAAAAAAAACTAGTCAAAACATTTAAAAAAACGCTGTGAAAGTCTACATGTGGGACTCAATATTGCGCTCCCACATGTAGACTTCCATGTGTGACATCAACTGAAAATGATCTTTCAAAGTTGAGAAAGAAGGGAGTACTCTTCATTTTCATGATAGTTTCAGTCTAAATCCAAAGAATTTCAAGAAAATATGGAAAGTAGATGATCATTTCTGGATGTAAAGATATGAAATGTGAAACTTCAGCAACTTTGAGGGGAGGTTCATTTTTAATTACCCCTACGCTTCCTCGACCAACCAGTTAACCTTATCTGCCTCTTTTGCTGTGTAAACCGTTCACTTTAATTAGGAGTGGGCTATACATGGGTCAAAAATACTTTTTTTGTAATTTCAATATGGGAACATTTTTTTTTTTATTCCTTGTAATGTATCTCAACATGAAATGACAATTTTTTTGTCTTGGGTCCGAGAAAAAAGTGTGCCGGGCCAAAATCCAAAATGGCCGCCAAAACCACCCAAAATCACAGTTATGGCCACAACTTCTTTATTTGGTGGTCTTTTTCTTTGGTTTTGGTGTCTATTCATATGTATTTGGGGGCAGGCAATTTGTTTTTCCTATTATTAATACTTTTAAACCATTATTTGTAGAGTTAAAAGGTAATTGTACCTAAATTTTTCAATTTTTATAGCCTTTTTTCAGCCAAAAAGTAGATTTTATCGTCCTGGGGTTCTTCGATATTAGGTGGTACGAGGTCAACAATAGCAAGCAGCTTCATAGAGCTATATCGCTTTTATTCCTCTGCTATGGGTTTTACGGATATTTGTGAAATATATCTTAAATAAAAAAATGTTAATTATCCATAGTGGCTATACAGTATACAATGTACTGTACATATACTGCACTGCATAAATGCATTGGCCACCATGACAAGGCATGTATAAACTATAGTGTTATACATGTAGAAATGAGCTCTTAGGTTTAGAATTAGATGCCTTAGAAATTGAAGATATGTTTTGTCTCAGAAACTGAGGACATGTTTTGTCAAATATGCTAATTCAGAGGGCGGAGAAAGGTAATTAACCCCACATCATGGCATTTACACTGTAGATATTCTGGGTCCCGTTGCATAAAAATTTACCATTATGTTAACTTAATGGTAACTTACATGGAATCCTTGGTTCTGATTGGCTGTTGATCAACATTACCATGATTATATAGTTACCTGACCCCATAAACATAGGCCAGTTAGACACCACAACCAGGTAAAAAAAAGCCTCCAAATGAAGAAGATATGGCTACATGTAGTGATATGTGATATTTTATGTGAAATTCACGTTGCTGGTTTCATCATGTACATCAGCTGACAAGCAATCAAATTCACAATTCACAATCTAATTTTAAACCTTAAGAGCTTATTTCTATGACACTATAGTTTATATACAGGCCTTGTCATATGTCATGGTGGTCAATGCATGGAAATATGCAGTGTAGTATGTACAGTAACACTACATTGTATACTGTATTGCCCCTATGGATAATTAACATTTTTTTATTTAATAAGATATATTTCACAAATATCCGCAAAACCCACAGTAGAGGAATAAAAGCAATATAGCTCTATGAAGCTGCTTGCTATTGTTGACCTCGTACCATCTAATATCCAAGAACTCCAGGACAATAAAACCTACATTTGTCTGAAAAAAAGGCTATAAAAATTGGAAAATTTAGGTATAATTACCTTTTAACTCTACAAATAATGGTTTAAAAGTGCTAATTATAGGAAAAACAAATTGCCTGCCCCCTAAAACATATGAATAGACACCAAAACCAGAGAAAAAGACCACCAAATAAAGAAGTTGTGGCAAAAACTGTGATTTTGGGTGGTTTGGGCGGCCATTTTGGATTTTGGCCCGGCACACTTTTTTCTCTGACCCGAGACAAAAAATATTGTCATTTCATGTTGAGATAAGGTAAAAAGAACACAAAAAAAATTTTCCCACAGTAAAACCAAAAATCACCCATTCATAGCCAACTCCTACTTTAATAAAGAAAGTGATCTTGATGTACAGCTTAAACTCCTTAACTGTGACTCGTGCTCAGAAATGTTTTGCAAGTTGTCTATGTCCTACTCATTTTTTGTCAACATTCCCAATCAGAATATTCTGATTGGGAAGAAATTATTTTTTTGCACTTGATGACATAAATGCCAACTTCCACACAGTTTAAGATTATCCAATTCAATTAAAGTATTGAATTTACTCTGTGTCTCTTTGCTTCTTTCATTCCCATTATAGCATCAGGAAATCAGGGATAAGTTTTGACAAACTCTTTGAAGAGATCCCCATCGTGATCAAGAATTCTTACTTGGTGAAGACACAGATCTGCGAGATTGAAGGTCTTTCTACGCCTGGTGACGACAACTTCCTTAGCCTCTCCACAGGGTAGGTCAAATTTATGACTCTTTATCGGATCCTGACATGCCTGCACACAATGCATGCACATTCTCCACTCCCTTGGGAACATTCCAACCAGAGTTCCAATACTCAATTGTTAGGCATACTACATATAGGCTTTCGCATCCTACCTGGTACCCATTTAACACCTGGGAGGAGTGGCAAATTATGGATTGCTGCTTTTTCAAAGGATGCGAGGTCGCGGCAGGGATTTGAGCAAACGACCCTCTAATTGTAAGGCGATGCACTATTAATAGAACTATTAATTTCTTATTTTCCATCTGATTTTGGTCAAATTTCTGTGATGGATATACGTAGAGGGACCATAGGAAAAAAAATGTATATGGGAGGTTCTGAGTATCATTTATCATAACTTATTCCTCAAAATTGTATATGTGTACCAACCAGGTAACCTAGCATAAGTTGGCATTCCTGGGGAGCATATCATCAATATTTTTGTCTCGCAAGTTGTCAGATCTGACAGCTTTCGTTGATTTTGATCGGCCAAGAAAGCACTGTAGCTATGGTCACTGTCGGATAAAAGAGGACTTGCAGATTGAACATCCGACAATGAATAATAATATAGGATTTGTATAGTGAACATATCCACCTTGTTATGTGCTCAAGGCACTCCTATATTACCTCGGCTATTCAGATGCTCTTAGCTTTTTGAGGAATTACTTCCTGCCAGTACCCATTTACCTCACCTGGATTGAGTGTGGCACATTGTGGGTAAATTTCTTACTGAAGGAAATCATGCATTGGCTGGGGATTGAACCCATGTCCCTCAGATTGATAGACGAGAGTCTTAATCACTAGACCAAAATGCCCCCACAAGTCCTTTCATGATATGCTCCCCAGAAAACAAATATTCTCTCAGGTCAAAGCAATTTTTTAGATTAGTTTATGCAAAACATGCATTTTATATCTCTTCGAAATAGATATTCTCCCGAGTCAAACAGATTTCTGTGGTTCATGTGCTGTTGTGCTCAAAAGTTAGTGAACCCCTACCACAAAATGCTCCTTCATGTTCAGTGTTGAATGTAGATAACAACACTACAATGTTCGGCGAGCCCAGAGAAACGAAACCTTATTCACTGTGTGGAGCATTGTGGCCCAGTGGATAAGTCTTCTGACTTTGAAACAGAGGGTCGTGGGTTCGAATCCCAGCCATGGTGTAATTTCCTTCAGCAAGAAATTTATCCACATTGTGCTGCACTCGACCCAGGTGAGGTGAATGGGTACCGGCAGGATTAATTCCTTGAATGCATGAGCGCTGAAAGGCAGCTCGAGCTAAAGCCGGGGTAATAATAATAATAACAACGCGCCTCGGAATAGAATATTTCTAGATAGATGGCGCTACATGTATATAAATGCCTATTATTATTATATTTTATCACCTGACTTCTCAATTAAATATTTAAAACATAAGTAAAACTTCAACACTTAATTCATTCTCTGTTGGGATTCACTAACTTTTCAGCACCACTGTAGATTAAACTAAGGCAAAATTTACCTATAGTTTTGAAATTTGATTCGATTTCAGGACCCTTCTTGAGAAGAACGTGGAACTACTTATGGATCAGGTGGACGAGCTGTGGCAGGACACCAATAAATTTGTCACCTATCAGCGTAATATGGCCAAGACCAACGCAGCCAGACAACAACACATACACAAAAGGGTAAGGTGTCCTTTCCTTCTCGTCCAGACTTTCATTTTTCAAACTTGGGTGTGTTAATAGGGTAACAACTAACAAAATGTGATGTAGGCAATTTCCTTTTTTTTGTGCATTTGAGCATTTTCATGATCTTATTTCCAGTTCAGATATTGCTTGTTTTTATCATCAGTACGTTTGGTCCCAATTTGATATAATTCTCTTGCGTGCCCTCGCAAGTCACGATATTTCTGGTTATTTTCATAAGTGGGTGAGACACAAAATTGCTTTTGCCTTGTTTAACTTGGGTGTGTTAATAGGGTAACAACTAACAAAATGTGATGTCGGCAATTTTCTTTTTGTGCACTTAAACATTTTTATGACCATATTTATAGTTAAGATATTGCTCTTTTTTCATCATCAGTACGTTTGGTCCCAATTGGATTGATGATGGGACTTGGAGAGCGTCTAATCAATATTTTTGTCTGACAAGTTGTCAGATCCAACAACTTTCCTTGATTTTGATTGGCTGGAATCGCAGTTCTTATAGTAACTGTCAGATACACATGCATCATATTTTGTATCCAATTATTTTTAAAAGATTTTTTATGTTTTCAAGGGGGATCCACACTGATCAAGCATTGCTTTTATTGGACAGCCTCATTTCCATTTGCTCTTATATTTTTATACTGCTTTTCTTTATAATGTCAATCCTTAAATTTGTATGAATTTATATTACTTTGTATCATGTTTGAATGGAAATGAATAAAGAATTGAATTGAATTAATAATCCAACAAATCCTCTAGTGAAACTCCCCAAGCCTTTTTTTTCAAGATTTCTTTTTATTTCTCAACTCATTCCATACATATCACATGCACAGATACATTGTAATAAAAAAATAGCATACATTTCAAGCAAATTTGAATAAATGGTTCATTTGTATACAAAATATACAATTTTTTCCATACATGTTCATCAAATTACGTTTTAGAGCAATAATTCTCTCAGTTGTTTCAATTTTTACCAAACCAAGCAGAAAATGAGCAAAAGTGGGCTTGATATTCCTTGTTTTTTCATGAATAAAAAGAAATATTTTTCAAACAGCAGAATAATATTGGTAAGATGAAAGTTATTGAGGGTTATAATTCCAAAACAAATTTCAATTTCCCCAAGCGTTGATATAATTCACTCTTTGACTACCACAATGATATTTTTAAAGGGTTTTCAATATTTCATCACTTCCATCACAGAACCAGGAAAATGCAGCCAGGGAGGCGAGAGGAGAAGCCCCTCTGCCTGATGAAGATCTAACCAAGATGTTCAAAGCCCCCACCATGCCTGCACGTCTAGACACCATGCTTCTGGCTGGTCAGATGAAGAACTACTGCACGGAGATCAAGCGCCTCTCGTCCCAGAGCTTCGGCAAGCTATTCATGGCCGACGCACTTCAACCAAAACCCTCTTCGTGAGAAAAAGAGTCCCTTTTCTTCACTTTTCACCATGTCCCAGTGTCTGTCCCCTGATAGCATGAAAGATGGCTTAAAATGGTTTTTAGGAGTTCTGTGTGGAAAACTCACCATCTTCATCCCACAGTTTCTGCAAGCTGTTACCGGCTGACACACTTTAAAGGAAACCTTCTTCATGAGATACCGTTACTTTGCTCCGCTTTTCTTTCTGTTCTTGAACCCTTTCCCTGAAAGAGCAAAAGATACTGTTTCAGGACTTTTGTAAGGAAACCTAGTACTTTTCATTCCCAGAGCTTCAGCAAGCTATTTATGGCTATTGAACTTGATTCAACGGCTTCGTTATGAGATACAGTCCTTCTTTTCTATTTTTTCCCTGAGTCAATACCCCCACCCCCTGATTGGGGCAAAAGATACTGTGCCAGGACTCTTGTAAGGAAACCTAGCAATTCTCATTGTAAGAATTTCTGGAAGCTGTTTATGGCTGATGCACTCCAACAGAAAACCTTCTTCATGTGAAACTTTTTTCTGCATTTCTAATATTCCTTGACCTTCTTCCTCATAAAGAAAGAATTGTATCTTTTTTCCTGCTATCTCCACTTTCCAGGGCCAAGTTGCATAAAATGTACCATTATTGTAACTTTGCCTTCCTATGATAATTACCATGGTAACAATGCTCATCAGCCAATCAAAATCAAGGATTCCATGAAAGTTACCATTGGATGCAAAGTTACCATAATAGTAACTCTTATGCGATGGGAACCAGAACTCCATGCTCCTGTCTATGTTAGGATGACATATAAATAATGGAAATGGAACTTTTGTAGAATGACCTGGGAGTGACTAGTTCTCCTATATCTTGAACCATATATCTTTTTGCTTATTTGTTTGGGGAAGGTTGGTTTTTCTTTGTGTTTATGTCAATTCATGAAACTTTACTCCAAACCACATTTCTGAGATGCAGAATACTTGCACCGGTCTGGAGAGATCACAGAAAATAATGTTTGAACTTCTACCAACCTTAACAATATTTATGGCAAGCTTTCTCAGGCCTTATAAGTATTGAATGATTTTGATTTTTGAAGGATTGTATTTATTTCATTAAGAAAAATGTGTGACAAACACAGATATTGTCAAATAGGGTCTGGTTATCACACTCTCCTACAATAGGAAGTGTAATTTACTATAAATGAGTAATGTTCAATGAAATTTACATGTCAATGCATTAGCATACCAGGATCAGTGGTTTTCTCTGAATTTGGCATGGAAAAAGATATCAATTTGTGACAGTCCTGTAAATACATTTTACCCCTTGCCTGCAAGAACTGGGTGGTCACTTACAAAACATATTGAAATTACTGAGTACTGTCAGTAGTCATTGGGTTTCTTTTGTGAAAGTAGGCCCTCATACACAGTATCCCATCTGAATCATGTAGACTCTTTGAATTTATGTGATATTGAATTGGCAATTGTCCTACTTCATCTTTCACAACAAATTTCTTATCAATGACAAGTGCTTGAGTTCCAGCAAAGTTGCTCCCAACCAATCCGATTGCAGGGTTTAAGGAGCTTATGACAGTGCCTGGTAGAGTGTCTTTTGTTGTGTTTTTTGTGAAACTGGGCCCATTTATATAAGAACCCATTCAATTGGATGCTATATAAGGAAAAAGTATGAGGGATTCAGGGGAATGTTTCATGGAGCAATATGATGGTAATGTTCACTGACATCTACGATAGGCTATTGAAATCCTTGCACCTGATTGGCTTAGGGGAAATTTGTCATTGAAAGTCATTGGCAAAATCCTTCGTAAAATACTCCCAAGGGGCCTATATTACAAAGTGATGCAAGAGATTGAATTCAAACTCAAACTGATATTGATCTAATTAACTACACAATATGATATCAAATCACAGTTTGAATTTGATTTGAATGTACATGCAGTGCCACCCTTTGTGATGGGGGACCCAAATAATGATCTGTCTTTTGAAATGTGAGAAGTAATCTTCATTGTAGAATGTACCCTGGAATCTTTACAGATTTCAGTCATAGATTAATGTTATTTCAACAAAAATGAATAAAGATATCCATAATAACAATATCTATCTGATTTCACATGCTTATCTTGTGTCCCAATTGATAGAAATGTATGATTTATTCTTTCAATGAAAATCATTCACTATTATGTTGAAGTTTTATTTCTGAGATAAAGAAATTTTGGTTGGAATTTGATGTTTTATATGCTTCTTCATATGCTATATTTTTGTATAAGCTTCATCATACTAATTTCCAGGCAAAAAATGATTTTCATGGGCTTCCTTTTGCAACTTGCTCCCTGAATCTACAACATTGCATAAGCGTTAACATTGCAACAACTGGGGATTTTCCAGGCTCCTTTTTTTTTAGTTTCAGGGGTCTTTTTAGCATTTCAGGGGGTAAAATCACTGAGCCTGGTGTAATTTTTTCTGTTTATGTCATCCTATATCGTGCATTTCATTCAGTTTCATTCTGTGTTCTTTCCCAGGAGATAAAATTAATTATATCCCTTCTCCTCCCATCCCCCCCCCCCCTCTCTTTCTCTTTCACTCTTTCCCTCATTTCTGACACAACTATCTCGCTTGGCCTTCACATTCTCTTCGTTGAGCAACTTTGATAAACTGATTATTTTACTGAAATCTCATTTCACCGTCTGACCTTTGATTTTTGTTATCCCTCATTGATTTTTGCACCAGGTCCCCGCAACAAAAAGCCTAGTGATCGATCGTGGGGCAAATTTCTACAATCAAAATGCATGGATTATTGTGTGTGATCAATCCTAAAAATCAACCCACAATCAATAGCCGAGCTGTATGTTACAGGTCCCGGTTCTCTTCTATCGACTCGCATTATTCTCTCAATCACTTATAAAATACCCTCTATTTCTTTCACTTTTGTCTCCATTATTTTTGTGTATTGCTTCAATATTTCTGTTTTGAATTCCTTCCATTTCTTTCTGTTACTCTCCGTCACACTCCCACCCTTTCCTTGGCTCACTCCCTTTCCTCCCCCTTTCCCCTCTTTCTACTCTCTCGCCCTCTCCCTTCTGCTTATTCTCTTTCTCCCTCCCTCTTTTTCCCACTCACATTCCTTATTCTCTCTCCCTTCCTCTCCCACTCACATTCCTTATTCTCTCTCTCCCTTTCTCTCTTTCCCACTCACATTCCTTATTCTCTCTCTCACTTCTCTTTCCCACTCACATTCCTCTATCTCTCTCCTGTCTCCATCTCTTCTCTTCTATCCCTTACCCCCCCCCCCTTCTCTCTCCCTGTCTGTGACTTAATATCTCTTACATGGAAAAGACACACTGTGTCAAAAAATAATTCATAAATAACAACTTCACATAAGATTATTTCACTGTTGTGCTTTTTCTGTGATTTATTCCATTGTGCGTACATGATTTCAAAACAGGAAATGTCATTTCAACATGTATATTTAATGTACATTGAAACAAGTGTGTAACAAATGGATTTCATGAAAGTGTATGTCAAAGAAATCCACTAAACAAAAGTAAGGATTTTAAGAGAGTATTTGATTTGATCATGAAATTGAAGAATTTGTTGTTCATACGAGCAAAGAGAAAAAATATTCATAATCTTTGTTTCATCAAGTCAGAAAAAATAAAAGCAGCATTACAAATTAATACATTCATTCAATTTGAAAAATATATTACTATACTCAATAAATCATTTGAAGGAGAATGACATGACAAAAATAAACATTTGTACTCAAAAACTGGATTAACAGTTTCGCTACTCAGTACCGACTACAGTGTCTTAACATGGTTGATTGTCACCCTGCAGCTATAAAACTGGTGCTTTTTTGAGACATTATACAACTAAGGTTGTTTAAACCTGTGCATCTCACAAAATCACTTTGACAATTATACAATATTTACACATCAAGACACACCTGTCAATACAAACTAAGATCAGAAAGTGTTTCACATTCCCTACTTAAATTTCTATTGATTAGGTATCTATCTGTCTATACACGAGTTGTAAGAAGACAGTCCTCTCTACGACCACTGTACATGTACAATGATTGGGCGATGAGGGCAGCAGACAAGGGTCATCGCGACCCCTGCCCGCGGGTTAGAGGGAAAAAGTGTGTTAGTAAAAAGAATGAATAATACTGTGATGATACTATACTATCGAACGACACACATCGCGTGTGCCGTTCCTATACTATGTTAGAGCGGAAAAGGGTGCAGAAAAATATATAAACGGGTGTGCGTGTGCAGGGTATGGTGTTAGTTAACCCACTAAAACCCAAAGCTTTTTGTTAGTAAATATTAGTTGCTAGAGTGTTAGTAGAGATGTTAGTAAACCGCTAATACCAAATGTGGATGAAATCTGAACTAGCACATATATATTAGACTAGTCCCTTGTTAATATTAGGACTTGTATAATGGATGATTTTGATGTAGTTAGTAATGATATGAAAACTCATGTACTTCTTATGTTAGTATTGTATTAGTTCTGTTGAGATACACTATAAGCAAATGATGACAATGGTGTTTGGATGGTCAGATGTGAAAAGCATTATCATTAGAATTGATGGATTATTGTACTGTGCATCCCAATACTATTTTGGAGTTGAATTCCTTGCATTGTTTCACATACAAAGTATTCCAATCCACCCAAACATCCACAGCACTCTAGGAATGTTGCAGATGCAATGCTGGTAGAACATTCCTATGTGGACGTGTTTAGATTTACTCTGTTTTGACACAATTTTACATTGTGTTCCAGCATTATAATATGCAACATTATCTTTTTCACACTGGTAACACAAAGTAAACCTATTTTATTACTATACACATTGGTATGTTCATATTGTAATCCCTTCTTTATATTTCCAGTGTGGAATGGAATTATTTGTCCTACATAGACACAGCACACTGTTTCATATATGACCACAATTTTCACATGAGCATTTCAAAGCCAATACCCATAGCATGGCGAAATGGAAACACTGTGTTTCACCTGTGTGGCATCGTCCACACGTGGTCGATTAGACATCGTTCTCAAGGTTAGTCATGAGATTGGTTTTACAGATGAGCTTGTTGTTAGTAGTATTAGACTGATGCAAACCCTACTGGAAAGAAAAGTGTCACACAGTGTGTTCACACAGCAGGCCATGTTAAGATGTGATTCACAGTGTGAAAATGCTCAAATTTAACAGTTTGGACAAATGTTACACTGTCGCACCTATTAGCTCCATGGTGTGAGTGTTCATGGTGCGTTCACACAGTGGACTGTGGAAATTCAATTCACAGTGTGAAGATGACAACACATTGTGTTCCACACTGTGAACACACTTCTGGACATAATGTGGAACAGCTTTATTTCCAGTTGAGAAATGAATATTAGTACTTGATGTTAAGGTGAGCTAACTGATCTGTGCTAAGTTAGTATTCTGATGATGTTAATGACTATCATGGAAGGCTAAGTGATGTTAGTAATAGCAAGAATCGGTCCCCCGATAAGACTTGTTCATACCGGATCAAACTGGATCAAGCCAGGGTAGATGGGTTAACAAGAAAGATGAAAAATGAATAGAGTATGATGAAGTGCAGGGTGGATGATGAATTGATGGATAGATAGATAGGTATATGAAAGGGTGATGGATGAGGAGGACAGTGTCACTAAATTCTACAAAAAGAGTGCCTTTAGAAGACTCGGAAGCCATTTTTCAACCCCATGGAATATGATGATCAATGCGAAGAGCATGCACATACAACAACTATTAGAGAGAGAGCAAATCTTTTACAAATTGCAAACAAAATAACTAAATTGTGGTTTACACAAGACAAATAGCAAAAACACAGATGATTCTATCTTTTGCTGGTGCATAATGAAAATATGCAAATAATGCCTCTGACGTCATTGTAACATTTTTGATGTCATATTTTGATAGTCTAGTTACGAAACTCACAATAGCTTTGCAAAGATCATCATACCCTGCACAGTTGTTCCATTACAAGGAAGCTCTGACTATAAGTTTAATTTATGACTTCACACGAAATGATGCATTTCTATTTACATTGCATTGATTATATACACTTTTTACAATTACATGGCGATATTTCAACATTTTGCCACCACTGAAAACATTTTATACTTGTTACAATGGTGCAATGCATGGTTAACATAATAATAGTATAGATGAATGATAAAATGGTGATACAATAATCTAACATGTTGCACGCCCTCTAGCGACGGAGAGGACACAGTCAGAGCAGCTGGATTCAGCTGATGACGTCATCACGTCTTCAGGCATGCGCACTACAGCTACAGTCAAGAATGTCCATTTTTCTTGTTATTTATGATGTTGCACATTGCGTTCTCTCGGAATCGAGGTTGCCTCGCAAGGCAGAATAGTAAAAACAAAAAATCTAAATATACATATATATATGAAATCCCATCTGTGTCGTACATAGTAGACTTGAACGGAAAACCGCGGTAAACCGACATAAAACATGGTAGAGGACCGCGGCAAAACACCGCAAACTAAATAGCCGCGTTTTTACTCGCTCGTATCCGAGTTCGACCTGAAGAAATGCATTTAATTTTTCATTAATAACTTAACAGAACAATGTTTGGAATAGCTTTGGGCCTTTAAATCTCTCTGAGACGGATTGAGATCACTTGCCAAAACCATTATTTGTTTTTAACACGACCTTTAGGCCTATCCATCGGCGAGATTTCATCGACGCAATACAAATAATGATAATGAATATATGGATGACAATTTATCCTCAGCATCAACTTAATTTTGATCAGGCCAACATGCATTTGGATTTTACTTTTTGTATTTGCATTTTCACTGATAATAACAATAATGCCATCATATACGGCCGCTATAGATATGCATGCTTTAGTTTAAAACATGCAGTACGACTTTTCTAATCTTCTAATCTACATTAATGATTGCACATGCATAGACCCAAATGGCTGCGTTTTTAACGCAACCATAAAACACTTCCAATAGACAATAGCAACGATATATAATTCAATGATAAAGTGCAGTATAATAAAGATAATGTAAAAGTGCTAAACACATTCAAGGAAAAAAATTCTACTCTACTTACAATTTATGGCAGTGAATGGCATTTTCAACGCTTTAACAAGCATCGTCACCGACGTTGCCAGGGCAACACATTCGTCACCATGGCAACCGTCAGATGACGCGGCAAACACGTCTCAGAAAATTAAAATGCTCCCTTTCAATATAACATTTCCCGCCTACATTATCATGATTGATATACATTATAAAAGCACTGCTTCCATTATACAGTGTGGAAGTCATTAAATCGAACACGACAGAGGACCTTTGTGAGATTGATTTGAAATTGATTTGAAATTGTTAGCTGTAAAAGAGCAGAGAATTGCTGGGAATCGGTATCAATATAACAGTTAAAAATCCGTTTTATTTAACCTTTCATTGTTTTGACGTTTTCTTCGACGTGTGTTATTTAAGAAATTGGAGGACTGGTTTGATTCGATTGATGTGTAATGAAATGGCTGTCTCCTTTGTTACTATATAACATTATATTGAAAACATTCAACCTTTAAGAAGTAAATCGGATGAATGAAGAAGAAAAAAAATCACTTTTGATTAAAACAGAGCGACCTTGCAGTCTCTCCTATATCAACGGTGCGCAGTGCAATCAAAATAATCCTACCAAGAAGCAAACTTCGATGATAGAACTGAGTTGTTTGGTAAATTGCACAGCGCCGACCAACAAAAAAATCACCGTAAATTCGTTCCTTTAAAAGGTATTTTCACTAGATTTTCCAAGAACAATCAATGGGTATTAAAAGCTATAGTTTCGAGACTCTTTCGTTCTTTCCCTTCAAATGACATTAATCCATTCCATAACGATCACGGTCCAACTGCCCTTCTCATACTACAAAAAAAAGATTTCGAAATAAAATAACTTAAAGGCCTATATACTACAGATTGATAAATGCTTATTAATTGTAAACTGTACCTCTGAATGCTGATCGTCTGCTATATTATAAACATGCATCTATATTTCTAAAGTATATGACGTCTTCTAAAGAGAACGGAAAAATGTCAAGTCTACGATTATGATTAGGTGAAGAGTTACAGCATGACTGCAAACGACTGGGTTTGCAAGACTAGATACCCATCACCACGAATACAAGAAGTTTTTTTAGCACACATTTTGCGGTCCTCTGACTGCATTAGCTTGGAAAACACAAGCCATTATAGTCGATCACGACAAAAATTGAAGAATTCATGCTCATAAAAATTCAAAATTCATCGAAAAAGTTATGTCGATAAAATGGATAAACCATATACAGTCATCACCATACCTTTTTTGAGTGAACATCGAAATGAGAGTACTATGTACAAGATAATATTTACAAAACATTTCTTACAAGATATAGATCTACACTTTGATACATGAACGAGATCCTTGAATTTGATTGATTTTTTATTTGTTTTGTTTTTGAGCAAATTGTAAAAAATCATCAGTTGGCCTAGTTATTGTTATTTGTGAGATCATATAGCACTTACAGGAGTAACATTACCCCTGTTCATTTGAAAATCTATATGGCTGAACTTCATAAACTAATAATGATTCTGAGAGCTAAAAAATTAAATAAATCTAAAGCTAACATACGTCAACGAAGCCCAAATACTCCGTATAAGACATTCGGCAAGCCGAGCTTAGCGATGTCAACGAAGTAATTCGATTGACTCTTTAACGTTTTCTTTCTACATTATTACCAAAATGGAATGTATGAGAAAATAATATTCCTACCAAGAAGCAAACTTCGATGATAGAACTGAGTTGTTTGGTAAATTGCACAGCGCCGACCAACATATTTTTTTATGTATAAATCTGATTTAATCATTTTTTCTCTTTTTTCTCTTTTTTAATTGCACATTACCTAGCATGCTAGACTTTAAAAGCCATTTAAAACTCCTTTCAATTTTTTTATGTCTGATTTTTTTTTATTGATAAATATTGCACATTTTCCCATTTTTGTTATCCTCTTTCCACCGTACACTTTATAATTGATAGTTCGTCAACATTTAGAAAGTGCACATGTAGATTTGATGATATCAGATTGAAAAAAAAACACGACTTCAAATTTTAAAACACCATGGCTTGGCCAACATATTGCACTTAACTTCATGTTCACTATACTTTCTGCGACCCCCCTACCCCCCCCCCCTCATCCCCTGTACAACGTCGCTGAGTTGTAAATCAACAAAATGGAATGAAATTCACATAACATGAAACGCTAACAAACAAGAGAACCTAAAACAATCATACAAGATTATGCAGCTTTTTAAAATACAATCTACTCCTTTTTTATCATAAGCTGAAAAACAAAGGACGAAGCACTTTAAATTTCTTAGCCGATTTTTTTTTTCATTTCTCCATTCTCCTGAAATTTTTATTTAGATGCATCTCTGTTATAAGAAGTTTAGAGTTCACCCTTCCTTTCTGTCTCAGCTTGGTTTTTTCTATATTTTTTTTCACAAGAATCTAAAACATCACATCTACTCTACAAAAAGTGAAGAGGGACGGAATGTAGACCTCGGATAGAAAACCATCAAAGAACAAGTGATGGGCTAACAAATGACCCCCGGGGGGGCCACTTACATTGACGAGTGGATACCATGCGCGACCAAAAAAACACGTAAAAAGGATGTCTTTTTCACGATAGGGCACGTTACGTACGTAACGTGATAAGGGTGTCAAAAACACAAAAATAATGAAAAAAGGGTATCTATTTCGCTAGGAAAATTACGTGTTTAGGGTCGAATTTGCGGGATGATAAAACAAAATTAAATGTTTTATAAAGGATGTCCTTTTTGCCCCAACACTACGTGTTTAGAGTCCGATTTGCGCGAAGTGTAGAAGTGGGTCGTACTAAACCAAACAAGGTAAAAGCCGACGACCGAAGGAACCGTAACAATAAAACATTCCTGTACTTTTTTAGGGTTCATTTCAGGAATATTTGCCAAGAGTATCGTTTTGTTTCCAAGACTTGCTAAGGGTAGGGTTTCACACGCCAATACTTGTTAAGGGGTGTATTTTCAGAATATGGAAATTACGTGTTTAGGGTGCTTTTCGAGACCCCATGGTCGCGCATGGTATCCACTCGTGAATGGAAGTGGCCCCCCGGGAAATGACCGCAGGTGGGGTGTCAATTGGGTTTTAATATAAGCAAATCAAAGTTTAAATCACTACTTTTAAGGGCGCGGAGTTATTGCATTTTCAAAATGTTAGATTAACACCTTTCGTTGGGTGAATTAAACCATTGCCATTGGAATATAGCGTGATCATAAGTATTACCGAAGTATTACCTATAAAATTTTGAAAAAAGTAGTCACTGCCGACCCTTTTAAGTCAGGGTGGAAACCTTCAAATAAAACCCGACACATTTAGAACGGTGGGGGGGGGGGGGAACTCCAATGATAATCAAGTATCTCTCTGCTCGTAACCCCTGGTAATCAACACCCCCATCCTCCCTTGTGTTATGACCACACCCCCTGATCAAAGATGTTCCTCCGTCCGAAATCTCGAAAAACCTCTCCAATTTAGACGCAGCACCGATAAATACGACTTTTCCGCGCTGCATGAGGAGACGCGGAATAGACAAAGTCAATAGAGTTTATGTACAATAATGAAAAGACAATGAAGTTGAAAGCATTCCACATGTATTCACATGATAAACTATGGTGCGATGGATCACCGTTAATCATATAACGGAATTAGGCCGACATACATAGCATGACAGACCTCATTTACTAGTATTTCTTTTAAAATGAAACCCTTTTAAACTTTAGCATGTTTTTTTTGTCATGATTATTTTGAATGTAGTGCAGGCGTAATCTATTGAAAAACATTTACGACTGCTAAAATTTTGCCCTTCCCCAACGGCAATTATTTAAGGCCTATTCTTACCGTCCATATCCCGCCAAAATGAAAATATCGGTGTTTATTCACCAATGTAAGAGTTTTAGACAATTCCCATGCAGCAGTGAGTATATCGGAAGAGTGCTATTTACATAGTGTTAGACAAGATATAGCTTTAGACAAGATCGGTTGATAGATAAATATAATCTTTTCTCTCTTTTCTCTAAATTGGGCGGCCGTAAGAGACCGGTTTTGCCTGGTACATAGGCAAGTGTAAGGCAAGCTGTAATTTGTGATGATTTTCTGAATCAAAAATCCACTTTCATTTGTGCAGACTACAATCTAAACATATAGTTATAGAGAACACTATAAAACGTCATCGTGCATTGACCGCAGTCAGATCGATTTTAGTCGGTCGACACTGACCGGTCCCAACATCTCTGTTCGGTTTACTTTGACCGGTTATAGTTTTGCCGATCTCATCGATGTGACCGCGGTTCGGTTTGACATATCTATCTGGTGGGTATGTTAGTTTTGTTATTTTTTTTCTAGTTGTCTTTTTTTCGTGATTAATAATTACAATTCAGTACAAACTTAGATTCTGGTATGGTCATTGTGAAAACATGTATTCCAGACCGAGAAACTGAGAAAAAGAGCATAACAGATAATAAACTTGAGTTGTTGAAAGAACACATAAAAATACGAAATTCCGTATTCATTTCAAGATATATACACAAATTATATTATTAGTGAGGTGAAGAAGAAGGACCCATTTTACAATATATATTAAGCAGCGTTGCTATTTGATGATCTCTAAAACCGTGCAGATTAATTTGGCGGTAAATTTTGGATTACCTTTATTGGTGACGAAAAAACACGAAACCGCTCAGGGGTGATTTTGTAACAAATATGAAATTTCCATTTAAAAAGAAAACTTTTCAGTCCGCATTCTGCTTGTATTTATCAGAATTCTTGACGCATGTGTCATGTTTTATCATTTTAACCCATCATAACCGGATGCCACTGGCGCTATAAGCAAACGCGCTGTATGTGGTCCATTAATTCTTTCAAAAAGTCGAAACAGGGCCAATTTGCAATTTAAGAATTTTGTTTTAAAAATTGTATGCGGTTTTTAAGCTTGGGTCTGGTAACACACCAAACTCAAATTGAGATTCAAGCGAGTCAATTAACTATATAATTTTAGATCAATTCCAGTTTGAGTTTGATTGAATCTATTGCAACCCTTTGTGAAAAGGGCCCCTGGAAGTATGGAAATTAACTTCAATGTTAAACAACGAATACGTAGTACCATTCATCCTGTCCATATTTAAAGAGTTAGTAGAAATGTTAGAATAAATGTAAGTGCAGCATTCATGAGTCTAGCTAACGTATTTACAGAGTAACATTATTATGTATTATTTACAAATAACTGAACTATTTACAGGGTATATTGCACATAACCCGGCCGATTGTCTCATCGCATATGCCATTTTGCAGGCATTGAAATCTATTTACAAGAAAAGTCAACTTGACTAATATACAATGCTGGCGCATTTTTCACAATGCGACCTAGTTGGCAAGATTTTGTCTGACATTTTGATTTATATTTGAGATAAAATATGACGCAATCCATGAATCTATTTCTTTTAAGCCTGTGTATTTCTTGTTTAAAATTACATACCCAAGTAGGCCCTATCCCTTAAATTGCAATAAAATCAACGGATAGCACTGATATTGCATTGTTGATTATTCGAATACCCCCCACACCGAAAGATATTGAAATCAATATCTGAATGATTAGTACCTTTTCAGTCTGATCGCATTGTGAAAAATGGGTCCACTATGACTAAAAATACATGTACATGAGAACATTATAAGAAGAAAAGTGAACAAAAATAATAAAAATGTAATATCTAATGAAATCAACTGTGTCTTTATACTTTTAAAATTAGGCAAAGAAATGAAAAGATACCAAGAAAAAATAATGAAAACGAAAAGAAGAAAAAAGATACTGGCGCGTTGTTGGAGCTTGAATCTTCACGCATGCGCAAGTCCTGCGCAAAGGTGACTATAATAAGGCATCTCTACGCACCCTAATTACACATGCACACTACCTACAGTAAGATCTAATCTACATTTTTGTGTGTATTGATTGCTCTTCGGAACCACTTATGAAGGGATCTGCGGAGAAATGATCGAAAAATTGAAATTTTCCGATCAGATCACGCACCGATCCTGGCAAGCTTATTTGCGTTCTGTTTTATTGCAACTTTTCCTTTGATTTTTCTGTGACAAAAAAGAAAAATATAACTTCTACATCAAAAAATTAGAACGTCGAATCTTTTGATGCAGAAATGGTTTTTCTTCTTATCCCGACTTCCAACTGTATAATCTACAGTACTTCTTGTAGTCGTAAATCAAACCGATGCCGAGCACCAATGCTGAATTTTTATTAAATCCAACAAGTGGATAGACATCCTTAATTACCGTAATTATTGCACTTGTTTGTTTATTGTGGAGTATGACATTCTCCTCTATTATAATTATACCAGCCACTTTTCATATGAAGTTCGCAGCAGCATGCTTTACTAGACAGTACTTTAAACAATAAATGTGAAAAAAGGTAAACAAAAATACAATGATTGAAATAAAACATACGTGCATGGCCGAATGCAGCAAAGTCAAAAATTTTCAACCCCCCCCCCCCTCTTTTTTAAAGTTAAAGTCTCGAGTGCAGAATCCCACCCAACTGCCGGATACCAGATACTTAACTCAATTTAAAAAATGTACATATATATCACACTCTTCATGCTTCGGCTGCTTTGATTTGCCTGTACGCCCCCCCCCCGAAAATAATGCCCCGCAGACGGTTATAAATAAAACAAACATGATATAAACGAAATATATATGAAACAATGAAAATCAATAACACGTATATACACGTTATCTAAACTAATCTATTATCATTATCTAAGTCGGCTATCGTTTCTATGGCACATTCGAATTCACTTTTTTTTCCAATTTTCAGGTAAAGCAGCTACACGTTTTTCGAAAGTTTATTCAGAAACATATTTGAAATCTGAAATTAAATAACGAATATCAAAGTAGGCCTATAACGCTCAGTTTAAACTTGCGACAAAGGAATGACAAAAATATTGAGCTCATTCGGGTGAGATAGTTTGTTGAAAAAATTGTTCACTTTTACTTGTCGAGTGGTCTCTAGAATTCATTAAAATAGAATTAGAGGAAGTCGCACATGTTTGTCATACATATATGTTAAATCATAATAACTTTGCTATACCAGTAAACTCCGCATAAAAGCCTGCCGTTAACACAAAACTTCGAGTTATTATTTTCCCTTCTGTAAAAATTTACAAACTAAGTTGATTTTTTAATACACAAAACCAATAAGCCCAATAGCTTAATTGCGGTCTTGAGCTTTTAAGAATTGGTTTGAAATTTCCTAGGACTTTCTACTGGAACTCCATAACAGGGGCCGCGGAACCGGGGGCTTCAGCCCCCCCCCCCCCCCCACTTTTTTCCAAAAACGTAAAAATGGCCATATGATTGTGATTTTTAGCATGGTCAGCCCCCCCCCCCCACTTTGAAACCGTTCCGCGGCCCATGCATAAATATTCTCTAACTCAATGAACCGGAAATGTTTAAAGGAAAGTGTATAACATCTTGTGTGGCTGCGGCAGGCTAGCGGCACAAAGGCAAACTTGTTGGTGTGCACAAAATATTGTACCGGTATAATTTTCATAAATTATACCGGTATCCGAGGCACTACAGCGTTTTATAAGGGTAGGTAAAAGGCCTGCTGTCTTGGGAGCTTTGTTTCTCGAAGCTAAATTGTATTATGCTTCCTACAAACATGACAAAAGGTTTAACTTGATCAATTCTCTTTGTTTCACTTTTTTCAAAAGAGGGGAATGGCTCATCTGTATCGAGGGAGGGGTTGGGCGAGGACGGATTCACCCGATCCGTGTTTGTGTGATGTAGGCCTGCAGCTCGCCTTACTGGGATCTTTTTAGCAGTTTATAAAGGGGAACAAAGCCAACAGGGGCCTGTGGGATGCGCAAGGCTGGCTGCCCGCCTTCCAAGCGGCGGTGGGCGAACAGCCCGGACGTCGGCGCAGGCAGGCGAGCCCCTAAACCGACGCAGAGGGGAAATTATATTAGATTGGGATTTCAGAAAGGAAGTTGGGCTCGCACTTTCTGCCGTCCTCGTTCAGTCTCCCAATCAGCAGCTGGCCTTTGTTCGTACTCGTGATCGTGTTATTATGCAGCCCTCGTCTCGCCTCAAATTGGATGTCCAGTCTATAGGCCTACTGGCCATCAAGCTGGATGGCTGGCCGCCGGGTCGGTGTAGAGTGAGCGCAAGGTGGGGTCAGCGATGGGACCACTGCTACAAACAAAATAAAGGCCTTTGAGATGCCCCGGGCTTGAATATAAAGCGCGTCTTCTTTGCCGTTACTCGAACGACGTCTCACCTATTAAATTAGGCTGTGATCATGGTGATGGACTACTTATCAAGCATGCAGGGGGAATAAAGAACATGCAATATCAATATCAGATGAAAACCCAGCAGAAAGACAGGTTGCTGTTGCCTCGCATCGCACGCCATATGTCACCACATGTGGAGTGAGAAAGCGAGACGAAACTCTCGACCAATCAGCGTTCACGCTTGGTCGGCGCGTGCGCATTGGTCTCGAGTCTCGTTTTCCCCATAGCAACAAACATACATGGCACACTTTTGTCTGTATCCTTATTTCGTATCAGCCGCACTCGTCTTTCTCTCTTTCCCAACGGAGACGAGACATTTACCATTACACATTGCAATTGCAATATCAAACATTACTTTTGCCCCGCTTCGTAAGGCTTTTGCCAACATTGCTCGTATGATTTATGAAACGAAATGGTGAGCGTGCGAGGCATGTGCGAGCACGAAAACGTAAAGCGAGGTAATAGTACAAACATGTTGATGCCATATTTGCTTAGCTACCTGAGCCCAAGTGCATTTCAATGACAGAATATTACCATGGTAACGGGTTAGGCACACAAAAATGGTTACTGTTGAACTACTATAGATATCTATACTACCGCCCATCCGATGGTCGTGGTAAAATCGAGGTGGCTGAGAACTTGCTGGCGTACTCTTGGCTGATGAAGTCGACGAGACCAGTAGACCACAATCTATCTGATCTTCAGACCCCGATAGCTGGCTAGACAACCCTGGTCTGGTTTAACTCTGGAACAGCCTCGCGGTCTATCCTCATCACTGGGTCCATCGACCGGCTCATCCGGGCATCTGATGTCAACCAAGGCATGGTCGTTCCTCGACAATTAGGAGGTTGAACGCGTCATCGATGACGAAACTAAGATGCAGCATCACAGAGGTCTTTCACAATCTACAAATGAGAAAAATTACAAAATATCTATCTTGAAATAGGGCCCATATACTGCTATATGTACAGTCAATTCTTTTGGTGACCAGAAGGTCAATAAAGCCTTTCATTTTGGTGGCCCTTGAACAGTATTCTCGTACAAATATATGTATATGACTCTGAACTGAATACTTTTCTACACATGATCGCTTTGTCTCCCTTAGCTGGCCTTTGCAGACAGGATTCAATCATTTCAATGTAACAGTTCCTTGCTATTTTCCTTACATGTTATGATACAGGCCGAAGCATGGTAATCAATATTTACCAATCTAGTAATTGATTTATGTGTATATACTAAAACCCCACAAGGGTGTGAATATTAATGCATTTTATAGTATAGAGCCCCGTGCAGGGGAATGCATTAAACATAATGGCACCTCATAATTGATAGTATAAACACTAAATATACTGAAACTGAAAATAATCAATGATGAATATTGATTAACAAGAAATCTAACATGACCTCTTTTTTAAGCTTACAATGAAGAAATATTTCAATTAATTTACATTTTACAAATGAAAGGTTTTTTCAACGAAAAAAAATAAGGCTAATATGACCTTAAAGAATTACATTTGTACAAAAACAAGGTCATACAAAGTATTAGGCCAATGACGATTAGAATTAAAGAATTCGAATGTGTGTGACTGGCTCCGCCAATCTGTGATGACACGATCTTTTCTTTGTTTTTTCTCTCATATCTCACAACCTGTTTTTTTTTTTATAATCCAATTCAAAATCAAAGAATATATTATCCGGCATGACAAGGTTGCAATTACACTAAGTATTCCCACACGGCATGGGACGCCCGAAACAATGGTGAGAACTAAAGCACTTGTCATTTATATTGCTGGCATTGTCTCCATAGTTGGATGCAGTCTTGAGAGTGTGTGAGAAAGGCGAGGTCCACACACATGGCGACAGATATGAGTTTTATTCACCTATACGTATAGACGCCGTTATTATGTAGGCCTATCTTCGTGAATTATTTCACATGTGTTTGTCGGCTGTATAAAGTACACAGACATACGATATAAGTAACCATAATAATCGTGATATCTTTTCATTTATTGATTTTTAATTGAGTTAATGCCTCGATAAGAGCAGAAATTTGCTACATATTTTAATATTAAGATCCTACTCTGCATTAGATCTTCCGATGAAAATATATATGAGTATTGGCGTCGCGTTTATAGACTAAATGATATTTGCAGGCTTTTGTAAATTTTAATTTGTAAAACAATAATTCACTTAACAAATTCATTTCACTTAGGCCTATGCTTTACAAATAATTGTTTGATTTACGTCCCTTTCGAGAGTGCCAAAGTGAGAAGTTACGTACTTGAAATATGCACATGGAAAAGGAATATTGACTATTTGTCGAGTATATATTCAATTTTTTTATAGTCATGTGATAATTACAAATACAAGTATGCGAGTGACAACCATTAATGTTTTTGGACAGGAGGAAATACATCTGAATGATTACAAGAAAGATCACACAAACATAGCATTTCAGTTGATTTTTTTTATCGTATAGGTCTACATGGCATAGAATAAAATGAATAATAGAATAATCCCAGTTTTGTTTCGAGGTCGTTTGATAAATAAATGCAAACCAATTCAAGTAAGATATGTTGTTGTGAATTAAATGTAGCGTTACATTCTGGGACTTACTAGGCTAATGTAGAGAGTGTAATTTTGTTGTCAAAGCTGATCATACGAATAATTGAATTGACTTACCTCGTTCACATTGAATCCAGTATGATGTTCTTGAGAGCATTCGGTATTGGCAGCATGTGAGCAAGCTCCTTCTTGGCGATGCTCGTCGCGATGACGTTTCGACATCGATCAAAGAGCGAAACGAAGCTTCGTCGAGCACGAACAAGCGTCATCTCCGTCTTCGCCGCCGTCGAACAGATGATCGGGTAGAGGTCGTCGTCGGGTTTGTTCAAATCCTTGCTCGCCTGGCCCAGGAGTTCGCCATCCTTGAAGAAGGTGAGCGTTCCTTTCCGTCCGTCGAAGAGGATGCCGACGGTGGTCAAGGTGTTCTCGAGAAACGGTTGTGTGAACACGGTCGAGTCGCCGTTGTGCCAGAAAGTACCTTTGTGTGAAAGGCCCCAGCTCTCGTTGTTTTCGCCGATGAGGTTGATGAAGGAATCGGCATGCAGACGAGCCTTCGGAGAGCCTATCCCGACCATCATGCTTGTACCGTAGATCCTCGGCGCTACTTCGATCTCCCAGTAGTAACAGTGACCTTGAAGCAAAGGGCGTGTCCCCCGTACCCCGGCTGCTCCGATTGACCAATTCGGGTGGAAGAAGGCTGTTTGGTTCCGGGGACCTTTCAAGCATACGTCTGGGGACTTGTCCTCGGGGTTCCATCCCCAACTATCTCGGCAACTGTCAGTCAAGGGTAACGTCGACGCCATATTGTCACTCACTTGCAATCAGATTCGTGCATATCAGGGAAAAAATAGTATGGCCGTCTACGGAGAAAGAGCACGGCAACCACCTTGCGTTGAATATTTCGTTTGACGGGCGAGTGATGTTTAGTTTCGATGGATGCGGTGTCGATACTAGGCTACAAGGAGTCAGAAAAGGTGGAAAAGACGATAGAAACTGAGAGGAATTATTCTAGTTTCCGTCGATGGTGCTTCCATGGGAGCAAGCCCGGCCGGGACGGGCTCATGATGGGGTCTAAGGCCGATCTATGCCCCCATCTGCTATTTATCTAATCCCGGCAACATGGCGAAAGACCTCAGCCCCTTTTGTCGCAAGCCGATCGAACTGATTCGCGTGCCGTCGCGTGCCACTCGACACGACTCGAGCCGTATCCGAGGTCGCTGATTGGACAACAGAATCTCCTCGCGTGCGATTCGGCTGCATGTATAATAAGCAATTGACGACTGCCAGTAACTCTCTGCCCCTACCCGTAATAATATCTTCCCTCATTTGCATATCTCAATATCCGTTCTTCGTGTCCTTTTCGCCGTTTCTCTTATCCTTAGAACAAGAAAAACCTAACAAGGGGGACGAGGCAAATAGCTGATCAAACATGGTTTATATTGCAAGGTTTTGTCCAGTGTTTTTGTAAGAAGAAAATGTTAATGTATGCTGCTGCACAGTCGAAGAAATACAGTTCATGACAATATCAACACCTATAGCTGATATTGCCCAAACAATATCTACCATTTAAATTCACCGTCTTTTAGACAAAAAAGGTTTACCGATCGATCCCCTCATGTTGCATTGCTCGAATCATTGACAACTAATATTCTAACCTTCCAATAAATACTATCAAACATGATTTGCTTTTAGTTTTTTTTTTGCATGCTCATGAAATTATTGTCATAATTGTGAAAACGTTTGTCGTACACTATTCAATTCTTACCGATATTTTTTTCATAAATGATAGCCCAGTAGTGCATTATTCTAACAAATGTCGTTTTCAAAGGAAAATTCACTGTTTAGGTTCAATATCTATTTCACATTCATGAAGGACAAGTGGAAATTCCAAGTTAATTCAGAGGTCTGCGGTTCAAGCCGCGCCCCAAGTCGCGTCTCTCGGAGGATGACGTAAAAAGGTCGACCCCTTTCCTGGCTCTTATTGAAATACATCTATAAAATCCCCCAAACACGCAAAATATATATTTAAAAAAGTTTCTATTTTATTACATTTCTACCATCCTGAGATTCCTGACCACGATGAATAGTTGAAATACGGGATAAAACTCAAATTTTACATCTTTGTGCATTGCCGAGATGGTCGAAGTTCTTCACACTCACCTAACCAGAATTCAGTTTTATAATGAAAATAACTTGTTGTCAATTATCATAGTCAATACTCAAAATAATTATGAAAATTCATTTGTACTTCTTTCCGTTTGTCGAAGTGATTAAAGTTCGTCACACTCACCTATAAGAACAAGTCATTTATAAAATGACAATGAAATGTTATCAATCACCACGGTCAATATTTGAAAAATGCAACAAAACTTTATTTAATTTCCCCATTTTCGTGTGTCAAGGTGGTTAAGGCTCGTCACACTCATCTAAGAACAAATCGTTGATATAATAACAACAAGTGTATACTTAATCCTCATAGTAAATGCATGTGTGTGTCAAAACCTCAATATTTAAACATGCAATAAAACTAAATTTCCCCCTTTTTCGTTTTTTCAAGGTGGTTCAAAGTCATCACACTCACCTATGAAAAGAACGAGTGTTGACATTCTAATGTTATTCAAGAATAGTCCAACATCACATTGGGTTTATGACCACAGATTTTGTACATACTCAAACAATGTTCGTGTAATGATTTACTTGGAATAATTGCTAGATTAAATACAGGGCACAAACTAATCGCAATTAGCGCATTTCATCAAACTGTACTCTTAAAAAATCGTTGCGAGTAGTCACCCTTTTAAGAATCGGGTTGGCAAATTCATGATTGGGATTTATAAAATGATTGGAATTAAAAATTGAGATTAAAATGTTTATTCTAAACACGGGTCGTGGAATATAAGATAAGACACCAAGTGACTCTATTACAGGTCTATTTCGAAGAAATAATTGTTATTCATGTACTTCTGAGGGTTCATTTGAGCGATTTGATGGTACTTTGTAGCTTATGTTGTAAAGCTTAAGATAAGATGGTAAATTCATCGACAGAATGGGCACAAAAGTACAGGTATATGTTGCATGAAGGATCTGCAAAGTAAATCAAACAATCAAGAAATGCTTTACAATTTTTATGCACAAAACATACTTACATTGATATTTCTGAGAGTCTTTACAACAGGCGTTGTGAACGTGCTATTTTTTTTTACTTTCGTGACAATAGATAGGTATGATATTCTTAAAAATATTATTAGGTTAGGTTACAATCGGCAACGTAGCAGGTTGCAAAGTATAAATACTATAAGCAAACGAAATAGATTGTCTGATACAAACGAACAGACGTTCATTTTCTCATCGAACGAAAAATCCCCATTGTTGCTGGTTTACAGTGTTTTTTTTTCTTCAAACAACAAAGGTTCTAGCCTCAAAATTCCTAATTGCATTTACGAAGAGACTCGGCCTAACCGCATAATAAGATGCAAATTAGGGGTTTAAATCCGCTTAGCATATTTATTGAGTTTTTTAATACACCCGGCGCGTGCCGTCTGCGAAAACAAAAGATTCGCGAACAAAAAGTCCAAGAGGGACCTGTGGTGTATTGATTATTTCATTTTTGTATGTCGTTACAATGGGAGCATCCCGAAGATCTTCATGTAGATTGATGGTGAAGGAAACTAGTTATTTGCTGTATATATTGTATGGAAATGTGTAGAAATACAGGGAAATTAGCAGGAATAAAGAGAGGAAGGAAGTGATGCTAAAGCAAAGGAATGATTAGCAATTGTAGTCTCAACATACTGTAAACAGTAGTGGGTGTGTAAAGAAGAAAACGGAAGGTGGAGACGATGAAAGAAGAAGAAGAACAAGCGTGAAGAAGACAAAGATGATGATGAAGAAGAAGAGGGATAAGAAGAAGTCAAAGAAGAAGAAGACAAAGAAGAAGAAGGAGAAGGAGGAGGAGGAGACAAAGAAGAAGAAGAAAAAAAAAAAAGAAAAAGAAGGAAAAAACAGGAAGAAGGAGAAGAAGAAGAATAAGAAGAAAAAGAAAAGAAAAGATAGAAGAAGACCAATCAAGAGAGGAATAAGAAATGAAGACGACAACGAATAAGGAGAGGAAAAAGACAAAGAAGAAGAAGAAAAGAAGAAGAAGATAAAGAAGAAGTTGAAAAGACATTTGGCATGATTTAAAAACAGTTACAGAAAAAGCAAGAACATGAATACATTGACAATGAATTAGGAGAATGAAACAAGGCATTGCCGCCATTTGGCGTCATTGCAAATATACACCGAAAACCACACTAGAGAATAATAAATCATCAAAGAAAAGGAGAAAAAAATGTAAGAAGAAACGTACAGACTACATCTAAACTCAACATATAACAAAAATGAAACCTCTTTATTTAAAACATCTTTATTTTGGGAACAATGACATATATAGCAACAAAGAAATGACACAACGCATTTCATATCACTATCCATCAACTGTGGGCAGAACCGGGGGCTTTATCCAAAATGGCGACCGGGGGTCTTGCATCAACATAATTTTACAAGATATGCAGTCTTCCATGTTGTCATTGAGTACGAGCACGCTGACATGGCTAAGAACAAAGCGCCTTTGTACATTAAGAGTTTTTCAATTTTGGCATCAGCATCACCACCAACACTATCATCATCATCATCACCATCATCATCATCATTATCATCATCATCACCATCATCATCATCACCATCACCATCTTCATCATCATCATCAACATCACCACCTCCAATGCCACCATCATCATTCCATGATCACCATCATCATCATACCACCAACACCATCGTCATTATCATCATCATCACCATCATCATCATCACCACCACCATCTTCATCATCATCATCACCATCATCATCATCATCACCACCAACACCACCATCATCAACATCATCATCATCACCATCATCATCACCACCACCATCTTCATCATCATCATCACCATCATCATCACCACCAACACCATCAACATCATCATCATCATCACCACCACCATCTTCATCATCATCATCACCATCATCATCATCATCACCACCACCATCATCATCATCACCACCACCATCTTCATCATCACCATCATCATCACCATCATCATCACCACCACCATCTTCATCATCATCATCACCATCTTCATCATCATCATCATCATCATCACCATCATCATCATCACCACCAACACCACCACCATCAACATCCCACCATCATCACCACCACCATCATCACCACCACCACCATCAACAAAATACTAAAATGTAAAATTGTACCATCCTTTTCGATAACGTTTTCTTTTACTTATTTTTTTAACATAATGATTGGATATTTTTCTCATGTTATGGCACGTTCTTCATTCATTGAAAAACCATTATCATAATTCATGCATGGTAAAAGAATACAAGAAATACATTTCACAAAGACCGTTGTGAGTATATAGATTTTTCCATTTTTGTTTCCTGTTATTTTCTGTCAAAGCATGAACTGCATACATGAAAGTGAAAGGGTTGTTATATGACCTTCGTTATGATATTCAATGCCTTAAAAACCAGAGAGCATAGGAAGAAACCCAAAACATAATTAACATTGATATCAAACTTTAATTTTTACAGCAATGGTAATAAAATGGTAAAAAAAAAAGAAATGGACAGTAGGCTATATTGTTCCGTTTAATTTTTTTTTTCTCGACACACATAATTCACTGGTGCATTTTGGGTAAATATGTTTACTTTTGTACATACAAGCCACACATCATTTTCTAAGTCACCTAATATCTTTTTCCTTCATTTGATTTTGGCTCATTATATCCACTTTGTTTTACCTCTTGCACCTTATCTTTATCATTTGCCTTCATTTCTCCTTTTGTTGCACTTCAGTTATTCCCTTTTCTCGAAAAACTTCCTTCTCCTATGCTTTCCCTTATTCCCTAGCTTGGCTCTGGTTAATATTTTCTTTTGCCTTTTCATGACTTCAAACTTCTCTTCATGTTTCTCTTCTTCTATTTATTATAAATCACATTTTTGTTCCTGCTTTTCTAATATCGGATTTGTTTTTCTTTGTAAATTCAACCTGATATCTTTATTCTTTCCTTTCTTTTCTTTTAAATATATTTTTTAAATCTTTTCTTTTATTTTCTTTTATTTATTTTCTTTTACTTTCTTTTCTTTTCCTTTCTTTCCTTTCCTTTTCTTTCCTTTTCTTTTCTTTTCTTTTCTCTCACATCCCCAATCCCCAACCATTAAACAATGCTATCTGTCTAAAAAAAATTCATGATTTTGAACAAGATTTATTTGATTCTGTTATACCTACCTCTTAACGCTCATTTCTATTTTTTTTTGCAACAAAGGTCATATATTTCCTTGCAGACACTCATTTGAATAACCACCAATACAAGTAGTTCGTAACCAGATGACATATGGCATCATTTTCGTATCCAACAACTTAATGGTCCACTATTGAAATATACACATCCACGGTCTATCGGTCAGCGATTATGATTAGGGAAAAATGGAATAAAGATGTCCTCGAATTAGGTTGTATGTTTTATTTCAAAACCAAAAAGAGAGAGAGAGAGAGAAGAGAGAGAGAGAAGACAAATGGGGAATGATAGCGAGAGAGAGAGGGGGGGGGGGGGGAGAAATGGGATGTCCATTTCTTGTTCGCCCGTGTTGAGTAGCCTATATAACAGGTTGTATTACCGCGGCTTTGTCCGCTTTGTGTACGAGGAGGTCCGGGGGAACAAAGGGCCTGAGAAAACATCACAAAGGGAAGAGGGTTGATGCTTTTTTTTCTGTAGGACCTGTTTGCCAATTCGGTATCCAATCTCGCGATGCGTCGATCCGTCGTGCGCGGCGGGGAGAAAGCGGAGAGAAAGTTAGTGGATGGAAATACATGCATAATTTAGCGCATGTGATCATGACTAGAGCAAGGAAGGGCCAAGGGGAGATGCATGGTGCATCAAATGTAATTAGGGAGATGGAGACGAGAAAGGTTTTTCCTCAGTAAAAAAAAAAAAAAAAAAAGCAGCAAATCATGTCTGCCTTCTGTCATTCTTCGTGCACTGCAACATCAACCTGCGCAGGCCTGGTTTCACACACAAAAAAATAGAATTCGAAAAACCAATGGCAAATTACTAATTACAACTAAAAATTGTTTTGACAGTAAATCTAGCATTTGTATGACTTAATAAAACCACTCAGTTCTTCAAAGGTAAAATGTTTCGAAAAGTAAAGGCCTGCTATATATTGAGGCCTAACTGTTTATTCGATGTTTTCGCCATGGGTTACAAAATGTTCGAAATAATGGTTGATAATAATATATTTTATAATGAATTTCGCGTGTCAGATCGGTCACAGCCCACATACATAGGGAAATTCGAGAATTAAGACATATAAAGTTGTGCATGGGGTTGAATATACACTGTGATTTGCATGTGATAAAATGGGAAAATTTAGAAATTTAGAATTTAGAAAGGGGAAACCAGCAATCGACTGATTGTCTTTTGGGTGCCCAAAATCAATTATAACTCTGGTAATCAATTGCAATTTTCATCTAGATTGCTGGGCCCCGTCTTACAAAGAGCTACGATTGATCCAATCGGTCGTATCTCTATGGAAATCCATCAGTGTCATATTTAAAAAAAAAGAAGGAGGGAAATTTGCAAAATGTCCTTTGAAAACAAAGGAGAACACACCAACTTGTCAATAAATCAATGAAGTTATGAAATATACATCGTATCTAGATTAAAAAAAGAGTATTTTATATGATGACTTTACTGGCTTTCAATAGTTGTGATTGATCGGATCATCGCAACTCTTTGTAAGACGAGGCCCTGGTCTGCCTCTTGCGTTGAGCAAGAAATTGTTGTTATAGTTACAATTGATATATCATTTGTAGATGTGCAACCGAATATTCGCTATATATTGCAAGTATATTCTTGTAAAATTCCTCCTCCTCCTCCTCATCATTATAGCCAAGTTCAGCCCACTGCAAGGCGAAGACTTACCCAACATGTCCAAGCTGGTTCCAAATTGATTTTTTTTATTGATTGATTTGATTTTATTCATTTTCCGTTCACAAAGCACAACAAAATCCAAGTAACAATACATAGTCAAATTTAAACTACAATATCAATCGGAACAATGCATAAGAATTAGAAGGTATAAACAATAAGAACTAATGCGAACTAAAATAACTTTGACTAATAACTACATAAAACAGAACGGAGGGGCTTGCCAAGAAAAGCAAAGCTTGTATGGGAGCCAAGCCCCTGTAACTTAGTTTCAATACGTAGAGGCAACTTTACAAAGCTAAAGTATAAAAGAGTGACGGATGACAGTTTAAAAGGAGGCTGTACAAAATATCGAAGTTAACAACGAAAGAGTGACACAAATTCGAATACATGATAACAGTAATAATAACAAAAAAAATAACAGGTGCCTGTCTTGTGCTAATTTAATCACTTTGTGCCAATGAAGTTTGGGAGCTCGTCACTCCATCTCAAATTTTGTCTGCACAGTATATCCCCTTAAATTCACATTGCATCTCATTAGTAAATCACACACGTAAGTGGTAGCCACATTGGAGTTGATATCATTTATTACTTGTATTATTTTAATACTTTTTTTCAAACTTTTATTACAAAAAAGTAAACGCGAGTATTGGATATCGTCACGATCGTCAGCCTTTTCATGTTATTAATATTTTTTTATTTCAAAATTACTCAAGTCATAACAATTCAATAACTGTTATCTGATCTCTTGTAGGCAATTATTGGTGGCATTTCCAGTGCCATATGTTTGCTCAAATCAAAATTCATATTTCAATTCAAATATAAAACAGATAAAAAAAATCATACAAATACCCATAATCATAATATATACGATATATGTAACAACTAAGAATTGACAAGATACAAAGAAATTCACACACACTTTGTTGTTGAGACACATTTTCAATACATCTCTCAATATCGGTCAAAATGTTCGCTTTGTCTCTACTCATTGAACTGAATTGATGTATAGGGGTGGGGGTATTTTGGTATTATGTCATATTTTTTGTTTAGTTTAATCTTTATTTCTTTTTGGTGTCCCGCATATAAAGACTATATGGATTTTTTCAAGGTCCAATCATTTGTAGATACATCCGTTCCTTAATGAAAATGAAAAAAGGGTTGTTCTTTTATTCGTTTTTGCCATTTATACAATTGAAGATGAGAAAATATGGCGGGAATGAATTGTCATGGCTCATGTCTTCCCTAGTGCATAAATATCAATTTGTGTTCCAGTTTTAGGTCTGCCCTGTGCTCTAAAACATGGCTCGTAATTTGATTTTATCATTGAGCAAAATTATGAGTGCATGCCGCCTGCCAAAGGAAATTGGTCTCTGTGGTTGATGCGGGAGTAAATGCAAATTTGAGATGAGAGCATTGATATTAGGGCGTTGAAGCTCGCATTGAAGACAGAGAGGGGGAAGAGGAGGCAGATGAGGTGTGCATGGAGGCAGAGATAAAGAAAGAAAGAAAGATAGAAAGAAAGAAACAAAGAGGGGAAGGTAGAGGGAGAGAGGGGGTTAGAGAAAGGGGAGGTCTGGTCGAAATAGTCGAGATCTAAGGAGAAGGTGAAGGTGAAAAGAGAGAGGACTGATGTAGAGTTTTCCAAACAAAATACTACTATAGATCTATCTAGAATTGGGGTGAAAGAGATCGGGATCCGTCCGGTTTCTCGAACTGTCGAATGGATGGAACCTAAATGGGAAACACAATATGGCAGTAAATTATTTTATGTGTTCATTTGTACAAGCCTTGGTAACGAGTGATTGATTAAATGATGTACTGATTGATCGACTGATTAGTTGATTGATTGGTTGGCTGATTGATTGATTAATTGATTGACTGATTGACTGACTGATTGATTGATTGATTGACTGATTGATTGATTGATTGACTGACTGAATGATTGATTGATTGACTGATTGATTGTGTGAAAAGCTTTGCATTTGTTCAGTAATTATGTTTCCGTCAATATGATTTCTTTTTCTTTCCTGTAATACATGCAATTTTACAAGCTTTGCTTTTTAGTAGATCCCCCTCATTTCCATTTCCATTTATGCTCTACAGTGCGTATCAAAAAAAAGTTTACACTTTGAAAACGCCCTGGGAATTTAGAAGTATGCAACATATGGTAATTTTTTCACATATAATTATGGGTTTGGGTCTCATCTATCAAATGAAAGTAAAAGTTTTGACAGAATGTTACACTTGAGTGAGCACTGTCCATTTTTGTAAAGCTCGCAGAAATCTGTTTGCGCAGAAATGCTTGTTTTAACGCTGTGTCAAGGGGAAAGAGCGAAATCAAACTTACCCTGCGAAGCATTTCTCATAAATTTCCCTAGCACTTTTAGCCAATTGAAATAAAACAGATACATTCAAGCATTTTGTAACAATTTTGCCGCCCAAATTTGAAATTTTAACACTTAGTAAGCACAACCTCTACCCTTTTTGTGCCAGCTGGATCTGAGGACATACCTGAATCTGAACAAAAGTTTATATCAGCCATCTCCAGCACTTTTCACTAAGTTTTTATCATTTAAAGTGGCTTTACATTTCATTTTTCATTTAATACTTGTTTCTCCACACTTTTCCCAAGCTTGGCAATGATTAACAATATGAAAATCAAGCCTAAGCCATTTCATGTAAATCACAGCTCAGTGTAAAGCAAATATCGTCACGATGGACTCGGTGTGTGGGGGAGTGGGGTGGGGCGCAATGCACTCTTCGAAGTGTTTTGGGCAAGGAAACAAGTTTAAAAAGGTAAAAGATATCTTCAAATCAATTTTAATAGCTAAATTCCACGTGTTCTTCATGATTAAGGTCTACTTTTATTCGCATAACTATTTCAAAGTTCTGCGCAAATCATTTTTCACTAACTTTTCAAAAGTAAGTGGTGCTCACTCAAGCGGAAATATTTTTCGACAGTTATATCGTCATTTGCTTAAATGGATCTGTTCCAATGCTAAAATGTGGAAAAATCATTAGGATATTACAAATATATAATTTTACAGGATTTTTTCTAAGTGTAAACTTTTTTTTGATACGCACTGTATATAATTATACTGTTGTTTTTTTTTACGAAGTAAGAATGCAATTCTGTAAAATTGTATTTGATTTGTATTGTTTTATATTACTTTGTATTATGTTTTGAATGGAAATGAAATAAAAGAATTGAATTGAATTGAAATGATTGATTGACTGAATGATTGATTGACTGATTGATTGAGTGATTGATTGAGTGATTGATTGACTGATTGATTGTTTGACTGATTGATTGACTGATTGGTTGATTGATTGATTGAGTGAGTGATTGATTGAATTGAATGAACGATTTACTGATTGTTTGAAGGAATGATTTACTGCTTGATCGATTGAATGATAGATTTTTTTTAACAATTTCACACCTTGTTACCAATAATGCATAAAGCATTTCCATTTTATTTGAAAGCAGGATAAAAGAGCATTGTAGATTAAATGCCTTCCTCACGGGCATAGGTACCGCGGCCGGGGATCGAACCCCGGACTCTTTCATGTAAAGCCAGGCGCCTTAGACCACTCGGCCACGGCATCTCCACGTGATAGATTGATTAGTCGATCGATCGATTAATTGAGTGAGTGAGGGGTTAATGATGATTGATTGATTAATTGGTTGATTGATTGTTTGGATGATTGATTAATTGATTTAGTTGATTGAGTGATATAAGCGCGCAATATACAATATAACGACCTAAAATGAACATGGAGGAAAGCAGAGATTGTCAGTGTAGGTTCCTTCCTTGCATAAATATAAACATTTTGCATATGATTTAAAAAAATACAGTATGCACAAGAATCGTATTTTGTTTGTATGACATTTAAATCCCTTTTTAAACAAAAGATATATTGACATGGGAAATATAACCCCCCAAAAATGCCGTAACTAGACAAGACAATTGGACCCCCCCCCAAAAAAAAAAACAACAACAACAACCTGAGAATCATCCCTCGCATCACTATTATCTGTTCTGTATAATCCACCGTATATTTATTTGAACTGTATCCTACTAAGGGTAGTAACAAATTTTAATGCTTCTTCATCTACGGATGAAAATAATATCCTTCTGAGAAACCAACAACTTGAAGTTTCCCATGCGCATCAACCCCTATCCGCTCCGGCCAGAGGGGGTCATTGTTCACCCTCTGGACCGGTAGAGGGGTACAACGATACGCCCTATGGCCACGCGTCATAATCTTCAATGCGATAAAGGCGACACAGAAGTGTGGCATATGTAAAACAGTGCAAGATGTGAACTAAATTCTCATAACGCTGGGCTCCGTTGGGGACTTGGTGAATATTTATCTCCTTCATTAAATAATAACATGAGAAAATATCCACGTCGGGGTTTGCTATCTCTTTTGTTTTCGGTAACCCATACTGCGAGCCAGACAGCATCGACCATAATGACAAAGAGCTACAAAACAAAGAATATGTGTGAAACTGAGGCATTGTCATATGGGAATCGCTCCGAATGTTTTTTTATATAAAGTTATAGTTTAATTTCCAGCCATTTTTTTTTAGATAGATATATCGAAGATCGAAGGAATACTAGAGCTGAAATATAAAGGATGACCTAGTTATATGCCTAATTATTTCGCGTAAAATGTTGGTAGAATTCTGGATGAATTGACTGAAAATTGTAAAAAAAAAATTTAATTTAATATAGATGTCCCTTTACCACAGAACCTTTCGGATTAGGTTAGATTGTTAAGAGCAAGGGGCAGTACTCTTCAAATTAGTTAAAAAAATAATACAAAATTCAGGTCAGTGCGAAAGTTGCATAATATAGTCATTATGATTATGATCAAAAGTGACTGTGCTCTAAAGTGTGATAAAAATAATCATATTAAAATAATTATACTCGCAACCTGCTGATTCTATCTAGTGTTTTTTTTAAAGGTTGTTTTAAGATGTTGAGTGCCTATGTACTTCTCCATACTTTTGCGCCATATGGGACTCCCTTTTTTGATAAATATTAAAAGCTACGGGCATTCAAAATGAAATGTTTACATGATGTATGTAAGCATGCAGTTCAACCTTCGTCTTTTAAGTTTGAAAATGCGGCAGAAATGATAATACAAAAACAGATTCACATTGAAAACCGTTGAATTGAAGATTGGGTATTCATTTCTTGAACCAAGCCATATTGTGACGCTTATCTTTGTGTATTTTGAAATACCTTTTTTTTAATCATCAGACTTTCAGTGCATTTATGTAACTATGCATTTAACGTCACGTCAACCAATTTGAAGTTTGTCTGTAAAGATATGCACATGTCTTCCACTTCTTTATTCATTCGTATAGCAATAATGCAACTCGAGTCAAATCGTAGAAGGTCCGAAAACAGTTATGATCTCCTTCGTATGAGCTGTAGCCAGAACACTTAAGCGTTGATCAGATCATGGACAATCAGTGCATTATTTTTTCTTTCCTTTATCATATTTATTAATAACATTTTGATTAAGTCAAACGCGTCACGCATTCATGCGTGGATGCATGAAATGAATCATCCCCTCTAAATTTCGCTTTGACACACACACACATAGGCGGCGGAAGCGGGGGGGGACGTGTCCCCCCCTAAATTTGAGGAGGGGGGGACGGTCCCCCCTAAATTTGTAGTTGATGACCTTTTTTTTTTTTTTTTTTTTTTTTTTTTTTTTTTTTTTTCAATTTATTTTTTCCTACGCGTCCCCCTATAATTTTTAGGTTGAGAACCTTTTTTTTTTTTTTTTTGCTTGTCAAATTTTTTTCTTGGGTTGTCCCCTCCTAAAACTTTTGGCTTCCGCCGCCAATGCACACACACACACAAAAACGTTTTCGATTATATAGTAGATATTTGGCACGAGATCGCGAAATCACTGTCCAGATAGTAGCCCAATACACCTGCAGTTACAAGTTCATGTTTTGGGATCACCTAACAAAGCTCGGTTTCGGAGGAAAAGTAAGAAATCCGTGACTTTTTGTCCCTTATGTCCACCCGTGCGTAATGACAATACCACGGGTTGTGGTATTGACCGAGCACGGGGTATTGATTGTTTGGGGCTTAAAGCCAGGCGCGTGCCGGGGATTAATGAGGGGGGGGGGTGGGTGGGTATGACAGGGAGAAAGATGGAAAGAAGGGGGAGATGCGGAGAGAAAACAGAGAGCGAGTTCCACTATACACCGAATCAGACAGACACCAGAGTGACCGGACGGTAACCTGCACTGTTAGTGATGATGACGAAGAAGAAGAAGAAGAAGAAGGAGAAGAAGACAAAGAAGAAGAAAGAGAAGAAGACCAATCAAGAGAAGAATGAAAAGAAAAAGAAGACGACGACGAATAAGGAGGAGAAGAAGAAGAGGAAGAAGGAGAAGTATAGGGGTAGTAGAAGTAGAAGAATAAGAAGTAGAAGAAGAATAAAAAAAAAGAAAAAGACAAGATAAAGAATAAGAAGAAGAAGAAAGACGGAAGAGGGGGGGGGGGGGGCATATGGAAAAGCACTTACAGATGTCCGTACGAGGGCATGTGCGTGCTTTCATCGCGCTGTCCGAAATAGGGAGAGGGTCTGGTAAGTATGTCTTTGTTTGACGTGTCAGGGAAAAGGTGTTATACAAAGACAGACAAGTGGCCAAATCTGGCAGGACTGACTTGTCAGAGGGGGAGAGAGAGAGGGAGAGGGGGGGGGGGGGGCACAGGGTTTAACGGAGTGAGTGTCAAAAAGACAGATCAAGAAAGAAGGTGTGGACAAAAGAGGTGGTTTTCTTGTAAACAAAATAAAAGTGGGTCGAATAGCCGAAGGGGTCAAGCTCAAAGCTTTCCTTTTCTCTCCTCTCTTTCCATTATATCTTTTCCCTAATTTGCCCTTTGTTTCTTCTTTATTTTTTCCCTATTCTGAGGTAACTTGTTCTGTCCCTTCGTTTCTTTCTTTCTTTCTTTCTTTCATTCTTTATTTTCTTCCTTCCCTCCTTCCTTCCTTCCTTTCTTTCTTTCTTTCTTTCATTCTTTATTTTCTTTCTTTCCTTCCTTCCTTCCTTCCTTTCTTTTATTTAATATGCGCGACTCCTAAGAACTTAAAGAAGTTGCCAAAAATAAGAATTTGGTAATATTTTGTCATCAAATATCCCCTTGTAACTTCAAAATTTTTTTTTTTTTCGGTGTGTAACTCATTTAGAATAAACCAATTTCCACACATAATTAAGATAATCAATGAAATGCATTGGAGTACATGTATTCAATTCATTTCTTCTTTATTTTTTTTTATTTCCATTCAATCATAAATGAAATGTATATCATAACAAATTAATGGATTGATATGTTAAAGAAAGGCATGCAGTACATAGCACATTAAAATGGAAATGTGGGATATCACTAAAAGTAATGATTTCAAAGTGTGGATCCCGCTTAATGCATAATTGGTTACTTAATATTATATAAATATATATGATTAATATCATATGAATATAAAAAGGTCCAGGTCCATAGGATAGGAGGTCATTTCGCGAAAATCGAAAAAACAACAACAGTCAACTGGATATTTTTCGAATTTGGGCAATTAAAGTACATTTGGCAAAAATCCATTAGAGGACATCATAAAACAAATTTAAGTGTACATTTTGTATGAACATTGATATTGACGTTACTTGTGGGAGGGGCCTTTTGTCTGGTGAACTGGGTTGTTTTTTTAGAATCATATGGACTTGGCATTCTTACATTCATATTCCTGGTATAGATGTAATGAGAGAGGGCGCTATAATATGAATGTAAGAAAAGCCCATGTCCAAGATTGGACTTGGGATTTTCTTGCACTCATGATTTTCCTCCTTTTTCTGAGATGATTATAGATTTATCATGATTTTATACACAAGATGAGTCATTGTATAAGGAACAATTTTCCATATTTGACTCAGTTTCGGCAAAAATTGGACTAGGGCCTTTTTATATTCAGAATTTATTTATATAATAAGAATAGAAAAATATAGAGGAAGATATGAAAAATTCGGGGATCAGTTTGAGATAATACAGTCCAGATAACTTTGCTTCCACACTACTTTCCTAAAAACTGATTCATTTACATCAATGTTATTATTGTTCTTTTTGTTAATGCTATTAATTAATTTATTAATTTATCTATTCGTTTATTTATCTACTTATCTACTTATTTATTGGTTTATTCATTTTTGCTATCTATCATTTATTTATTTATTCATTTATTTATCTACTTATCTTTTACATACGTTTAGATACCTGGCATCAGTGGCGGCACCAGGATTTTCAAAGTGGGGGGGCAAATGGGGGGCAAAAGAAAATATTGGGGGGGGCAAGGGCAGTCAAAAAATTTTTTGCATGTGTGGAAAAATCGAGCGCGAAGCGCGAGTTTTAGTGGCCCCAATAAACATTTTTTTGTTACACTTGATATAAACAGAAATTTTTGTAAAATCAGGTAATGCTTAATGGAGCAAAGTTATTGATCAAAACTAGATCATGAACTGAACATTTACATATATGTAATCTTAAGGCGTAGACCTATTCTACTTTTACATTTTTGTATCACATCAGAAAAAATGCATGATCGCATTGTAAAAGACTTCAATATTTAATTTCTGTTCTCTTTTTCATATCTTATTTTTTTCATACATAGGCCTAATAATTTTCTTCCGAAAGTTTTTAATACACAGGGTAAAGTTTATTTTCAAATATACTATAGTTGGGTGTCTTGTTATGAGAATATAGCCTAATAGATACAGACATTCCCCTCGTAGAAAGGTCGAAAATTTAAGAGGGAGGGGACAGAAGGGGTCCGACCACTTGACCGAAGGTCCGCGAGACCGAGGGTCCGCGAGACCGAGGGCCCGCGAGACCGAAGGCCCGCGAGACCGAGGGTCCGCGAACCGAGGGCCCGCGAGACCGAAGGCCGCGAGACCGACTTTTTTTCCTTCATCAGGTGACGAGTGGTTTAAAGGGCCTCGTTGAAGCGGCGTATGCCTGTTTTCGGAGGGGGGGGGGGGGGGGTAGAGCCAAAACATTTCCCGGTAGTGGGCTGTAGTGAACACGCGAATCGTGCGAAACACTTATACTGAAAGGGCTCTCTTATAGGGGGGGGGGGGGTGTTTCCGATACTTACAGTAGAAACTTACGTTGCCTAATTATACTGACACTATACCTCTACTCATTTAAAGGTTAAGTCCACCTCAGAACAATGTTGATTTGAATCAATAGAGAAAAATTAGACAAGCACAATGCTGAAGATTTCATCAAAATCGGATGTAAAATAAGAAAGTTATGACATTTCAAAGTTTCGCTTATTTTTAACAAAATAGTTATATGAACGAGCCAGTTACATCCAAATGAGAGAGTTGATGATGTCACTCACTCACTATTTCTTTTGTTTTTTATTGTTTGAATTATACAATATTTCAATTTTTACGAATTTGACGATTAGGACCTCCTTGCCTGAAGCACAAAATGTTAAAATAATGGAATTCCACGTGTTCAGGGAAGAATGAAACTTCATTTCACATGACAATGACGAGAAAATAAAAATATTTCATATTTCAAACAATAAAAAATAAAAGAAATAGTGAGTGAATGACGTCATCGACTCTCATTTGGATGTAGCTGGCTCGTTCATATAACTGTTTTTGTGAAATGAAGTGAAATTTTGAAATGTCATAACTTTCTTATTTTACATCCGATTTTGATGAAATTTTCAGTGTTATACTTGTTGAATTTTTCTCTTTTTATTCAAATCAAGTTTTTGTTGGATGGACTTGTCCTTTAACGTTTATTTTTATGGTAATTCTGCTTCATGATCTTGTGCATTTAATGTTTAACAAGAAAACTGGAAATATTATGGAAATACATACACCTGGAACATTGAACATTCATGCTTATTTCCCTAGAATACGGTGAATACATAATGAAAAAAGTTCGTCATGCAGCCATAGGCGGCGGAAGCGGGGTGGACGGGGGGACGTGTCCCCCCTAAATTTTTGTTTGATAACCTTTTTTTTTTGCTTGTCAAATTTTTTCCCTGCGTCCCCCCAAATTCACGTGGACCCCCCTGAAACGTGTGTTGTCCCCCCTAAAATTTAGGTTGATGACCTTTTTTTTTTTTTTTTGCTTGTCAATTTTTTTTTACATGTGTCCATACGAAAATTTCAGGTGGACACCCCCTAATTTTTTTGGCTTCCGCCGCCAATGCATGCAGCTGGCAGAAAAGGGGGCAGAAAGCGAAGGGAAGCATGCGCGAGCTCCAATTTCAATTTTTCTGTCTGGCAGAAGGGCGTTAGCTTGAGCGCTCTCTATGTGAATTGTACAGTGTGAGCGGGAGTTAACGCCCTTCTGGCAGGTTATCTATATAAAAAAATGATGTTAAAAAGGGAATCTGTTAGAGAATAGTTGAGTGAATGAATGAATAAATAAATGAACAATTTATTACACCCTCGTAGCCAAAAAACAAAAAAAACGCCAACCCCCCCCCCAAAAAAAGGGGAAACGTGAGCGAGAAAATACAAATGTATAGGAGAACGTAAGACGAGCGAGAGCAGACAAGGAACAGTTCAAGGGACCGTCGCAGCTTCTCCCTCCTTGCAACCCCCCCCCCCGGGAATGCGTTTTGCGCGCTCATAAGTGTTTCACACACGCGTGCTGACTACCGCCCCCTTAACTAAATCCTAGCTTTGCCACTAATTTTAGACTTAGTTAACGGGAAGTTTTTTGTTGTGCCCCTCCCCATTTCAGGCAGAAAACGTAATAAGAGCGGATGCAGACTAGTGAACGATTCAAAGAAACGTCGGGGGTTCCGCAATTCGAATTTGTCCCCCCCCCTCCGTTAACAGGCAGAGGATGGATTAAGATGAGCGAGAGCAGCTAAGGAACAATTTAAAGAAACGTCGGACCTTCCTCTTATCTCGCGGGGGGGGGGTAGGTACACTCCCCTCCTGCACCCCCCCCCCCCCCGGAACGCGCTTCCCGTGCTCACTTCTGCCACCTAAACTGAAATCCTAGCAATAATAATTCTAGACGGAATTACTCGGAAATATTTGGCTCTGCCCCCCCCCCCCGCCCCCTCTGATAACAAGTACCTGTTACGCCGCTGCAACGAGGCGCCTTAAACACTGATCTCTCCCCTAACTGGATATGCTGGGAGGGTCCTTTGTTTGAAGCCCGCGAGTTCTATTGTCCGCCATACCAGTTCCCCCAAAAGGAGCGCGATCGCTCCATTAGCATGTGCATTGTGAGCGATACGCTAGCTGTCTGCACACTGAAGCACTCATTGCTTTTTATACAAAACTTCATATATTTAAGGTGCCAGAATTCGCAATTTTCTTGAAACCATGGTACTTTCCCAGTATACAATTCGGAAACATAATTTTGAAGGGGTTGGTGTTTTTCTCACCTACGGAAGAATGGATGAAATCCTTGACTTGTATTTTGGAGGTTTTCCAAATAACCATCTTAGGATCGATATGGCGAGGACTTTCTAGGTTATGAAGGCTTATAACACTGGGCTTGAACCCCCCACCTTTAATTTAAGTCTACCCCACCCCCCCAAAAAAATCAAACAAGTGTAACACCGAAAAATTTATCGTTTTCAAACGTTGAAAATGTAACTTTCATATTTTATTTCTGATTTTGATTAAATTTTGAGCATTATTGTGTGTTTTTCTCTCTATTCAAATAATCATTTTCATGAGGTGGACTCGCCCTTTAAAGAACAACTCCACACCCAACAAAAACTTGATTTGAATAAAAAGAAAAAAATTCAACAAGCATAACCCTGAAAATTTCATCAAAATCGGATGTAATATGAAAGTTATGGCAGTTTAAAGTTTCGCTTCATTTCACAAAACAGTTATATGCACATCTCGGTTGGTATTCCATTATTTTAACATTTTGTGCTTCCGGCAAGGAGGTCAAAAAAACGTCAAATTCGTAAAAATTGAAATATTGTATAATTCAAACTATAAAACACAAAAGAAACTAGTGAGTAAAATCATTGACTCTCTCATTTGGATGTAACTGGCTCGTTCATATCACTATTTTTTTTTAATAAGCGAAACTTTGAATTGTCATAACTTTTTATTTTACATCAGATTTTAATGAAATTTTCAGCATTGTGCTTGTCTGATTTTTCTCTTTTGATTCAAATCAACATTTTTCTGAGGTGGACTTGACCTTCTCTCTCTCTCTCTCTTTCCTTCTGTCACATCGATCGACCCTCTTCAATTATCCTCTACCCAGTTTGTTCATACATGTACACTGTAGGAAGCGGGGGGGGGGGGTCCTGTACCCCTAAATTTTAGGTGGGGGAAAATTTATGTTGACAACTTTTTTTTGTTCTTTTTGCTTGTCAATTTTTTTCCTGCATCCCCTTTAAATTCAGGTGGACCCCCCTAAAATCGTTGTGGTCCGCCCTGAAATTCTGTTTGATAACCTTTTTTGATGCTTGTCAGATTTTTTGTTTTGCATCCCTTCCTAAATTTTGGGTCGATAACCTTTTTTTGCTTGTCAGATTATTTTTATTGCGTCACCCCCTAAATTTCTGGTTGATAACCCCCCCCCCCTTTTTTTGCTCCACCGAGACATTTTTTCTTTGAAGACATTCGGCATCTCAAAATAAGTTCTGTGGAATTTCTGAAGTCTGTTAATCCGTCTCTGTAGCTTAATGTCTTTTTTACGTACTTAAAAAAAAGAGTTCTTGGAAAAAATAATTCGATCTATTGTTGACAGAGAAATATCACAAATTCACACGCCACAAGTTACGTAAGCCCCCTAAAGTCCTAGTCCTATACCGTACATGTACCTATAGCTTGTAATTTTCACAAATAAAAGATAAATAATTTTCAGAATACCTTGTAGATCCAGTCCTTGTCCCCAAAATCTGTCCATTTCGGTCAGGATCTATGCTTGCAAAAAATATTTTTTTAACTCCTCCGAAACGGCAGATTTTCAGTCTTAACTTCAGTTTCACAATACATGCTATACACGGTCAGTATTTTCGTACGGTCTCAGTCGTGATATTCTTCTGTCCAAACATGATTGATAAACTCATAAAACTTGGTGACATTTGTGAATATTAATAAACTGAATATTCATTTGAATCATGGTTTGAATTCATCACGCTTCCAGAGAAATCACAACAATCGATAACCCCCCCCCCCCCGGAGTTTTAAAGTTTTGGAAACTTGCTCTGGTAATTTAGAATTACCACACATGTATTTGAGCACATGGGACTACATAAAGTCTACAACTATGCAGTTCACCAGCTTGTCTTATCTGTGAAAAGTAATCCCATTTTCTCTTTTCTACGGTCGTCACAATAAGTTCAATTATACGTGGCACAGGACGACATCTTAAACTTTGTATCAGGTATAAATTCACATTGAAAAGTGCTGTTATAAGAGTTGATTTGGTAAGTATAATTAAGAATTGACACTATTGCCGTGTACCAGACTCTACTCCGATTTTGGCTTTTTGGGGGAACTCGGCGTGCGGAGGTACCAACTTCCGGTGCTTCAACACGGAATAGGCCAATCAGCGTTATTGTTCCCATCCAGGTAGGGGAGAGATCAGTGGCCTTAAACCACTCGACCGCGGCAACCGATGAAGGGAAAAATGTCGGTCTCGCGGACCTTCGGCCTCGCGGGCCTTCGGTCTCGCGGACCCTCGGTCTCGCGGACCTTCGGTCTAGCGGACCCTCGGTCTCGCGGACCCTCGGTCTAGCGGACCCTCGGTCTCGCGGACCTTCGGTCTAGCGGGCTGTCACCGGACAGAACACCCATCGCAGATTGCACATCTTTACATAGCCTATTTACTTTTTCACTAAAAACCATGACGGTGACAAATTATGAACGAAGAGTTCAAGCATTCTTATTTGTTAATGAAGCAAATCGATGAGTTTAATCCAAATTTTACATGAGTAGATGCGTATTATTTCAAGGAAGGGGGCAGACTTTGAGTATTTGTCCTCCACGCCCCCCCCCCCCCAAAGAATAAACATTGCTGACGACAGAATACACGCCATGTACTGTAGTTTAACACTTACATTAGCTTGTGTATCACACATTGAAATGTCTGCCTTAATGCAAGATATAACAAGCGATATAAACTTATTACAAACTAATAGTGTGCGAGGAAGCCAACAGCGACTAAGTGAGAAAATTTTCAAGTTTTGAAGAGCAGAAAATGGTATTTTAGAGCACTTCACAGCTGAGCTTGAATATGTAGTACGACAGCATCTACTTATTTACAAATTACTGTATAATTTTCTTTTAAGTCCTCAAAATTTCTGGGGGGGCAACTGGGGGGGCAAAGCTTCTGAGTGGGGGGGCAAATGCCCCCCCATGCCCCCCCTTGGTGCCGCCACTGCCTGGCATACAAATTGGTTGTCGCCCCACGGAAATAAATTTATTTCGCCCCTTGTTTTTGCGTGTGTTTGAGTTTTATCAGACGTGCATCAATCAGATATGATTATTTACGTCTGTTACCGACTTTTAACGTCACCATCCGAAAGACGTGACCTCGAACCTCTGCATCAATTTGTAACTTCCCCGCAGCTTGGATTACAGGCGCACGCCACAACGCCCATGTTTTATTCTTGTTCCATGATGGTTCACGAGATGGCGCTATCAATTTGCTGTCAATTTTTGGTAACGCGCGTCTTGCGAAATATTCTTTCTGAATTGAGAAATTCTGCCTTTTAAAAAATTATCCTGACTTTATAGTCTTAGATTAATATCTAATCTTGTCCAGATTCACTTCTAATAAAAGGTTACAGCATCAATCATTCAGTAAGTATTCATCAGTTTTCTATGATTGTATTTTGTTTGTTTTAATCACTGTTTTGACGACTGACGAAAAGAGTTGTCTTGACCGAGTTTGACTTTGCCTTGGTCCCGTGTGCAGAGATTGGCGTCGTTTTTTGGTGAAAATCCCAGTGAAAATGAAATGTTGAAATCGAAGTTGAGCCTGAATCTGAATCTGTGAAGTTCCTGGTCCTGATCCTCAAGTGGATATTGATGACCAATAATAACGTTAGCGATCGAGAGAGCTCAATATTTTTAGTACATTTTGGAGTTGAGTCCCACCACTTTGCAGTTGGCTGGAGGGACTAGAGTAATTATTCCTTTCACTATAGTATCCCACAGTTTATTTTTGAATGTCTCAGGGGTCTTGGAACAAATGACATCAGGAGGAAGAAGGTTCCAAGCCCGGATGGTTTTCGGGAAGAATGAATGACGGTAGGTGTCGGTGTTGCATCTGATGTTGGAGAGGGAGAGTCTATGGTGACCCTTTAGGGCCTTCCTTGGTTGAGTAATGTACTCAGGTCTGGGTATAGCGACTCGGTCATGGATAGACTTGTAGAGCAACGTCTGTCTGGATACAAACCGTCTGTGTTGAAGCGGCTGCCAATCCAATTCTCTCTTTAGGTCAGATACATGCACATCCATGCCATATTTGCCTGTGACAAACCTCGCTCCTCTATTTTGGACAGCCTCCAATTTGTTGATGTGTTTAGATAAGAATGGATCCCATATGCTACAGGCATATTCCAGATGTGGTCTAACTAGGCAGGTAAAAGCTGCTTCCCTGATTTTCTTAGTAGAAAAGCCAGATAGATTACGACGAATCATTCCAAGCATACAGTTCGCTTTTGTTGCTACTTTGTCCACTTGACTCTCCCATGACATGGTTTGAGTAAGTTCTATTCCGAGGTAAGGATGCTGTTTGACCTCTTGCAGAGTAGTACCATTTATCGTGTACGCTTGGGGGATCAGATTCCGTCTCTTCTTTGCAATTCGTAGTATATAGCATTTGGACACATTGAATTCCATTTGCCACCTGTCTGCCCAGTTGGAAAGCCTGTCAAGATCAGACTGGAGGATTTCTGAGTCAATTCTGGAATTGATTGTCCGGTAGAGGATGCAGTCGTCCGCAAATAACCTCAAATTCGAAGATATGTTTGATGAGATGTTGTTGATATAGATGAGGAAGAGCAACGGGCCGAGAACGGACCCTTGCGGCACGCCTGATAATACCTTTGCCGAGTCCGAGCTCTCCCCATCAACTACTACCCTCTGTGTTCTAGTTGTCAGCCAGATCTCAATCCAACGTAAGAGTTGGCCATGGATGCCACACTTTCGTAGTTGAAGGAGAAGCCTTTGATGAGGTACCTTATCAAAGGCTTTGCTGAAGTCTAGTATCAAAACATCTTGCTGTGATCCTTGGTCCAGTGACCGTGACAAGTCTTCAATGGTCAGGACAAGTTGACTCTCGCAGCTTCGGCCTTTCCGAAATCCATGTTGATTTACATTCAGGAAGTTGTTACTTTCAAGGTGCTTGATGATGTGCTTGTAGATGAGATGTTCCATTATCTTACAGGATTGAGAAGTTAGGGAAACCGGGCGATAGTTTTCCGGAGAGTGACGATTACCCTTCTTGAAGATAGGAACAATGTTGGCTGATCTCCAATCTTGTGGAACATCACCTTCATCCAAGGATTTCTGAAGTATCATGGTTAGAACTGGAGCAATCTGATCTTTGCCCTCCTTAAGTACAATATTAGAGATGTCATCTGGTCCGTGTGCTTTCTTCACCTTCGTGGCCTCCAGAAGCTTGGCTATTCCAGCAATACCGATGTTTAAGTCTGGAAGTTTAGGGAGATCTTCAACACCACCATTTACATCTAACATTCCAAGCTGGTCAAGAGGTAGATGATTCTCACGAGTGAATACGCGACAGAACTGGTCGTTCAACATCTGAGCCTTATCATAAGGACTAGAAGCTTCCTGACCGTTTCTTCTGAGGACCGGGGTACCAATCGTATCTCTTCTTCTGCTCTTAAAGTATGAGAAAGCTTTCTTCCCAAATCTTTCACCCTCCTCAGGTGTGAATACAGATGTAAGGTAATCTCTATGAGCTTTCCTATATGTAAATCTAAAGAGCCGCTGAATGTCCTTGTATCTGGTCCAATCACCATCTTTATTTGTAATTTTAGCCTTAAGTCTGGCTCTTTTCTTCTGTCTAGTAATTCTACTTAGCCTTTTATTCCACCAGGGTGGGTCCTGTCTTTTTTTTGTTATTTTAAGTGGTACATTAGAATGGACTGCATCCTGTATCTCTTGTTTGAGGAGATCCCAACATTGCGATGCTGATTTAACGGAACAGCTATTGAGTATCTTGTCAGAAGATTCTCCTAAGTCCTTTCTAAGTCCTTCCAAATTAGCCTTCCGAAACTGGTAAATTTTCCTGGGTTTGAGTTTCTCTCTTCTCGCCTTCAAGGAGAAGTTACAGGTAACGGCGTCGTGATCGCTCATTCCTTTCTCTATCGCAACATCATCTACTAAGTCTGGGACCGAAGTGAATATCAAGTCCAAAATATTACCCATCCGTGTCGGTTGATGAACCATTTGGATTAATCCAAGACGTTCAGTGATGTCCATCATTATCTCGTTAATGTGAAGACCATACTGTGGATTAGCCTCAATTCTAGGATCCTCACTCCACTGGATGCTTGGAAGATTGAAATCGCCAGCAAGGATGAAGTTAGGAATTCTATTCCCAAATATTGAGTTAATGTTACAATGTAGATCTTGAAGCACGGTAGGTCCACTGGTTGGCGACCTATAAAAGGCTGCTACTATTACTTCCGGCTCATTGACGAGCTTCACTTTAACAATCAATAATGGGCAGTCAATTAAAAGATCGAGTTGGACAACTTTCAGTGAACTGCGGGCTGCAATAAGAACTCCGCCTCCCCATCGGTCTCTATCCTTCCTAAACAATGTATACCCATGGTGTTGAGGAATTATCTCATTATTACTAAATTCATTGTCTAGTTTAGTTTCAGTAGCTATTATTATGTCCGGATCAAAATCCTCAATAATACTTATAAATTGAGATTGTTTATCAACAGATTTCAAACTGCACACATTTAAGTTTAAGATTTTCAAACCACTGTTCCCGGGTGTTGTGATATTACTATCGATTGAAGTATTACTTTCATCCGTATTACTTTGTGAAGCAGAATCAGAGGTTGAACCATGATCATCAATATTCACAGCAACACTAGAGCATATACAACAGGTAAATGCAAAGTTGTTGTCATTCGTTATATTGTTCATTATATCTTTGTACTGGATAGGGTTAATACCAGCACATTTGATATGTGTCCATTCACCACATGCATCACAGTCAACCGCACGATGATTGACAGCAACAGGTCTCTTGCATTTCGTACATGGGTATTTACAAGGACCTGGATCCTGGTGTACATCTCCACATAAGAGAATAAGGATGGTAAGTGTAAGAGATGCAAGGGTGAGAACGGTACAAGACTGCATAATGATGACAGTTTAAGAGTCACAATCGGCAATGAGTACATGAGCAGGTTTAAATAACTAGATCGTGAAGAGAATTTAGTCGCATACAAATCATTCCACGCCAGCTCCACTTTCACAAATATGTAATAATAAAGTCTCAGTTAAATTGCACCATTTAATCTCTCAGTGATATGTGTATTACACTGGTAAAGTTTACAATTGTTGTGGCAAGTAGTGACAATTTCTTGTAGATCTTTAAAACAGCCGTCTTGATCACACAGCAATAAAAATGTTAAAAGTCAAACAATTTCCACATTAAAAATGCATCACGAAGAAGGAAGACTAATGCTAACGATAACATACATGCATACTCTTGTAGGTAGATGACACAACTATATCAGGAAAATGTAGTCAAAATAGCAAATGTGGTATTAAACAAATCATTATTATACTTGCGAACTTAAAACCAATATGGCGGAAGGAGGGTGACTGGTGCGCGGGAAACTCCGGCTTCCTGTGTGTCCTGTATACGAAGGGTGACGTGTACAGAAGCGGGTCCGCTGAGCAGTACCGTAACGATCCTGAAGTATGAAGTTAGTAGTCCTCAAAATCCCACAATATCCATAAAATGATAAAAATAAGGAGTCCAAACAAGTGTATAAAGTTTAAAATGTAGGACTTATAATATCTAAAACTCGGATGCACGATTAAAAAGAAGGATTTAGGCCGATTTCGTCAGCCCAAAACTCCGTAAAATAAAAACACGTCTCTCTCGTTCGCTAGCGCCCTCTCCACGTCGAAAAGACTCGAAGGGAACTTTCTGAGTTCTGACCTTTGTAATGAATTTGTATACTTTTATAGATCTAATGTTATAGTAAGGAGCTAGTGGAGGAGTAGGTTGGGAGGAAGAGAGAGGGAGAAAGAACAAAACTTGATCATTTGATGATAAACAGTGGAGAGGCGCACGGCCAATATTGGAGACTGTCTCCTACACTCTAGGCGACACCGCAATACTTACCCGTGTTAAGAAACTGGGACTCCACTCACGCGCATTTGGGCAGCCCTAGCTTAGAACTAAGCTTTCTTTCCGTAAAAAATCTTTATTCTTATGATTCAATAAACGTTAATGAATATTATAATTAGCCTACTCTTAAATCGGTACTCACCGGCACTCATCCTACGAACGAGGTTATAATATAATTATAACCGGTTCTTTTCTTGAATTTTCTGCCAAATTCCCACGCTTCTGAAGTTCTGGCAACAATTCTGCCTACGATTCTGTCGCTATAGACAGCTGTTCATGCAACTCTATTTATAAATGGAGCGCCCCTTACGAGAGTTGTTGCCGCAGAGAAATCGTTAGGCATTTTGGCCTGTGATCAAGGCTTAGCTGTTCTATTTTTTTTCATATGTGTGAGATCGAAATCACAGAGAGTAAACACTCTTCCATATGGAAGAGTGTATACTCGCTGTGATATGATCCCGATAGGGAGGCGCAACACCCCCACCCACATGGGCGCAAATCCCAGGGCCGGGGGACATGTACCCCTCACCCAAAATAGTAGGGGGCACATTATGAAATATCCCCCTACTATTTTTGGTCATTTCATTCAAAATCGAAATAAAACATTTGGAAGAGACGATCTTAATTTTGGGATGCCCCCCTTTTTTTGCTTGTTTGCTTGTCAAATTTCTTTTGGTTAAGATGACCTTCTTTAGGGGGTGATAAACCTTTTTTTTTGTTTGTTTGTTTGTTTGTCAAATTTTCCAGCCCCTGGTCCCCCTACCTTTGGGGAGAGATTTCCGCCCTTGCAAGTAGACATACTCTTGATATTGTTTGCGAATCTGCACGGGCGTCGGAGGCTGGGGGATGAGGAAAAGCGGTGAGACGAGAACAAAAATAGAAGCGGAAAAGAGGACAGAAAAAAGTGAAAGAAAGAAAAATTAATGGAAAATAAAAGGAAAGAGAAAATAGGGAGAAATGTGATGGATAAAAAAAATTGGGGAAAGAAGACAGAAAAAAGTGAACGAAAGAAAAATTAATGGAAAATAAAAGGGAGGAGAAAATAGGGAGAAATGTGATGGGTTACGTCGAGATTTATGTGCCCGTGCAAAAAGAAATGAGCAGAGGTTGAGATGTTGTCCGTTTGGGCAAATGCCTGTCTGTTTCTCGGACTGGCGCCCGTGTTGCAAAAATTATTACCGTAAGCTGATGGAATCACTGCTTCATACCGACAGTGACAGGATTTAGCGGTTGTAGGTATATATCGCGCTCTATAACACTCTAAAACTGTGTTCTTTATCAAAAAGCTGTCCTTCATATTCATTTTCGCAAAAGAATATAAAGTTAATTTAAATCATTGTCTGTAGTTATCCTGTTTATGTTTAAAATACTTAGAAATTGGGTTAGGTTATAAGGTTACCAAATTATCAGGGCAGAAAATATATATTTTTTCTGATTTTGCGCGTCGAGCTGGCATTATTTGATCTGTGAGATTGTTTTTGATGACATTCATTGTGTTCACAGCAATAATATTAAAAATTGCGCACGCGCCGTGCGCCGCATGAATTATGTAGATCAGTGAATAACTTACCGCTACACACGAGCAGTTGCATAATATATACAGAGCAACTGCCCATGTTTAATGGTCCATAATATACCGACTTTTTTCTTTTTTGGAAAGAGTATGAAGTTATCTACTGATATACTGAATGTACAATAAAAGTCATTATCATGTATTTCTTGACATTTCATTTACTTTTTTTCCCATCCCATAGCTGCTCGCATAGACCTACGCCGTCACAAATAACAAAACAAAATCTCACTTTTTTTTCTTTTTTGGTGGGGGATGGATTTTCCACTGGATACGCAACGGTACAATTTTTCAAATTATTTTTTTCTGCTATTTTCATAATAAACTTTAAATGATTTCGCCTGTGCACTATTATTTTTTTTTAAGACAACTTAACAAAATTACATCTCGTCATCATCATCATAGCATCGTCACCAACTTCATTCTCATCTTCATCACCACTACCACCATCATTATCATTATCATCATCATCACCGCCACCATCACCACCACTATCATCTTCACCAAGATAATTTTCATCATCATCATTGCCATCATCGTCTTTCTTTTTTTCTTATTTTTTCCCCTTCCCTTCTTTTTTTCCTTTCTATTTTCCTCCTTTTTTAGAGGGGCATACCACCACGCCCCCTCACTGGATATCGGCCTCTAAATATGTTTGTTGTTGTATATAAGTTGGCGGATGCCTCATGAAATGAAATAAGAGAAAATAAGGAAAAGGAAACTAAGAAGAAAAAAAAACAAGAAATGAGGAGAAGAAAAAAGAAAGCCAAACAAACAAGAAAAAACAATATCAAAATTTTGTTGTAAAGTCTTCTACGTCAGTTTAATAATTATGTTTTCAGTGAAATGAGAACATAAAAGAATTGAAACAAGTAAGAAGGGCTATACATCGTAGCAAAGAAATAGAGGGAAGCTCCGAGACAATAAAAAGGGTGAGAAAAAGAAGACTTTGAAAACCTCACAACACGTACGAGCATAATAAAAAAAACTGGAATAAGCGAGGACAAGTAGCTGAGGGACCCTCCCCCTCTCTCTCTATTTATTTATCTATCAAACTCGCATATACAAGAACTTCTTACTAATCAAAATATTGCGAGCAAAAAGCACGAGCTGACATTTTTTTTAAATATTCAAAACTTATAGAGAGACGCATTTTAAACATTATTCATGAAACTTATTAATCATTCATTTCCAGTCATTCGGTTGCGACAAATGATCTGAGAATTTAGTGTTTTTAGGAATTCATTAAAAGCATAAAGTTGTATCTCAACATTAAAATATTGCAGGCACAACGCATGAGCTAAAGCTTTATACAAAGATTCAAAAAAATGACATTTTAAGTATTTTTGGTAATCACGAAAAAGATTGATATTTCATGAAAGAAAGCTCAAATCCCGAGGAGGAATATTTTTATGAATTGACTTTAAAAGCCGGGGCCACTTCCATTCACGAGTGGATACCATGCGCGATCATGGGGTCTCAAAAAGCACCCTAAACACGTAATTTCCTGATTCTGAAAATGCACCCCTTAACAAGTATTGACGTGTACCGTACCCTTGACAAGAATTGGAAACAAAACGATACTCTTTAAATATTCCCTGAAATGCACAAGTACAGGAATGTTTATTGTTACGGGTCCTTCGGTCTTCGGCTTTTTTACCTTTAATTGGCTTAGTACGACCCCACCTAGCTTCTACACCTTGCGCAAATTGGACTCTAAACACGAGGTGTTGGGGAAAACAAGGACATCCTTTATAAAACATTTTAATCTTGTTTTATCATCCCCTCAAATTCGACCCTAAACACGTAATTTTCCTAGCGAAATAGATATACCCCTTTTTCATTATTTTTGTGTTTTTGACACCCTTATCACGTTACGTACGTAACGTGCCCTATAGTGAAAAAGATTTTTTTTTTGGTCGCGCATATGGTATCCACTCATGTAAGTGGCCCCCGGGTTTAAAAAACTGTGGAAGCCCCATTTAATATTTGATTATGGGATTATAAGTCGAATAAATAAAAGCTGAAAAAATAAAGTATTTTGTGTTCCTCTATCATAATTCTCTTTCTCTTTAACACTAGTTCCCTTTTTTTTTTTTGGGGGGGGGGTATTTTGGTTAAAAAAGCTAGGAGAGAAAAAAAAATCATAATTTCTGGCTATAGTCGTTGAAGTGGTAGGGACACCCCCCCCCCCCGTTGTTATGCATTACGCCAATATGGGACCAAATGATCCTTCATGTCCGGCGCGAAACTTATGCAATAAATTAAACTTTATTTTTTGAAAAATTTAAAGCTTGCGCTGTTAACTCCAATCGCTTTCACCTGAATTTGCGATGAATGCTAGCGTTATGAAATATATCATTATCAACGTCTGGCGAAAAGAATAACCAACCGATCACCTGACGAGAAAGCGTATCACGTGATCTGCATAACAGCTTCGATCGCGAGTCAGAAGTGAAGAGCAACTGCCAAGAAAATCAGGAAAAAGTCGTCAAAATGTAAGTTTCCCTTAATATCTTTCATTTTATTTTTGTTGCTTACAATGAATTTACGATCCTTAATTATAATATTGGCCAAAAAAAGAAATAGAGAGCGTACTTGTGAAATAATATCGAAATATCCTGTACTCAAAGATTTCTAACCCCGCAATTCCACTGATGTCGCCTATGAGGTCCATACATGTAATGTTTGGACCTCATTGGTACTAGGAGTGGTCTCCCATGAGAGAGATAATCTCCAATATCAGAGACTTTCATAAAGAATTTTGGTATCCAATTTCAGAGACAGTCTCCAGTTTTGGAGACCAATTTTCTTTGTTTACATTTGCTTAAAAGGATTACCTTGGCGGCAAATAAAAATGTGATAAGCAGATTCCTCATAAAATATTACCCCTTTTCACCGTCTACTTTAAAAATTCACCATCTACTTTTGTTTTTGTAAGGATTTTTGTTGTCATCCACACACAAAACAAATGGGCTTCTGACCTCGGTGGGACAAAAGTTTGGGTGGAAAAAATGATACTTTTCTTGGTGTAGTTTCTTTTGTTCTTTTGCAAAGCAAGTCTCCAATATGGGAGATTGTCTCCCTTATTGGAGAGAGTCTCCCATATTGGCCGTGCGCCTCTACTGATAAAGTGAAGAGGAGGAGAACGAGACTTCAACTTGTTCAAGACTGACGAGAGTGAAAAAAAAACAGGACCTATTTTATTGAAAATAATTTCGGTGAATGATTTCAACTCATGCTCGATGCTTGATTTAAATTTTTTATTTCACTTTCAACTCCAAGCAATGAAGGATGGGGACAGCCATCTCCTGTTTTTAGCCGCACATCGTTTTGACAGTTTTGTAGAGATTTTTACTCGCAGTGTCGCACTATTCATCTGCCAGATCTGGGCACTTGACAAGCACAAGTACAATAATATGCCAACGGCAGTCTGTACTTTACAGGAAGAAGAAGCCAGGCATATATAGGCCTGGCCCTAGGACTAGGCGGAGGACGTAGCCGGGCCGGACTAGGAATAGAAAAGGAGAAAGATTTTTAAAATTTAAGACCAAAAAGAGTGAAAAGGGAAAAAGAGGCTGGTCTGAAAATGAGCTTTGTTTTTGTTTAGATCTATGTCTCCACAGTATCCACACAAAAAAATATAGGAAAGTTCCTTCACATGTCAAGTGGCACGATCCGACTAGCCTGTTGCTTGAGGACTTCGTGATGATATTTTAAAATATTTTGACATAGGCCTAGATCTAGTTTATTCATCACGATGTCGAGATGTCGAAGCGAGACTTGTCTATAAAGATGGATTTCCCTAGGAAATCCATCTTTTAACTTAGTAATCATGTAAATTTGTTTGATTTTATTTATCTATACACCTTCATATGCCTAATGCGTATGAAGGTGCAAAAAACAGTTATTATAAATGTGAAAAATTAGAGGTTTCTTACCAGACCGATCTCGTGTAGATCCCTCAATCCATTCGTAAACACCGCACATACATCATTTAGTACTACATCCTGACTTATGGATCCTGCTGAGTATCGTAGAAGTACATGTAGAAGCATGCAATAGGCTTGACCTTTGAACCACTTCATTATGACGTATGGTAGCTTCAATAAGTGATGTTACAAAATGCCATTTTGAAAAACAATTTATAGATGAAAGTTATTATTTAACAAATAAGAAAATTTGAAACTTGATTATAAGTATGAATAATTATTATTACAAATTGCACATTGCATGAAGGGACATCACATCTAAACTGAAAATGGTAGAATGATATACAGCCATTCTCATCGAAATCCCTGAATATGTGGAAAGTGAATGGGTGTGCAGACATGGGGCATCCTTTTTTGTTGAAAATGTTGAAAAAAAAATTCCAACAAAATCATATATTTCTCTCAGTTCTAAATGAGATTTTAGGCACACGTAAGGAACATTATCAACTGCATTTTTTTACAATAAAATGAAAGATAAAGTTTTAGGTGCGCAGATATGGGGGCCCCTTCCTTCATACTTCTTAATTATTTCTCACTCGATCTCAGTTTTATTTTAAGCCAAGGTCCATGAAGGAAATCATCAGTGTATTCCGGAGTAGCTGAAGTCTAAATATGGTCTTGTGGTGAGAGTTCACGTTGTTATCGTGGGAGGACGGTATTCATACCCATCATGCCGAGCGTCTCGTGTGAAGGGGTACAGGTGGACTTCCCTTTTGAGCCATATCCTTGTCAGAAAGACTACATGAACAAAGTTATACAATGTCTCCAGAAGGTAAGGCGAACAGTTGGAAAGCCAATTTCCATATATACACATGTAGGTTTATCCTTGTTATTCCTTTTGTAGGCAATTTTGAGAAGTATTACACTTTAGATATTCTCACCTTTTATTTCCGGCTGTTAAGTTCAAGATCAAATTCAAAACCCGAGAATCCATGCAATATACAGAGTTGCCAATTAGTAGGATTTTATCCTATTTAATAGGGGAAAATGACACTACGATTTTTCCCTCATGAAACAGAATTCTTGGAAATTGTAATAATGATGATTTTGGTATGTTTTTTAAGATTTTTTAAAGAAATTTAGGATTTTAGGCTTGATAATTGGATAATACAAATTAAAAATTAAGATTTTTTTTCACATATAGGTTGGCAGCTCTAATTAAATCCATAATCAGAAAACGTTGCGATCTATGATAAATAAATAAGGCTAAACGTATCAAGGTCTCATGGTACATTATTTATATATCTCTTGGGTATGTGATTGGTCCTGGATAAGACCACCATTTTGGGAGTGTTTGTTCTTGTTAATTTCAGGAGAATGATTATATTGATAAAGCAAGTGATTGACAATCCAAAAGTATAAGCTGCAGAGAAAGGTTGTTAGTGTGCTAACAGAGGCCCCGTTACAACCGGTAATGTCATGGTGTTGCCTCATGTCACAACGTGTTATTTCTGTCTTGGAGATCAACTTTGACAACACAATCCAAGAGATGTGTGACTGGGCCTACTCTTAGGGGTTGTTGCAAGAAAATATCTGTGATCAGTCGTAAATATTCTGTTGCAATTTCACAATTGATTGATCACATTTAACTATAGCAAATCAGATAACACTCCTTGTTTCATGGAGCAGAATTGCAATCAATTGCAACTTTGCAATTAATTGTATGGCATATGTTCAATTTTGCAAACGAAAATAGACTTGCAATTGATCGCAAGTTTCTTGCAACGCCCCATTAGTGCTCTGTTAGTGCTAACAACATTTCTGTGCGGCTAGTGCAGCTGATTTATACACTACCATATTTCTTTAATTTCATCATGCCAGAGAATTAATGGAGTCCTGGAGAGTCCAACGGGTACCGGGAAGACCCTGTGTCTCCTCTGCTCCACCCTGGCCTGGAGACACACCTACATTGCCCAGCAGGAGCTCGGGAAGTGTCTCAAGGGCAACAGAGGAGGAGGAGACGGTGCCGCAGGAGCCTACCAGGAGCAGCTGATGACAGACCTCAAGACTGGAGCTGGCTGGGGAGAGAGCAGTGAAGAAGGTAGGGCAGAGTCTGAGTAGAGGTCTCCAATTTTATTCTTGTTGAAGTAATCCTGGGCCCTGTCTTACAAAGATTTGTGATTGATCCAATCTAGCACAACTAAAAGTATGGAAAGACGGGAATGCCAACATCTGAAATGCATGTGTATTCAAATGTTTTCCACATACATGTATGATGTATGTACAGTCAGAACTGTGGAAAGCTAGTGATATCAACATCTAGAATGCATACATTTATTTAGTGCAGACTGTATACAGTGTGATTATACACTCACTGTGCAAATTACTGTTTCTTTCTAATCTCTTTGGACTAAATCTTTTTAGCAAATAAAGACGCTTTAATAGGAGGTAATAATGATTTGTGAACAAATTTTTGGCATTACTCCTATGTGTTTAAGATCGCATTCTCGATCTGTAATGAAAATCATAAGTCAGAAAAAATTGGAACCAGTGGGATTCGCACCTGTCATCTACTGCTTGCTGGGCAGCGACTAAACCACCAGGCTATTCTGGAAGTCTTGTCAGTGTACTGGTTGGGAGTTCTACATGTATTTCATGTAAAGGTGGACAGGTATAGTTAGGTAGTCAATCATTGAATCTTTTATAATGTAATTATATCATTATAGCTTTATTCATTGACCGGCCGAAGATCATCTATGCCTCAAGAACCCATTCTCAGCTTTCACAGGCATTGGACCAACTCAAAGATACTGTATACAGGTGAGTTGTATCCTAAAGGCAATTTTTTTTCTTCTGGAAACAGTGCAGGCCACCGACTAGTGTATTGTTGTACTGACCCAAAGGATGTTCATGCCGATTCTTGAATTCACGAACTGTCACATCACAGGATGTAATATTGTAATGCATAAGGAATCATGCTAAATATTTTCACAATTTCTAGAAATCCTCGCCTTTGAATGAAAAAAATTATGCATTCATTTGAAATAGAGGACCAAAGTGATGACATCACACTTTGAATTTCACTTTTTTTTAAAATTCCATATCTCTGAGGTGCTTGGTGAAAACATCCACATACCAAATGTGATAGGAATCAGTCCCAGAGAGGCTGATAGTTTGAGAGCGAAGTTGGCTCAGTCGGTAAAGCGTCTGCCCATCGAACCAAAGATCGTGGGTTTGAGTCCATCCCAGGCGGATGACTGAAATCAGTGCGTTGTGTGTAAACGTCTCGCCCTTGTTTCATAGATGTAGGCTATGTTACAGTGAAAAACACTCTGTGCCTCAGATTGGACGTTAAATGGAGGCCCTGTGTAGAGGAGAATCGCCACCTTTGCACGTTAAGAACCCAATGCACTATTCAAATAAGAGTAGGGGAAAACCCCGCTGTAGTGGTCCACCTGCATTCCCCCAACCAGTTATATCAGAAGGAGAGACCTGCGGGTCACAGTTCTCTGTGCGCACCCTTCTAGGCAACCCAAATTGGCTGGCTCCACCAAAAATGCACCTTTGAATGTCTGTGACAGATATATGGCGCTATATAAATGCTGTGCATCATCATCAATATATGACCTCATAAATACCAAATCAACCCCAATGAAATGGTTCTAAATGTTCTAACTATAAATGTCCATCTCTTTAGGCCGAGAGTGTCTGTTCTAGGATCTCGGGAGCAGATGTGCATTCACCCTGAAGTACTCAAAGCTGAAAGCAACTCGGCAAAGGTAACAGATAATAACACCCTGATGATGTTTCATAAATTTACACACAACATGAACATGATCTTGGGTGTGAAGTGTACAAAGGGATACCATTTAGCGCAAAAAAGGGTCACTTGATAATAATAATAATGAACAGTTCTTGTATAGCGCATATCACAATTATGAATAATGTCTCTATGCGCTTCCAAAGGACTTGGATATTATTACCCCAGCTGTAGCTTGGCTGCCGTAATTACTATGATTACAGCGCACACGCATTTCAAGGAATTTCAAGGAATTACACTTATCATGCGTAAAGTCATGGGGAACTTATGAATAGCATTATGAAATCGCCAGAAGTTATCTGGCAGGCTGGGGGTGTTGCGTAAAGCTGCTTGTTAGTTACCAATGACCTAACGCATGACTGGTGACCTTTCCTGTGTCAAATGATAAATCTCCAGGGAAAAACTTGTTTTTTCATATTTTGGCTAAACTCTGTGGCGTTGTACAACACAAATAGCGAATATTCTTATTCATGCAATGGTGCAAGATTTCGCACCATCGCACTCTTGCCTATTCGCTATTTGTATATTGTTTTATTATTTGTTATCTTGTAATTCTCCAGGGGCTCATCTTTCAAAGAATTGCAATTCATTCAATCAAATTAAGATTGATTAATCAAATCGCTGCTGACCTTTGGAATCCAATGTCATGAATCAATTACAGATGTGACATACGTGTATGATGTCTCATTCTAAAACTACAGTTAGTATATGCCGCTAGATATGTTTTCCTCATAATCGATTAGAACATTGGATTCTAAAGTTACTCTCCAATCTCTAAAGTACACTATTGTGGTCTATCACAATTGTGTTGGATTTTTCATCACTTCCAAATCTTTGTGAGATAGGGCCAAATTATGCATAAAAGTTAGATGTTCTGTATGTGTTTTTTTTAATAGGTGCATATGTGCCGTGCAAAGGTGAATGCCAAGATGTGTCACTTCCACAACAATTTAGATAGTGAGTTGGTAACCATTTTATTTTAATTTATTTTTTTCAAGACATGAGTGTGTTTTAAATCAATGGCTAAAGTATTTGAAATGCCAAGCCAAAGGATCTAAAAAATGTTTAAAGGGGAAGTTCACCCTGATTGTAACTTGGTATTAATTATAGCAGAAACTTAAGAGAAAAATATGGAAGGTTTGATGAAAATTCATTGAACAATAAGAAGAGAGTTATGAATTTTCATGATTTTAAATTTGTGGCATCATATGCGAGCAGCTTTCCCATCTACCATATATGCTTTGAATTCCAATATTTTAATGAAATATGATGAATACAAATATTTTCCTCATAGAAGGGGGTGTCTGCTAACATATCCACCAAATGAATACAATTACTTCAATTTTTGGAAGAAAGGCCTTTTCAGGAAATTATATCACACGACATATGGTCCTCACAAAAATCGAAGCATTGGAATTCATAACCGTTTTTCTTTGATAGATTATGATAAAACCGTCACCAATATTTATCTGTAATTCTTCTTTTATTTAAACCAAATCAATATCAGAGTGAACTAAACCTTTAAGATATAAAAATTACAGATCCATTACATGTACACATGTATGTTCTAACCTAGCTCATGTAAACCAATGCACTACAGATGAATGAACAATATGAGACAGAAACCCAAGTTAATTTGAAAATTGTCGACATGGATAAGCACAGGTATACACATACATGTATACTATTATTTCTTGGAAAAGAGACTTTATTAAAAAAAAATAAAATCAAGAGAATACCATGCTTATTTTGTTTATCATTTTGTGAAATTCTGCTCAGATTCATTTCATGATTGTCACCCCAACTGGAATTCATGTTTGATTTTGTTTTCATTACAGATAAGAAAGGAGAGAAAGCATTTACTGAAGGTATTCTGGACATTGAGGATCTTGTCAAACTTGGCAATCAACACAAGTAAGACTTTTGGTTTTTCCCCTGGCATGTTAGTTGCCATTTATGAGTGTAGGTTAATTGTCATTTGGGTTCCTTGACCTTTCTCCTTCGACATTTTGTTTCTACCAAAAATTCACATAAAGCCAAACTTCAACCTAACCTTCAAACCTAACCTTAATCATAATTTTCACATCATTCTTTACCAAAACACCTTTCATAACCTAATCATCACCTAAACTTGTTGGAGAAATTAGCAGAGCATGAATTGTCACTAGAGCAAATGTCTTGTTACCATTCATTTGACAACAAGATTTGTACCAAGTCATGGTAGCATTATCATAAGCATGAAAGGCAATTAAGATAATTATTTTAGATATAGATTGTGTATCACTATTCAATTAAAAAATTGTCTTTATTAATGATCAAATGTTAAAATATCGCAGATGTAAAAAAAGCCAGAGCTGGAAAATTCATGGTCACGGATTTGTGTCAGCACAATAAATTACAATCAACACAGAAAGATATAATTCAAAATTTGTGTCCCTGACCGAGTATGAGTAAATGAAATTTCATTGGAAAGAGGATATTAGTGTGTTACTACTCGCTATGGCGTACAGTTGCACAATCTTCACGCATTTGAAATTGAATCAAGTTTCATTTATTTTATACACACGGTACATAATCATGTTTTCCACTTGTTCAGCCCTGCACTGTTGACTTCCATTACTCCTCTTCTTAAAGCAGAAGGTTCTTATGCCATTTTCTAGAAGTGTAGGTTGTCGCTTAGTAGCCCCTGACCCAAGCCAGCCAATCAAAGAAAAGCACATTTCAAAACCTTATGAATATACATAAACTCATTGTGATGTCACAAAATTAAAGGTCAAGTCTCCCCATAAAAATATTTATTTGAATAAATAGAGAAAAATCAGATTAGCAAAACGCTAAAAATTTCATCAAAATTGGATGTAAAATAAGAAAGTTATGACATTTTAAAGTCTCACTCAACAGTTATATGCACATCTCAGTGACATGCAATTGAGGCAGTCAATGATGTCCATCACTCACTAGTTCTGAACTATACAATATTTCATTTTTTACAGATTTGACTGGACTGAACCATATAAAAAACAATGCTAATTCCACATGTTCAGGGAGGAATTAATCTTTGTTTCACTTGACAATGAGGAGAAAATTAGAATATTTCATACAATGAAATACAAAAGAAATAGTGAGTGGATGATGTCATCAGACTCCTCATTTGCATAACGACCAGGATGTGCATATTACTATTTTGTGAAATTAAGCGAAACTTTAAAATGTCATAACTTTCTTATTCTACATCTGATTTTGATGAAATTTTCAGTGTTATGCTTGTTGGATTTGTCTCTTTTTATTCAAATCAACTAATGGTTGGGGTGGACTTGTCCTTTAACAGTTTGTTATCATTGTTGAATCTTGCATACATGTATATGTTAAAGGTATTGTTTAACTTTGTGAGCAGCAAATTTAGAAAATTCGCAAACCAAGATGAAACATGTGTACAAGTGCATGTATTGGAACTAATAAACCCTGAAAACAACCATTATTGAGAATGAAAATCTAAAACTATGAGGCAAACCCTGATTTTGTAAATAGGCATCTTATAGACGCCTAAATAGTACACACAAGTGTATGGGATGAAATTAAGAAGGTGTTTCCGGTCACTTTATACTTCAATTTTTGAAGCACTAAATAATCATTTTCGAACGCAATTTTTTCTGGGCTTCATTTTTGTAACATATTACAGACACAGGTGACAAGTGTGACCTTCTCACTCAGATTTTTTAAAAGTCAAACCAATGTTAACCAATCACTTTAATATGTATGTTCTGTATTTCTGACAGAGTCTGTCCATACTACATGGCTCGAGAGCTCAAGACCTCGGCTGATATCATATTCATGCCTTACAACTACCTCTTAGACCCTAAGGTAGGGAAAACATAATTCTAATATTTTCATTTTCTCACCTGTGGACATATTTATGTATACATGGTAAAAATGGCATGGTTGTTTACTATGCATTCATATGGAAAATTCAATTTCTTTTATTTTGAGCAAATTCATCCTTATTTTTCCATCACAAAGGGTACAATTAGCAGAGTGTTTTAGTGATGATCTTTTCCAACACTTATTACTGAATAGTTTAGTCTTGTAATATAGGCCCACTTGACTGATAATACTCAAATTCGCTAATACATTCATACGGAAATATTCGTGTTACCAAGTAGCAAAGAAAATACTTTTCCTCTGAAAATATGTTAATTTCTGCATACAATGAAATTAGAGGCTAATTTATGGTCTGTAATATTGATAGTTATTTCAAGGGGTATATTTTTACACTAGCTATGTGTAACACAGAATCAATGAGAAACAACACATTGTGTTGGCAAGTTTAAGGGTGGGGGGGGGGGGGCTTATTTACATTGTATATGAGCAAAGATAAATAGATATTTCAATGTGAATCTCCCAATTTTATCAGAATCTGGTTCATATAAGATGTGAACATTTGCACTGAAGTGCCATTATTGTGACAATTTTTGTAAATCCAGTACATGCACTTTTGTATTCATTCTTCTGCTCTTTTTCATCAGTCACGTCGTATTCATGGAATCGAGCTAGCAGGCAATATAGTGATCTTTGATGAGGCTCACAATGTGGTAAGTTATAGAGACAGGCCATCCTTATTAATATTGATGCCAGTTGTAGTAACATCCCAAAATGAGTTTGAACAGAATTTGATAACATGACCACCCAAAATGGTTGTTTGTATGAACTAATATATCTGCCACATGATTCAGTTAGAAAATCTGTAACTGCTGAAAAATTAGCAAAGAAGTAGAAGCTGTAAAGTGAAAAGGGTCGCTGTGGTCAAAATTTAAATGATAAGACTTATTTTGGTTGCACCCAGTAAATAAGATTGCATATTCAATCTGTAAAGTAAGTCACAGAAATTCTGGGAACTAGTGGGATTTGAACCTCATTTACTACTTGCCGGGCAATGTCTGTACCACCAGGCCATCTCTGTTCCATGGCACAGCTTCGATGAAATAAGAACAAATAACTTAGTTTTATTAACTTGATTTTATTCCGCCTTGAATTGATACGTTGTAAGGTAGAACTTACCAAGCAAATCTAAAGCTGTCTTGTGTAAAACTTAGAAGATAGCAGAGTTATATCTGGGCCCCATCTAATAAAGAGTTACGATTGATCCAATCAATCTCAACTCTACGGAAATCCACCCATACCATAATTTTTTTCTACTAGAAATTTGCACAATCTCCTTAGTAAACAAAGAGAATCACACTGAATCTTCAAGAGAATTATGAATGTATGAATAGACATATCTAGAAAATATTTTGAACAAATTTGCATTTGAGATTTTGACATTCCATGTACTTGTCATCCGTAGTTGTGATTGATCAGATCAATCGCAAAACTCTTTGTAAGACGGGGCACTGTTTTGAATGAAGCTGTATTCAAACTGTACAATGTACCATTATAATGTACCATTTAGGAGAGGATGTGCGAGGAGAGTGCTTCCTTTGACCTGACCTCATTTGACCTCGCTTCCTGTGTCGAGGAGACCGATCACCTCCTGAAGAAGACTGTAGAGGTCACCATGCTGAATGAACGTTACCATGGAGAAGGGGTCGGAGGAGGTGAGTAAACAAAAAGCAATAATTATAATATCCAGCAAACTATAGCACTCATAATAATAATAATAATAATAATAATATGGGTATATTTACCAAGGGTAGCCACTTCAGTTCTGAAAGCTGTTCTCCCAGTGGGCCCTGCTGTTATCACCCCGGCTTTAGCTGAGCTGCCTCGGCGCTCAAGCATTCAAGGAATTTCTTCCTACCGGGTACCCATTCACCTTACCTGGGTTGAGTGCAGCACAGTGTGGATGAGTTTCTTGCTGAATGAAATTATGCCATGGCTGGGATTAGAACCCATGACCCTCTTTTTCAAAGTCAGAAGACTAATCCACTGGGCCACAACGCTTCCCAATACAATGCTTTTAAGCGCTAGACAAGCACAGATCAAGTTGGATTTGTCACATCGGTTTTGAACGGCCAGTAAACAAAAAGCAACAATGATGATATCCAGGAAAATGTAGCACTCAATACAATGTTTTTAAGAGCTAGACAAGCGCAGATCCAGTTGGATTAGACACAGCGGTTTTGAGCAGCCAACTATTGAGGGGCCAACTTGAATAAAATATTCAAGGAATATTTTATGAAACCTCAATAACCTATCTACCTGTGAAAAAACAACAACCCCAAAACACTTGATCTGTTGATAGACTTGATATAAAGTGACAATTTGATTAAAGTATGTGGAAAAGTAATTTGGGAGTTGTACAACTGTGACATAATACATATTGGTATAAACATTGCTAATGGGAAGATGCCCATGTCATTAGTAATGTCAACATTCAAATGCCCTTAACTTTTTTTGTTTTCACCCAAGCTAACTTGCTCCCTGGGTTTTATTATCATTTAATGGTTATTCTCATGTCCTTATATATATTATTCAGTGCAACACACTTTTCAAGGTTTCATTCAAGAAAGCTTTGACAATAGCTGGCCGCATTAAGTCTGGTAATTGAAAGTGATGCATGACATGTGGTGAGATGATTATGATTATAAGTACATGTAACTATGAAAAAGGGAAGGGCTTTAAACAGAATCTCTTGAATGTATTTTATCATGAATTTGTGATATCAATTTTTGGGGCACATTTTTTATCTCACTTTTTTTCTTTCTTCAGATGATGACTTTGATGCTGCTGGACTTGCTACACTCAAAAGTAAGCTTTTCTTCCATTGCCTTTGAAAAACTGATGTCCATATACTTCAGATTGTGTGATACTCCAACAAATGACATGCAATGTGCATTCCTGTTTTACTTAAGAATCAAACTTTAGAAAGCTAGAAATTCCATAATTTGTCATTATCTAAAATACATCAGTATTTTGTACCCCAAGAAAAATAGATCAGTTAGTGGCATCTGTAACATCTCTTGGATGTACTTGGCGTACAAAGTGTTCCTCTTCAAATTTTGTATTCAGCTGCTTTCCGTAAATGTGTTCAACTGGAATGCAATCAGTAGGACACTCAGTTGGAAGTTAATTTCTATAGCCAATTGCGTTCAATGGTAAATATTGATTGTATCTATTTAAGAGTCAGGGGCCAAGGATGTGTAATGTAAGATATACAATCAAATGTACATTTAATTTGCAATTAATAGATCAGTGCTTATTATTGCTAGTCTATTCATACTTTCCACTACAAGATACAAAGTATCACTCAATAAAGAATTTGTGACTGATAACACAACGAATGATTGATTTGAGGACCTATATTAACCTTGAAAGTGATTTTAACTTGAAGTTTCTTGCAATGCAACTGCTATGTTTTGTATGAATTATTCTAAATGAGCATCATCTTTGTTAATTATCCAGAGCTCTTCCTAGATCTTGAAGAACACATAAGTTCGTTCAACATTTCTGCAAACAGTGATGGTATCACCAAACCTGGAAGGTAGGTCCACTTCATGATGATGATGATGATGATGATGGTGTTGGTGATGGTGGTGGTGATGGTGGTGATGATGGTGATAATGATGATGATGGTGGTGATGATGATGATGATGTTGATGATGTGATGATGATGATGATGATGATGGTGTGATGATGATGATGGTGATGGGGATGATGATGGTGGTGGTGTTGGTGATGGTGGTGGTGATGTTGATGATGATGATGGTAATGATGATGATGATGATGAAGATGATGATGATGAAGATGATGAAGATGATGATGGTGATGGCAAAGGTAGATGGTAGTAGTGGACCGGTGGTGTGATTCTGGTAATTGTATTGAGACTGATAATCATTATCATCGTATTACATGTTGGAATGATTTTATTTCATATCTTTTAAATGCAGCTTTATTTTTGAGTTCTTCAGTCAAGTCAACATCAATGCTGAGACCAAGAATGAATTGATGCAGCTCCTTGAGAAAATGATATCACATCTCACAAACAGTAAGACAAATCAACAAGTACTATACAGTGTATTTTGATTTTAAAAGGGAACTCCAGGCTGAAAGTAATATCTAGATAAATAGAGTGAACTTCACAAAGGACAATGCTGAAAATTTCATCAAAATCTGACACGAAATAAGGAAGTTATTGAATTTTAAAGCTTAGCAATAGTTTGTGAAAACAGTTATATTCACGTCATGAAAATTCATTAGGTGGGCTGATGATGCCATTTCTCCACTTTTCTTTTCTTAAAATGTTATTATGTGGAATAATATTTTTTTCACATTTTTGTCTCACCTGCGAAGCAAAGTGAGACTATAGGCGCCGCTTTTCCGACGGCGGCGGCGACGGCGGCGGCGGCGTCAACATCAAATCTTAACCTGAGGTTAAGTTTTTGAAATGACATCATAACTTAGAAAGTATATGGACCTAGTTCATGAAACTTGGCCATAAGGTTAATCAAGTATTACTGAACATCCTATTAGAGTTTCATGTCACATGACCAAGGTCAAAGGTCATTTAGGGTCAATGAACTTAGACCATGTTGGAGGAATCAACATCGAAATCTTAACCTGTGGTTAAGTTTTTGAAATGTCATCATAACTTAGAAAATATATGGACCTAGTTCATGAAACTTGGACATAAGGTTAATCAAGTATCACTGAACATCCTGCATGAGTTTCACGTCACATGACCAAGGTCAAAGGTCATTTAGGGTCAATGAACTTTGGCCGAATTGGGGATATCTGTTGAATTCCCATCATAACTTTGAAAGTTTATGGATCTGATTCATGAAACTTGGACATAATAGTAATCAAGCATCACTGAAAATTTTGTGCAAGTTTCAGGTCTCATGATTAAGGTCAAAGGTCATTAGGGTCAATGAACTTTGGCCGAATCGGGGGTATCTGTTGAATTACCATCATAACTTTGGAAGTTTATTGGGCTAGTTCATTAAACTTGGACATTAGAGTAATCAAGTATCACTGAACATCCTGTGCACGTTTCAGGTCACATGACCAAGGTCAAAGGTCAATGAACTTTGGCCGAATTGGGTGTATCTGTTGAATTACCATCATAACTTTGAAAGTTGATGGATCTGATTCATGAAACTTGTACATAAGAGTAATCAAGTATCACTGAATATCCTGTTTGAGTTTCAGGTCACATGATCATGGTCAAAGGTCATGTAAGGTCAATGAACTTTGGCCATGTTGGGTTTTTTTGGTGAATAACCATCATATCTCTGTAAGTTTATTGGTCTAGTTCATAAAAAGTGGACATAAGAGTAACCATGTATCACTGAACATCTTGTGCGAGTTAGAGTAGTATTCAAAGTCAGCACTGCTGCTATATTGAACCGCGTGATGCAGGTGAGACGGCCAGAGGCATTCCACTTGTTATATATATGTATATGATATGTCTCCCTAAAAAAAATAAGTTGCAGCAGTGAATATGATCTGATGCATTAAAATAGTTGTCAATCCAATTATTTTATTTTTTGGAGGACAAAATTTGAATAAACATACTTTCATATAAGAAAATACACAAGAACAGGTGGGGATGTGACATCAATTTGTTCATTGAATATTCATGAAGACATGCAGAGAACTGTTTCACCGAAATAGTGCAAATCTTTAAAATGTCATAACTTTGTTATTCCATGTCCGATTTTGTTCAACTTTTTTAGTGTTTGTTTGTCAGATCTATATTCAAATCATATTATTTTCAGCCTGGAGTACCCCTCTAATATTCTGCACTGAATATATTTGACTTCGTTTAGATCACCTTTGTTGTTTAAGCTAATTTCTGCATGTCTCGTACTAGAATTTGTCACGATGATCCCATGAAAATGTCGGCAACTTGAAAAAGAGGCATGAGGACCATATATCGAGAATGCTGTGCAAAACAAATTATAGTTTATAGACAGCATTCCTATTAAAGAGCAAGCACACCTTAAAGGACAAGTCCACCCCAACAAAAACTTGATTTGAATAAAAAGAGAAAAATTCAACAAGGATAACACTGAAAACTTCATCAAAATCGGATGTAAAATAAGAAAGATATGGCATTTTAAAGTTTCGCTTATTTTCAACAAAATAGTTATATGAACGAGCCAGTTACATCCAAATGAGAGAGTTGATGACATCACTCACTTACTATTTCTTTTGTATTTTATTATATGAAATATTTTTATTTTCTCGTCATTGTCATGTGAAATAAAGTTTCATTCCTCCCTGAACATGTGGAATTCCATTATTTTAACATTTTGTGCTTCAGGCAATGAGGTCCTAATCATCAAATTCGTAAAAATTGAAATATTGTATAATTCAAACAATAAAAAACAAAAGAAATAGTGAGTGAGTGACGTCATCGACTCTCTCATTTAGATGTAACTGGCTCGTTCATATAACTATTTTGTTGAAAATAAGCGAAACTTTGAAATGTCATAACTTTCTTATTTTACATCCGATTTTGATGAAATTTTCAGCATTGTGCTTGTCTGATTTTTCTCTATTGATTTAAATCAACATTTTTCTGAGGTGGACTTGACCTTTAAGCAAGTTCCTACACATCTGCTTCAGCAAAAGCCGATGTAGATTACCCAAGATCCCTTTCTTGATGTAAATGCTTAGTTTGCATTTGGGTTGTACAATTATCTGGCTGATGAAACAGGAGAGAGTTAAAGGAGAATGAAACCATTGGAACAAGATAGCTTGTGTGAAAACAGAAAAATCAAAGAAACAGATCAACAAAAGTTTGAGAAAAATCGGACAAATAATGAGAAAGTTATGAGCATTTGAATATTGCGATCACTAATGCTATGGAGATAGCAAATTGGCAATGCGACAAAGATGTGTGATGTCACTTGTGAACAACTCTCCCCATTACTTTAGTATATATTTCACTTGAATTGCCTCTTTTATCACATCTATCCATAGATCATGTGTTCTTTCTACATGAGGGCATGTAATACATATTTTTTAAGAATACATCATGGATAAATAGTTTGTATCATCATAAGAAAAAGCAAAAAGAGACATTTTGAGGGTATTTTATCTTGCTGATGGCACAGAAGGAGAGAGTTAAGGACTTGCAGGTAACATGTTACCCTAACACAATAATCAATGTGATTAGATTCTAGAGCTTTTTTTTTTTTTGCAGGCTCAACAGTATTCCACAACAAAGCTGCCGGTCTGCAAAAATTTTATGACATTATAACAGTGAGTTTAATTCTTAGATTATTTTATTCTTCATTTTCGTGTTTATTTGTGTAATTACATGGAGCCTATAGGCCCATACTCTATGGTACAAAACCACAGTTTCCCTTTTAGTGCCCTTTGCCACTAGCGCACTCTTAAATGGATTTTCTTTATAGTGAACATGGTAACATAAGCATAATTGTTCACAAAAATGTGCATGATCCATGATTTTGGTACCATGGTGTATTTGAAATCTATAATGATCATCTAGTTAAGTCTACTGTACCTATATCAAATGAACATGGAGAATATAGCTGCTCGGAAGTAAGCTTTTAACAGGTAAGTAAAATGTAATGAATTGTCTTCTGGCTGGCTCGAGAAAAAGTCTGGAGATGGTGTGTGCCAAAAAGCTAAATGGAAGGCTACTGAACACATACTCTTGTCCAGAAAAACCCCAAGCAGCTGGTCAAAAAGATTGGATCCCTGCCTGGGACAAAAGGGACCTATTCAGGCAAGTCACTGCCCTGGAAAAACTATTTTTATTAACTATTCATCGATGGTAACCTAAATTATAGAAGCACTGCTCATTAGAAAATAGAAAAATAAGATTCCTGTCTCTTTGCTACCTTGGCTCGAGTACAGGGTTAAATTGTTCGGGATAAAACAGAACAATTAATAAAAAAAAAATAAAATGCATTTTCAATGTGACACAGACAAATTATTTTGGGGAACCAACATTGGTTCATATTGATAATGATGATAGCAATACACTCACTTTTCTCAGATATAATCATCCTAATCCTCCACACTTACTAACCTGGCTTCAGTATAGCTGCCAGTAAGACACTTTAACATTTCAAGAAATCAATCCCTGTCTGGTACTTATCACCTAGGTCAAAAATGGCAGAAATTGATAAATGACTTTCCATCATGACCCTTCACCAAATCCTTACGAGGTGCAGCAAGTAAAAAAGGAATTACTTTAATTATTATGACTTTGAGCGGGGAAGCATTTCATGGATTGGTTTGTCAATGATTTTCACAAATTATCGTTATAACGACTACTATCCTTGCATCTGATTTGCTGAGAGCAAAGTTAGTTTGTGAACATCCATCCTTCATTGCCAAACTCTTTGATGGAAACCTTCCCCTGCTGTTGTCTTATATAACAGATTGTATTCAATCGAGATGGCCCTGAAGGCGATAGGAGAAGTCAGATCTCTGCCTCTCAGATGACGAGGTATTACAAGGTCCACATTAGGACCACGGAGGCCACCCAGAAAAAGACTGGAAAGCTGGACCTGTGGGCAACCTCCGGTAAACCAAAGAAAAAGGGTAAATTTCAGTACCACTTTTGATTTTGAACAACGCGCCTAGGAATAGAATATTTCTAGATAGATGGCGCTGTATAAATGCCTATTATTATTATTATTTTTGTTGTTGTGTGTGTCATGCTCCAGAGATGAAGGTGAGACTTAGGGATCTAGGTGGCATCCCTCCGTCATCTGTTTGTCTCAAATGTTGAAGGTTATGTGCAAGACTATAGCACATACTTGGTGACTGCTGGTCCAACAGGCATCCAGGGGACTGTTTCATAAAGGACTTGCAACTGTTGTAACTTTGCCATAATGGCAACTACCATGGTTACCTTGATTATGATAGGCTGATGAGCCATGTTACCATGGTAGTTTCCATAATGGCAAAGTTACAACCGTTGCAAGTCCTTTATGAAATTGGGCCCAGATCTGGATATTGGATGCTGACAGAGGTCACATGGTATGGTCAAAGGTCATGTGAGGTGACACTGTAAAAGAGTGCCCGCAGGTATTTGTTTTACATGCTTCAATTTGGCTACTGCTAGTCCGATAGCATTCAAACTTGGGTGGTAGATGCACTAAGGATACCATCGTGGCAGAATATATTAAACGTTGAAAGTATACCACAAAAGTCTTGTCTTTTTTGTATGCGTCTTTTGTAAGAAAATTCATTATAGAAAGGAGCTTTTCATGTATTTTAGAGCAGCTTTGTCTTGTACCAACCTGCCTAACTTTGGCAAAAGGAAGCAAGTGACACATTAGTCAAATTTGAGGTATTGTTGTTTCTGAAACACCCTTTGAATGTTGCACGTTTAGACAAAGTTTGGGTAAGAAATGATCATTCTATGGATTCATGTAGATAATGAAGAAAATATGCTGTTAAATTGCATTGATGCCTATGTAAGTGACAAACACACATTGCGCATTTACAGCAACTGATACTTTTGTGTATTGTTTCCTTTTGCCAAAGTACGGCAGAAATGTTGCATCAGTGCATCACTGTCATGAAGCAGTTATGTATTTATGTTTCCTTACTAAAATGTTATTTTAGGTTTTGTATTGAGCTACTGGTGTTTCAGTCCAGGGTTCAGCATGCAGGAGTTGTATTCACAAGGCGTCCGTTCCATCATCCTAACTTCAGGGACTTTAGCTCCTCTCAACTCCTTTAAATCTGAGCTTAAAATGTAAGTACGACAATAATACCGTCCTACATGAAGCTATTATATGGACCCTCTTTTGACTAGCTACATGTATGTCTAGACACTGTCTCTATTGGCCTGTAGCCAGCAGTGCAAGTTTTTGTCATATAGCCAGACCTGCCAAGGAGTACTGAGTTTTAGTATTAAGTACTGAAAAATGAGAAGAATATTGATGGTTTCATACAAAATATTGATTTCTAAAGTGTGAGTTTTAAGTATTTTCATTATGGCATTTCTTTGAAAATACTGATTTTCAGCTTTGAAAATACTGAGATCTCCTTGTTCCTTATTACTATTATTTTTTTTTCATTAGTATTAACATCATTATACTATTGATTTTGTTGTCAATGTACTGTTAAGTGATTTTCCAGTTCAGTTGGAGAACCCTCATGTAATTGACAAACATCAGATGGTGGTGGGTGTGATGACCAAAGGACCGGATGGGACCACTCTCAATTCATCTTATCAAACAAGGTTCAACAAGGACTATGTGCTCTCACTCGGAAATGCTATAGGTAGGACAGCTCTCAGAATCTTTAGATGCAAATGTTGGCCCCGTGTATAGGAAAGTCATGACCTATGTCGAAAATCCCCCCCCAAAAAAAAATAGTTGAATAGAGTGTCTCTTTCACTGAATGCGAAATGTCGCACCATTGCACGAATAAGAACATTTGCTATTCATGTTGTACAACGCCTCAAAAGTTAGTGAAAATACGAACAATGTTCTTTTTTTTCCTATGTTAATCTATGAAAAGCAAAATCCCTCAAAGGCGCATGATTTGCAGCAGCAAAGCGCATTTTGCCAGTAATCCCTTCGCGAATTGTGCATGTATTGAATTCTGATTTCTATAGTGTCGTCACCTTGTTACTGACCGTGCAACGGTACATTATGGATGGTACATTTTGGACGGTACGTGTGCAACGGTACAAATGTTTGACATTCAGCCTCCCATTAGCTCATGTACAACAAGCCAAGTAGGCATTGTACAAATATTTTTTATCTATCTTTCTTTGTTTAACAGTTAACTTTGCCCGTATGGTGCCCAATGGTCTGCTAGTCTTCTTTCCATCCTACCCAGTCATGAATCATGCTCTGGAGGTCTGGCAGGTGAGTGCATTATTAAAGGAATGGTGCGGGCTAAAAATATTTATATCTAAATAAATAGAGTAAAATTCACAGAGCAAAATGCTGAAAATTTCATCAAAATCGGATAATAACTAACAAAGTTATTGAATTTTAAAGTTTATTAATATTTTGTGAAAACAGTTATATGCACATCATCATGAATATTCATTAGGTGGGCTGATGATGTCACATCCCACTTTCCTTTTTCTTATGTTATTACATGAAATCATAAATGTTTCATTATTTCATACATGTGTAAATAATGTGTCTCTATTGTGATGAAATAAGTTGCGGCAATAAATAACTAATGTACTTAATCAGTTGTCAATCAAATTGTTTTAGTTCTTAATAGAAAAATTGTGAATAAACCTTATTTCATATAATAAAATACAAAAGAACAAGTGGGGATATGACATCATCAACCCAACTAATGTATATTCATAAAGACATGCCTGGAACTGTTTCACCGGAATAATGCAAATCTTTAAAATTCAATAACTTTGTTATCCGATTTTGATCAAATTTACGGCATTTTGCTTTGTGAATTTTACTCTATTTATTGAGATATAAATGTCTCCAGCCTGGACCATTTCTTTAACTTTTGTTTTGTATTTTAATGAACTTTGTCAGATGGCAAAATACCTGGCAAGTCCTCCCTTTATCTGGCTTGAATTACAGATCAGAAAATAACTGGACCCCGTCTTACAAAGAGTTGCGACTGATCCAATCAATCACAACCATGGAAAGTCAGCAACGTCAACATCTAAAATGCAAATTTGTTCAAAATACTTTCTAGATGATTCATGCATTCATTATTCTCTTGAAGATTCAGTCTGTTTCTCTTTGGTAACTAAGGAGATTGTGCAAATTTTCTGCAGAAAAATTTATGGTATGGATGGATTTCTGAACAGTTGAGATTGATTGGATAAATCGTAAGACTTTGTAAGACGGGGCCCAGGTATTTTCTGTGACGAAGTGGGTAGAAAAGCAGTAAAAAAAATATTTTATCTCTCTCTTTTCTTCCAGGAGTCTGGTGTCAGCAATAGAATCTCTCAATACAAACAAATGTTTATTGAACCACGGGGGAAGGCAGACTTCCAAGAGGTAAGAGTTTGATGCTGTAATTTTTTTATTATTGCATTCCATTGCATTGATTATTGCAATGGGCTCCTTTCTACAATTCCCTCTAATCAATTAGTCCGTGTTCAATGACTACAAAATTGGGCAGCACGATTAATTCTACAGGTTTCCCGGGATCATCCTTCCCAACCACTCTTTAATTCTCTTCACTGGCATCCTTTTAAACAGAGAATTATGTTCAAATTACTCGTGATTGTCTACAAAACACTGAATAAACAGGCTCCACAGTATTAAGTAACTGCTTGAATCTGTATAGACCAACTAGAGCTCTTAGATCAGCCAGTGATCACCTTTGCCTCACATATTCATTAACTCGTACATTAGCTGGTGCCAGAACTTTTACGGTGTCGGCTTCAAAATCCTGGAACAACCTGCCACTAATAATTAGACAGTCTCCATCATTAGCAATCTTCAAAAAGTCATTAAAAACTCATCTCTTTAATACTTTGTAGTTTTTAAAATAGTACATCTTATTCATTGTAAGCGCTTTGGGCCTAATGGGAAAAGCGCAGTACAAATAATAAGTAATAATAATAATAATTTCATGATATCCGCTTCAGAATGATATTTCTTTGAATATGCCGGGCTGTCCCATAAACTCGTCAAATGTTTTCTACGCCCAACTTCATTTTTTTTCCTCCATTTTTACTTTTGCTTCTTGAACTGCTCAAGTAATGAGCATTACAACTTTCCGTATGGACTAGTATAGTAATCAGAGACTTGTCATTTCAGAATGGTCTCGTATATATTGTAGGGGGTCGGATGTACACATTTTAAAAAAAATAATTTGCCCCTGTGTTGTATTCAGGCAGGAAGTACTTCCTCAAAAAGTTTTTTCACACAGGAATTTGTAGCCTAAGCTTAGCTGGGGTAATAAAGGAGCACTTTGAGCACCTTACAAGTTGGATACATGTACTGTTGGATACATGTACTGTATGGGCACTAGTATTCAACCCGGCATAATTCAAAGATTTTGACATATTCCCAAAAATATTTAGAAATAGGGAATTTATCTTATTTTCATACCTTTGTTATTTCCAGGGTAATCTGTTGTCGGTATTTTCTTTGTCTGTCGACTGTATGCACGGAGGATCGAATTATGCGGCGATGGCCTTTTGCACTGGATGGCACTAGTATTCAACCTAGTGAGGATAGATAGCAAATCTCAAAAGGGTTTAGATTACTAAATTAGATCTAGATCTATCTAGGTCTCTGGCTTTGATTAATTCCCTGTTCGGTCTCATCTCAAATGGTCTAGTCCATAGTCGGATGGGACAAGGGCAGATTGAGAGACAGGGCCATCTTTCATCGCTAGGTTGAATACTAGTGCCAACGGATTGAATACTAGTGCCAAAAACCATCGCCGTATAATTCGATCGCCTGCGCACACAGTCGACTGGTTGAAGAAAAAAATAACGGAAATAGAATGACCAGCATTTGCCCTTGGAAATAAGACGGGTCTGAAATTCAGGTAAATTCTATATTTCTATATATTTGAGGAAACTCTCCAAACGGGTTGAATACTAGTGCCCTTACGGTATGTGTATATACAAATACCCTACATTATTATTAGTGATATTTATGCAATTTCTCTTCTGTTTCCTCTTATTCTTTCTTTCTAGGCGATGGAGTCATTCTACGAGCGAGTCAAGGACCCTACCCTGAATGGAGCTGCATTCTTTGCTGTCTGCAGGGGAAAGGTAGGCCAGGGCCCAGTTACACAAAGGTTTGCAGTTAACTGCAAATATGAAAGAACCATTTTGATTGGTTCATAGTCAGTGTTTTAAACTGAGTGAGCATGCAACCATTATCGTGATTGGCTATTGTCATCTAGCGATTGATTGCCAAACTTTGTTTGACAGTCTGCATTTTATTCATGAATTTTGCTTTGTTTATTTAATGCTGAATGCTTTTTACAATGGCTATCTGAAATTAGCAATGAAACTTATACCACCACTACTACTACTACTACTACTACTACTACTGCTACTTCTTCTACATGTACTATTTCTACTACTTCTACTACTACTAGTACTACTACTACTACTATTACTACTATTACTACTACATCTCTACTTCTGCTGGTACCACTATTACTTTTTTTAAATCTTGTAATACCCATGTCAATACAGGTATCTGAAGGTCTGGACTTTGCTGATAACAATGGTCGAGCAGTGGTCATCACTGGTCTCCCATTTCCACCCAGGAAAGATCCCAGGGTCATGCTCAAAATGCAATATCTGGATGAAGCGAAGAGAAGAAATCCCCAGGTAAGGCTTTGTCAATCCAGTCATACCTGTCCCCCCCCCTCATACACCTATGACCTGGGTGAATGTTTGACCCATGGAAGGGCTACTTATGCAAGTTTACATGTTTGTCACAGCCTTTTTTTTACTTTGATTACACTTTGGTTTTGAGGTAGAGATGTGCAAGACATATTTTTTTTTGTGTGTGGCGGAAATTGGGTTGCCATGGTAACAACTTACTGTATGGCAAAAATAAAGGTAAAAATCGTATGGTTCAAACTACTTCATCCGTTTTCAGCCAGTTCTCATGAAATTTGACTCCCATATTGTTCTTGGGGTGAAGATGTGCAAGATATTGTTTCCATGTGTTGGAAACACAGTATTAGTCACCTTCATTGATATTTCTCTGAATCGTTTCCAGTAGCATACATGTACATGTACCTGTCAACTGTCCGTATGAAGCTAGGGCCATCCAGATTTTCGTTGAAAGAGAGAGCGTTTTCAACCATGGTGTCCCTATTTTTTAGAAAATAAACCCTGTCTTTGCTTATGCTTGTGGCCCAGTGGATTAGTCTTCGGACTTTGAAACAGAGGGTTGTGGGTTCGAATCCCAGCCATGGTGTAATTTCCTTCAGCAAGAAACTGATCCACAATGTGCTGCACTCAACCCAGGTGAGGTAAATGGGTACCGGTAGGAAGTAATTCCTCAAGAAGCTGTGTGGGCTGTGAACGCCTAGCTTAGCCGGGTAATATAGGAGCGCCTTGAGCACCTAACAAGGTGGACATGTGCGCAATATGAATACCCTATATTATTATTATTATGTATCGGAAACTCTGAAACCCATCTGTCCCGCTTTCTTGTGTATCCTTGTTGGCAGGTTTGCATGAGACTTCCCTTTTACATTTGAAACATTTCTTTCACAGGGTCTAAGTGGACAGATGTGGTACAGGCAACAGGCGTCAAGGGCAGTTAATCAGGCCATAGGCAGGGTCATCAGACATCGCCAGGACTTTGGAGCTATTCTCCTCTGCGATACAAGGTAATAATTATAATAATAGTATTACTGTCTTGTATAGTGCTTATCACGCTGTCATCTATATAGTAATTTCTGAAGGTTTCCAAGAAAAAATATTGGAAAAAAATGAAAATCCATATTTTATTGTTCAAAAAGAAATCTGAATAGAAATACTCCAAAATTTCTTATTGCCCAATTGATCGGTAGCCACTGTGCAGCGCCATGTCGACGTAGCTCTAACCCTTGGATTGTTGAACGCTAAACAGGGTAGCAGCAATTCCCATCTTTTAACGTCTTTTGGTCTGAGCGGCTAGGGCTTGCACTCCCGACCACCCAGTTTTGAGACGGACGCTCGACAAATATGTATTCTTTTGTGGGCATGTGTTTGGTCCTGAAAACATCTTTTAGCATCTTAATGTGCTTCCAAAGGTCCTTAGATACTATTATCCCTGGCTTTCAGACTGACAACTCTTTAAGTGTTTTAGTAAATCCTGCCTTGTACCCATTTACCTCACATGGGTAGAATGTGGCAAATGTAGAGTGATATTTGCCAAATAGATTAGATTTAGCAGGCTGGGATTTTCTGAGTATCTATAATCGTGTATTTCTATGAATGTTTTCATCAGATTCACCAACTCCGAAGCGAGAGCCCAGCTACCGTCTTGGGTCCGACCTCATCTTGCCGTCTATGACAAGTTTGGACAGGGTGTCAGAGACCTCATGAACTTCTTCAAAATTGCTGAAAAAGTAGTAGGTACCAGTTTAGGGATGTGATAGACAGTGTTCTTGTTTCAGAATCATGTGAGGATTAGGTTTAACCCTAAAAAGACTGGGGGGCCCCCTCGACATTTTTCGCGATAAATCCGCTGCGAGAAATTTTTTGACCGCGTCGCTCGCTGACTTTTTACTTTCAAGTCTCGCGCAACTTTTGAGACCAAAATTGTGACCCCCGGGTATGCGGTTCCAAAATTACGCAACATTTCGTAAGTGCATGCAGACCCAAAATTACTCAAAAACGTGAATTTGTGTACAAATCCAATGCAAATAGTGTTCTTAGCCAAAATTCATAAATGTATCATTATTTTTCCTTTTACTGCTTAAAATAAATTAATTTTATCTTGTTTATGGTCAAAATAAAGTCCCGACAATTTCCATTGAAAAAACAATAAAAAACAAAAAGTCGAAAAACAATAGAATACATAAGAAAATAAATGTGATTTTGAAATTTTTTAAAAATCAATTTGATCAGATGCCTATCTAGAGTATGTGAAACAAAAATTAGCATTTCAGGGGCATTATTTTATTAATTAGAGCAAACTTATGATTTTACGCATAAATTAGCATAATTAATGAGACATGAGATATTTTGCAGAATTTGATGTTATAGTTTTGTAGATAATGCCATGGGTAACGCGTGTGCCAATTTTCGTCGTGATCGACGGCCGAGATCATACGGGGGGCTGAATCAGCCCCCCCAGTCTTCTTAGGCGTCGAAATAGCCCAGTCTATTTAGGGTTAAGGTCAATGTAAGGTTCGAAGCTTGGGCTTTTGTTTGGATGTGTACATTTTTAATAGGAGCAATTTTCGCTATCTGGACCCTTTTGAATGAAGTAACCATTATGCTTACTTTGCAATCCAATGGTAACTTGCATGAAATCCTTGATTCTGATTTGTTGTTGATCAGCGTTACCATGGGAGTTACCACTGGATGCCAAAGTTATCATAATAGTATACTTTTATGCAACAGGGCCCTGCAGTAACCAAAAGTTCCTGGATGTAGCGTACAGCATGGACATAATAATAATAATGATAATAATAATAATAATAATAATAATAAATAGCGGCATATTTACCCAGGGTAGCCACTTCAGTTCCGAAAACTGTTCTCCCAGCCGGGCCCTGCTATTATTACCCTGGCTTTAGCACGGCTATCTTGATCGGGCGCTCGAGCATTCGAGGAATTACTTCCTACCGGGTACCCATTCACCTCACCTGGGTCGAGTGCAGCACAAAGTGGATAAATTTCTTGCTGAAGGAAATGAAAAGGAAAGGAACATGCTGTTCACTTTGTGTACTGACCTAGAGATTCTACTTCTTTTTCAGCGATTTGTGACCCAACAACTTCTGGTCTACTTGTACAGTAGCTAGTGTTAGTCTAGTCAGATCCGCTTTTCTCAATTTCTTCTTACATTTCGAGGAGGAATCATTGTAACACTAGTTACTTGTGTTATCCATCTTGCTGTACATACTATTTCACCCTTCATGTTAACAGAAATTACTGGGTCACACAAGTAAACAACGTGAACTACATCTGGGTCCCGTCTTACAAAGAGTTATGATTGATCCAATCAATCGTAACTATGAAAATCCATCAGGGGCCCATTGCAGAAAGAGTTGCGTTTAAACGCAAGTAAAAAAATCAATTGCAAGTCCCAAATGCGCGCTTTTGATTGGTTTAAAATCAAGTTGCGCATGATTTTTAGAGTTGCGCATGATTTTTAGAGTTGCAATTGATTGCTACTCTTTCTGCAACGGGCCCCAGTAATTTTTTTACAGGAAACTTGCAAAATGTGGTTTGTAAACGAAGGAGAACACACCAAATTGTCAAGAGATCAATGAATTCATTGGAATACATTCATATCTAGAATTTTTTGAACCAACATGCGTTTACTATGTTGACTTTGCTGGCTTTCCATAGTTGTGATTGATCGGATCAATCATAACTCTTTGTAAGACGGGCCCCTGCTTATTGTCTATATACAGAATTGTTGCCAGAACAAATGTCTTGTAACCGAATATGCACATCAAATAGTTCATGATATTATTTTCATACCTTGCTCCATCTCTCATTCACATCTAGATGCCCAAACCGCAGCTGAAGTCCAACAGACCCCAGGTCACTGTCGCAGCGTCTGCGTCTTCGTCGTCTACATCTCAGGAGCGTCCCTCTCAGGTTGCCATGTCAACGTCTTCTGCATCCTCCTCCTTCAAGAACGTCTCCTATCAGACGGCCAAGCATGTCGACGCTCATGTACCAAGCTTGAAGAAGAATAAAGATGGAAGTAAGATATGAATAATTCTTTATGCACCTTAACCCTAACCAGGATGGATTTGTTTTGCTGCCATACCCCCCTTCCCTCCAGCCATAGAGGCGGGGGGGGGGGGGGTAAAATTGAATGATTTCAGATACACAATGTAAAAATGATAAAACATTTGTGAAAAAGCTGGGAAACTTCATTTGCATTGACTGTTTACACAATATTATGTTTCTGATCATGATCAATAATGTGAATAATTTCTGAACTGCATGCATGTACCTGGATATTGCAAATTGCCTGTCGCCTTTATGCATTCCTAAGCTGTAATCATGGCTTTATACATTTGGGAAAACAGTACTTATGATTGATAAAACTTGGTATTGAAAATTATTTTTGATATATAGGTAATGTGTCAGAAGCCCAGCTGAAGATTATGTACGAGGAGGCTAGGCCTTCATCCTCTAACACAGGCTTCACGCTCCTAGATGCTCTACATGATGCTGAGGTATGTGTACGGCATTTTCCACCCCCAATGAATACATCAATAAATGAATAAATAAATAAATAAATGAAGGTGTATAAATAAATAAATAGATAGATAGATAGATAGAAAGATAGATAGATAGAAAGAAAGAAAAAAAGATAGATAGATAGATAGATAGAAAGATAGATAGAACGATAGATAGATAGAAAGATAGATAGAAAGAAAGATAGATAGATAGATAGATAGATAGATAGATAGAAAGATAGATAGATAGAAAGATAGATAGAAAGATAGAAAGATAGATAGAAAGATAGAAAGATAGATAGAAAGATAGATAGAAAGATAGATAGATAGATAGATAGAAAGATAGATATAGTCCTGATTTGTTTCACAGTTACCATATTACTGCTGCTTCTCAGCCAATCAAAACGAAGGAAAGTTGTCAGATCCGCACAAAAAATGTTGATGAAATGCTCCCTAGAAAAATACAATGATGGTGTTGTATAAATCATAAGTCATGTAATTCTTTGATTGTTCTCATCCCCAGAAACCAAAATCTGATGACTTTGCGATTCCAACAAGTATAGTAAGTATATCCATAGGCACTCTTCTCAATACCTCTGTATCCTTCTGTCCACCATATAATGGATAACTGGAGACTTTACATTAAGGCCTTAATGTAAAGTCTCCAGTTATCCACTATATGGAAAACTGACACCATTCTGGAGGAACACAAAATTTAATGAAACAGCACCCCCCCCCTCCCCCCAAAAAATAGAATTACAAAAATAACAGTCAAAGTAATAAATATCAAAGCAAATTCCAATAAAACAATGCTTTGCATTAGTGGAAAAAAAAATCACAACAATTAAAAAAAAATAATAATTCACCACAATTAAAAAAAAAAAATAAAACAAGTGCACACATAGTTACCAAGAATGCATTTAGTATTTCCATTTAATTGAATGTATGATAGAAGAGCACAGTTGATTAAATTCATTGCTCATGGGCAGAAAGTGTCATGGCCTGGGATCGAACCCTTGATTTTCGTGTGTCTTGTAGGGGCGTTGCAAGAAAGTAACGTTGGAATTCATTGCAAATCGACTGCAACTAGCAATCAATCTTAGACCACTTGGCCACGGTCTCACCCGTTACAATTGCTTCATCTTATCCTTTGAACATGCCACCAAAGGACACAGAATGCAATGTTTTTTATGCATATTGTATGATGAAAAGTATTTAATGTGTTTGTTTTTCTCACCAGCCTTTGTCAAATCAGGAGAATGCTTTGAATAAACGACCGGAAGATCCCAAAAGGAAGAAGAAAATCATCATTGTAAGTATAGATTATCACAAGGTATATTAGATACTTATTTAGAAAAAAACTACTAATGTTATAGAGCATTAATTGTCTCTGTTGGGTGGCTCTTTTGTAATTGGCTGAAATGTTTATTACTTGGGAAGTTTATAAAGTGAAGTAAGAATGGAAAAAATGGGGGTAGGATAAACAAAATTAATGTTTTAAATCCTGGTAAGTGAGGAAATTTGGGAAGTCGAATACCGTAAGTAACGTTCTATTAACCGCACCTTTTTCTCGGCGGGATATAAGCAAAAGTCGGGGGTGCGGTTTATCCATGGTGACGGGTCTGAGCCCACCCGCGTAACCCCTCCCGAACATGTAAGACGTCTGCCAGTTCACAACACATCGAGTGGCCGGGCATAGCCGCCCAGAGCAATGTCGTTGAGAGGGGTATGAGCCGCTGGTAATGGGAAGCTATTATTACGATCTCAATCGAATACTGTCCATAACAAACGCACCCACCTTCATGACACTAATTTTGACTTTATTCTCGATTCAAAGCAGCGAAGTTCCCTGGCTAAGTTCAAAGAGACACCAAGCATTCTCGGTAATAATTTGTTACAGTACAGCTGAGTGAGAGCCGAGAGCTTGCGTTGTATTGGGGTTCTAGTGCGACTTAAGCTGGCGCTATTAATTTTAACCCCTCTCAAAGTCCCGTTTCGCGCCGCCAGCTTATTTTTTCTTTCCCGTTTGCTTTTCATAAGATACCATGTACACCGTGCACCACACACGAGAGAGACAGCACGAAGCCGTAAAACAACTGGAAAAAATGCCAATTTCTTTGTTCTTGAACCTTCCTGTAATCCCGTATCCAAAATTCATATTAAGACATCGAATGCTTGACAAATTTTGAAAGTGATTGTGAGGTTGTGATGCAAGAAATGTGAACTTTCTTCCTCCTGCGCCGGGAAAGACACAGATCACAATTTGATAAGATGTACTGGTAGTGGTACAGTATCGTAGTTTGCAATGTACAATACAAGAACGGCAGTGCTGTGTGTGTACACTGTGACTGTAAGGTGAGTGAGTGTGGAAGTGGCCAATATTGTCGGGACCTTTCTTGCGACCATTTGTAGATGAATTGATCAAGAACAGCAGATTTCCGCATACCGGTAATCTCTATGGATACTTTTAAATCTTAAACTTAGTTTTTGTTTCTTCATGCCTCAAATATGCATGTTAATGTAAGGATTTTTTTTTTTTTTAGTCCAAAGTTGGGGGTGCGGTTAGTCCACGGGTGCGGTTTATAGTCCTTTACTTACGTTATATCAAAAAAAATTGTCAACACTTTGCTTTGCTGCGCCTCAAAATAGTTTACAAGATAGATGGCGTATGATAAATGCTGTGTTTATTATTATTATGTTTGCCATACACTTTCTTCATGCCCTGATAAAAACCAAAACCATTTCAATTTGAACAATTTGAATAATTTGAATATCAAATGTGTTGCTAAATTTACTTTCTACTTTTTACACTTTTATGTTGTGCCATTCATTCAATACTATGGTAGGGAATGGAATATGCAGTCAGGGGGGTGTTTCATGAAAGTTGTCAGCGCTGACTAAATAGTCAGCTCTGACAATTTCAGTGAAATCCTTGGTTTTGATTGGCTGATACGCACTAACCTCTGACTGTTACCATGGTAACTGTCAGAGAAAAGCAACTTCATGAATTGGCTCCAGGGGAGCGTTTCATCAATACTTTCATCCAGCAAGTTGTCAGATCTGACATCTTTCCATGATTTTGATTGGCTTTGAGGCACTGTTCCTACGGTAACTGTCTGATGAAATGGGACTTGTCGGATAAAACGTCTGACAAGTCCTTTCATGAAACACCCCCCAGATTACAACCAGGGTCATATAGACCGATACACAATAGACTCAGCCATTATATCTTTTTAGGTTTTTAACATTATTTTTTTTCCCATTCACATGTATATCATCAGAAAGAAAATAAATTTGGGGGTCAGTCATCATCCTCATCATATTCTTCCATTAGTAAGAGACAACGCACTGCTTGTCTTGTGTCTGCCAAGGACTATGTAACAGAGGTATGATATGTCTGTATTATCATTTTCCAGGAAATCCTTCTTTTGATTTTTCATACAGTCAATGGAACTTCCCCCCAGTTACAATAGGTCTTTGATGCATCATTACCAACCCTCAAGAAATTTACGATCCTCATCATCTAATCTCTTACAAATTCCAGTTGCTAAGAAATCATGCGGGGAGAGGGCCTTTGCTCATGCAGGACCTAGCCTGTGGAATTCTCTCCCACAGAGTTTGAATACCCAGACTTCAGCGACCACCTTCAAGGGAAACCTGAAAACTTACCTGTATAAAAGTGTTTTTTCATAGACATTGACTTATTGTTCAGACATGTATTACATGAATATGTAATTAGTTTTTGTTGTTCTGCTCTGAAGTGCCTTGAGCATCTAATCAAGATGGAAAGTGCGCTATATATATCTTATGTATTGTATTTATTGTATTGTTTTATGTATAGATTTGATCAATGTAACTGTAGTTTAGACATTATGGATGATTTTAGTAATCTGTAGTTCTGAAATGATAATAACAATGTCAATAATAATACTGTGGATGGATTTATATAGCACTTTTTCCAGAGGATACAGAAGCAACTATTCACCCTGCTTTAGCTTATATTACTGCTTCAAGTGTTCAGTAATTTTAAGGAATCATTATCATCATCATCTTAATCATCATCATCACCTTAATCATCATCACCATCACCACCATCATCATCACCATCATTGTCATCATTATCGTCAGATCATCATGATGTTAATGCTGGTAATAAATGAGAATGCGATATGTACTGCTTGGATGGAATTACCCTACAATCATATTTTCAATTTATTGTTCTCAGCATTATTGACATTAATTTTTCCTGCAGCATATTTCTTGCATTGGACAGTAATTTATTCATGTAGCAGTTGATATATAAACAATTGTATGATATTAAATAAATATTATCCTGTGTTTTGCATTTTTAGGTGAAAAAGAGACTGAGTAAAGAGAGCTACAAAGCATTCTCAAATGTAATGCAGTCGTATAAAAAGGTAAAATTTTTACGATTTCCGGTTCTATTATATATTGTTCTAGTGTTCTATTTATTCATGCGATTTTGCTCTGATATTGCATGTTGAAAAGCTTCAGTATGTCTGTTTTTTTATGCAATTTTCCGATTTTGTACTCACAATCAATTATTTGCGAAAAATTTAAATTGAAGTCACTCACTCGTACTGCTTGAACAGAAAGTGATATTGTAATTGAGTAATGTTGGAATTAATTCAATATTACATGTATTTTTTCATGAAAGTGTGTTATAATACATGTACTTATCCTATGATGTTCCCAATGATACATGTGTACATATCTTTTTTTTGTTCAGTGGAAATACATGTCTATATTTTCCCTACATTTTTCTTGTATGATATTTCAAACTGATTATTACGATTGTTTAATTTAATTGTACGAATGTGCAAGAATGCAACATCAGCGCGCAAAGGGTTAATGTGACTTGTTTGTTTTTGGTTGATCACTTTGATATAGGACAATGACTTTGGTCTGATGATAGCTGGTCTAGCTGATCTCTTCACCGAAGATCCCACCAAATACCATCTCTTCAGGAGTAAGTATGATTGTTTCAGGGCCTTGTTTTTTTTGTGGGTGCATTGTGGTGTAGTGGTTCTGACTCTCGCCTTTCAAACAGAGGGTTGTGGGTTCGAATCCTAGCCATGGCGTGTTTTCCTTCAGCAAGAAATTTATCCACACTTTGCTGCACTCGACCCAGATGAGGTAAATGGGTACTGCCAGGAAGTTATTCCTCAAAAAGCTGTGCGCACCAGTATCGGTAGACCAGCTTAGCCGGGGTAATATTGGAGCGCCTTGAGCACCTAGCAAGGTGGATACGTGTGCTATACTTATGATGCAATGATACAACAAATGATGCTCAGTTTTGAGTGTTTAGCAGTGATGCAGCGCACTATTTACAATGTGCGGCAAGCATGAGGCTCTTGCGCAGAGTGCTTTTGCATAGCATTGTGTATACCTGAGATGTCCGCATCGCAACTAACATGAGTTTATACTTGTGCAATATATATAATTTTTTTTACAAAGAAAGGAAATATATATATTTTTATTTGGTATAAAAATCCATGCCTCAAATATAGAATGGGACAAAATCTTTGGGGTACGATCATAGCTTAAGCTTTATGATAAAGAGTAATCACAGTATGATATAGTGTTTGGAGGGCTCTTTATATTAAGGAATGACAATGCTAAGAGAGGGCAATATATCTTATTTTTATTGTCAAATTACATTTTCACTACAAATTAATCATTAAAAATGATGAAACTGTCACTGTGTTAATATTAATTTGGAATGTCAGAAATATATTTTACAGCTATATTTGCCCAAACTCTATGCTAACATTAGCTGGACCCCATTTCATAAAAGTTGTTCAAATGAGAAATTTGCAATAACAGGTTAAAGATACTGAAAACATTCAAATTGATTTGCTGATGGTGAAGCTTTCAAATGTCTAGTGGATTAGTTGTATGGTGTTGGTGATGTACTTCTATATTCTCCTGTCTCCTAACTTTGTAGAGTTCTATAGCTTTGTACGCCCTTGCCACAAGAAGCGGTTTGATCAGCTCTGCAAAGAGATTACAGGCGAGGGATGCGGCTACAGACCCGAGGACAGCATAGAAAAGAAAAAGACCGATGATGCTGAAGATAAGGCACAGAAACCTCAAGGTATGTGCTTTATGGTAGTAATAAAAGACTCAGGTTATCGAGTTAAATTATTGAAAAGTGATGAAGGAAATAGTAACTGTTTTATCTTGAGAGTTGAAAATGAATATTCACTGCTTTAGCTGTGCTGGTTATTCACTGCTTTATGCAATCCTTTGAGATTTGATTGACAATTTGAGTGGAAAACACTGCATTAAGATATAGAAAGGGTATTACCTAGTTAGTATACATAATATTTTTTACACAACCATATGGAACTTCAAAAATATCCAATGGTACCTTTGCAAAGAATTACAAAGAAATCATTTCTTCTTCATCATCATGAGATTGCCAAATCATTCTCCTTTTCATTAATTTTGCTGCATCTTTTTGTTCTTTTCCCGTAGCAGCCAAAAGGAACATGGAGCAGAACACGGTTGGTGAAGCAGCGAAAAGACACTGCTCTGGCTTAGGAAGTGCCTCCAGCATCGCAACCACTAGTCATCTCAGCAGCTCATCCCATCTCAGTAAGGGTGCAGACCTACTCAATGGTGGTGCCGACCACTTGAACAAGGGTACCGTACACCTGAATGAAGGTGCTTCACTGTGGACTGAAGGTGCAGAGAACTTAAAAGGGAGCTGACATCTGGACAGCACATCCCACCTCAGCGAGAGTATAGACCTGAATGTTGGTGGCGACCATTTCATTAAGGGTACCATGCTCTTCAATAAAGGTGCCACAGTTTGGACTGAGGGCAAATGAGAATTTAGAAGGTAGCTTGACTCTATTTGATTTGCCATAGCAAAGGTGTTGCGACTCGGAACAAGGGCACCATGCACCTAATTGAAGGTGCATTTTGTGGATTGAAGGTTCAGAAGGTGGATTGAAGGTGCGAAGATCTCATAAGGCAGCTGACGTCTAGTTGATTTGTCTTAGCTGAGGTAAAACAAATTTGAGCAAGGGCACCATACACCTTAATGAAGGTGTCCCACTATTAACTGAAGGTTAAGAACCATTGAAGGCAGCTAACATCAAGCTTTACAGATGGTATCACCAAATTGAACAAGGGAACCATATATATCCAGGATGGTATTGGATCACAGAATCAAGGTGCAGAATCCCTTAAAGGTAGCTCACATGGAGATCTTGGTTTGGCAAAAGTATTACCAAATTGAATAAAGATACAACATACTTTAATGAAGGTGCCACGCCATGAACTGAAGGTAGAGAAGCCACTGAAGATAGCTGACATGGACAATGAGTATAACTCAGCTAGGGTATTAAGAAATAGAGCGGAGGTACCATGCACCGTAATGAGGGTGCCTTGTCATAGACTGAATATGCAGAAGTTGTTGAAGGAAGCTGCTATTGCATTTCTTAGTCAAGGTTTCGTCGTACTGAATAAGGGTGTCATGTGCCTGCTTGATGTTGTTTTCAAGGTGCAGAGATGATGAAGTGTAATGAACAGGAATTGCAAGTTCATGGTCAACAGGATGCATGGCACTTGGAGGCCTGTGCCTCATCTTGCAAAGAGTTGCGATTGATCCGATCAATGTCAACTATGGATGGCCAGCAACATCAACATCTATTATGCATGTTTGTTCAAAAAATTTTCTATGATGTATATTCATGCATTCATTGTTTTCTTGAAAATTTGCTGTGCTTCTCTTTGTTTACAAAGGACATTGTACAAATTTCCTGTAGAAAAGATTATGACACTGATAGAGTTACGATTGATTTGATTAATTGTTACTCTTGGTAAGACGGGGCCCAGGGCCATCCCAGCAACAAATTGATTTGAATAGAAAGAGAAAACTCAATAACCATAGCACTGAACATGTCATAAAAATGAATTTAAGATAAGAATTTTAGCATATTGGAAGTATCACTCAATTTTACAACCGTAATACTTACAATTCCATCCATATCTGATTGAAAATTTTAAAAAATATTTGTTAGTATGTTGAAGCATCACTAAAATTTACAAAGCAGTCTTATGCACCAAATGGATGGTTTGAAAATGAGGCAACTGAATGAACTGGGGCCTGTTGCAGAAAGAGTTGCGTTTAAACGCAAGTCAAAATATCAAGCGCATGTCCCGAATGCTGGTGCTTCATTGGCTGAAAATTGAGTTGCGCAAGATTTTTTTTAGTTGCGTTTGATGGCAACTCCTTCTGCAACGGGCCCCAGATATAATACCCCACTGTTTCTTTTGTGTAAATTCAATATGAAGTAATGGGATTTTTTTTCGGCCATGGATCATGACAAAATTGTTGTAATGATACAATCAAGACCTTCTTTACTATCAAATCGACAAAATATTAGAAATTTAATGTTTCATACAATGAAATACAAAAGAATAAGTGACTGTGTGTTGGAAGACAACTCCCTCAGTCACATATCAACATAACTTTGAAATGTCACAATCTCCTTGTTTCGCATCTGAGTTTGATGGTATTTTCAACAGTTTACCTCAGTAATTTTTTCAATTTTCAATCAAATCAACTTGTTGCTTGGGTGAACCTGGCCTTGACTAAAGGAGATTTGGGGGCATGTTTCATGAAGAGTATAGTCATTGATTTTCACTGACTAAATTTACTTTCAGCCAATTAGATTCAAGGATTTCCAGTAGCTTATAACATCTGTCTGTGAAAAATAACTGACAAAAGTCTTCATGGAACACCCTCACCCCTTCTGTAGGTGGGAAGTTCAGTATGAAGTGGTGTTAGACGGGTATTAACTGATGAAGAAATATATTTCTTTGCAAAGGTACTGCCTAGTAAAACAAGGGTGCTATGCTCCAAGATGCATGCAAGTGCAAAGAAAGAAATGATATAAAACACATTTTCTAGTTTATTATTGTTATTTTTTTTACAACTGAATGAACTTTGCTACTTTCAGAATGAATTTTCCATCTCTCATTTAAAAAAATTTGGATGTGGCATGTGTAATAGACTTGGGGGGGGGGGGGAGACACACTGGCCAATATTCAGGACCTCAGTTTAGGCTAGGCCATTATCTGACTCTGCTAAAATTATGTGAAGCCATAATATCAAAGTTTATTCAGATTGTAATCCTTAAAATTGGCCCAGTGGATTAGTCTCCGGACTTTGGAACAGAGGGTCGTGGGTTCAAATCTCAGCCATGGTGCAGTTTCCTTCAGCAAGAAATTTATCCACATTGTGCTGCACTCAACCCAGGTGAGGTGAATGGGTACCTGGCAGGAATTTATTCCTTGAAATGTTGAGCACTAAAAGCTAGCTGCTTGAGCTACAGCTGGGGTAATAAAATCCAAGTCCTTTGGAAACATGTAGAGACGTCATTTATAATGTGCTATACAAGAGCTGACTATTACATGTATTATCATTTGCAATACATTTTTTTCATGATTTGATTGTGAAGAAAGCTTTTGTGGTAATTATTACCATATAGTAATGAATGATTTCAGTGTTAAATGAAAGCTTTACTGCTCTTGGTCTGTGCCACAATTGGCTATCCACAACTAGACCAGAGTATGAATTAAAGGGGAATGAAACCTTTGGAACAAATAGCCTTGTGTAGAAACAGAAAAATCAAAGAATAAAAATAAAGAAAGTTTGAGAAAAATCGGACAAATAGTGAGAAAGTTATGAGCATTTGATTGCAATCACTAATGCTATGGAGATCCTCCCATTGGCAATGCGACAAGGATGTGTGATGTCACTGATGAACAACTTTCCCTTTGGTGGACTATAAAATACCCTCAAAATGTCTCTTTTTGCTTTTTCTTATGATGATACAAACTCTTTATCCATGATGTATTCTTAAAAAATATGTATTACATGCCCTCATGTAGAAAGGACACATGATCTATGGATAGATGTGATAAAAGAGGCAATTCAAGTGAAATATATACTAAAGTAATGGGGAGAGTTGTTCACAAGTGACATCACACATCTTTGTCGCATTGCCAATTTGCTATCTCCATAGCATTAGTGATCGCAATATTCAAATGCTCATAACTTTCTCATTATTTGTCCGATTTTTCTCAAACTTTCGTTGATCTGTTTCTTTGATTTTTCTGTTTTCACACAAGCTATCTTGTTCCAATGGTTTCATTCTCCTTTAAATCTTATTTGAAAATATTGGCCATTGTGCATTGATTTTAACAATAAACTATACTTGCTGGAATCATGGGGATGATTGAATGAAAATGCCAGTTCCTTGTTAATTATTAGTGTTGTCTGAGTTATAATCAAAGGTGAAACAATATTATTCATTTTAAAAGAGCTTGTATCTATTTTGAAATATTGCACTTTTATGAACAATTATATTGATATTATCGGAAAAAGAAATAATTATACTGTAAAACAGAATCCCATTTAAACAAATTTTATTGAAAATTTCAACAAAGCCTTGTGAATTGCTCAAAGCTCAGCTTTCTATACACAACTGTCTATCATATATGTATATGCAAGTGCAATTATCTTTGATTAATATTGATATTTACTCATAAAATGGTGTTTTTCTCCTTTTTTGTATTTGGCGAACAGATTGAATAGATTAATAAGAACACAATAAAAACACATTACTATATTCTAGGTAAGTGTTGTTTGAAGACTTTGTAATTTATAAAACATTGTATTCAAAGTTACGTTTGCGGCTATCAACTGTAGCATGAGGGGTGTTTCACAAAGATGTCAAAAGTTGTCATGCTTAATTAATTGCCATTGCACTTGATTTTGGTTCCATGATATTTGCTCTGGCGACAATTGCTACAATGGAAAATAAGCCAAACATTAATCCTAAGTTCCAAAATGGAAGAAACCCTAATATTTATCTTTAATTATTCTGAACCAAAAAACCTTATTACAATTCTAGCTCGAACCCTATGCCCTCTGAGATATTAAGACCGGAAAAAATGTTGCTGGAGAAAATGTCGCTGGAGCAAATGTTTTGTCACCATGATTTTAAAGGGGAAGTTAACCCTGACCAAAGGTTTAATGTAAAAATAGCAGAAAAAATAAGAAAAATATTGTGAAAGATTTGAGGAAAAAATCCATAAATGAATAAAAAAGTAATTAGAATTTTGATTTGATTTGTGCCATCATATGCAAGCAGCTTTTCTACATATTGTATGGTAATTAAAAATCGATGAATTGTCATTTTATTAGAAATTTGAAAATGTTTTTTATTGTAACTTTAGTATATCAATACACAAATGATTTTACACCCACTCCTAAGATATAAAATAAAAATAATTCATTGCAAACCATTAAAAGAAATGAAATTTATGCATTCTATACTATATGCCATAGGGGACAGCTACTCGTTTATTACATCACAGATGAAAAAATTAAAATTCTCATAACTTAATTTTAATGGATTTTCCTCAAACCTTCACCAATATGACCCTGCTAGGATTGTCATTAGGAGGTTAAACACAAGCACAACATAGAACGTGAAAAGTTACACTAAATGTCACAATATTTCAATAAAGTTATACAGAGATATATAGGACAGATATGTATGTGAAAATGAGTTATTTGCCTTTTGTATGGTTTGTATTTGTTTTCATTTTTGTTCCGATATAGGGCAGCCAACATTTCTTGAAAATGAAGAGAATTAATCAGAGAAAGGGTATAACTAGACCTCTATATTGACTCTTGAGAATGTGAACATTTTATAATGAGAAGGTATGGTTCACTAGGTTTGATAAAGAGATCAATTGAAAAGAGCAAAGGTTACCAAGCTATATATTGAAGGAAGAATTTAGAAGGAAGAGGTTATGGTGCAGGTAGCAGGAGAGATATCAAGAGAGCGGGAACATATAGACCATTATTATTCATACAGACAATTTTAGAGCCCAAATACAAGTATTATTTTGTTGGTGCACTCGACCCACTTAAAAAGTTTGTTGAACTCGCCTAATATTTTTTCCGAGGTGACACAATATTTAAAATATTGGACGACTAGAAGGGGAATTCCCGAAGTGTACGCACCACTCATCGCGCGCGCATGCAGTTTTCAATGGCAAATGCGCAATGTGTGTGGAACTGTGACTGCAGAGTGATGAACAATTCCTATTAAATTTTTTCTACAGAGGCTGCAGTAAATCTCTAAATGCAGAGAAAACCAACAACTGTTAGGAAGTTTGGAGTTATATTCGCTTTAATTTCATTTTATCCTATAATAATTTGAATATATTTTAGAAATTGAGGCACAGGAGATATTTTTTTGCATGATAAATCGAGTGCGTAGCTTTAGGACCCCTTCTACATCGGGCGGCGAAATTAAGAGGTTTTCGAAAAACACGACGGGATTTTCGTATTAGTGAGTTTTGTGATATTTTCTACTTGGTTAATGATCTTTAGAATGTTTGCCACAAATTAGTGAAATATAATTTGTTGAAATATTAAAATTGGGACAGTTTTTATTGTTTGAAAACAAAGTGCGTAGCTTTAGGTCCCCCCATCATACAGCAGAGTCAGAGTCTCAGGGCAGGAGGGTAAGTTAAAAATTATTTGCTAAAATTCTCTGTATGAATAATAATCATAATACTGGATGTCCCATTTTTCGGTCAATACAAGGAAATATAGGACTCGCTTTGCAAAATATTGGACGAGTCGAAGACGAGTCCAATATTTTGCAAAGCTCGTCCAATATTTCCTTGTATTAACCTCAAGGCCATCCAATATTATATAATTATGTAAGGGGATCGAGAGAGCGAGAGGGAGGTTGGGAAAAAAGTGTTTTCAGTTTAAAGGAAAGGTGCTTCAGAGTGGGAGTTGCAGATTATTCAGGGACTGAAGATGCGTATTGCTGGAGATTGATCCTAAGAGCAATACTGAGGTTGCAAAATAACTTTAGAGAAACTATAAGTGGAAGATAATCAAAAGGAAACTTATGAAATTTCTGGAGAAAATATAAAGATCATTCAAAGTAGCTTGGGTAGTCCACTTTGAAAGGTATAGGGAATTAGCCTGGGTAATTTGAGATACAAATAACAATAGCAATTAATCTATGCCTGTGGATTAGGAGAAAGGTTGATAATAAACCCAGATCATTCCTTCAGTTTTTTTCGGAATTTAATATTTTTTTTTTGTAGATGTTTTCTGACCTTGTTTCATCTTTTATCTGGGGCTCTTATTCTATTTCATCTCACATCAGTCCATTAGAAAAACAATTTGAACACTAGACTGATAATAAATTGCATGAATTTGCAAGACATTGGAAATCATTTCATGCAGAAAGGCCCCCTCTCTAGGCTCTAGCACACGTTCGCGAGCTCGGCTAGCGTTAATCGCTTGCAAACTACATGTATGATGACGTCGATGTCAAAGTTCAATGCATTTTGTTAACTCATTCGATCGAGTGCACGTTGAAAGAATTTGAAAGTGCTACCGTTCCGGCAGAATTTCCAGAATGCCATCTTATAAGAGTAAGTTTGCATGTTTTAAACAATCATATATGAGTAATAGATGTATAGTAATTTGTTTTGATGACTCCTGTTGTGAAATTTCTGTTAATTTTATGCGAATTATCCGAGACCACTTTTCATTCATTCGCCGGAAAGAACTTTTCAGTCCCGTGTATTGAGATTAATGTATCGTTCAGTACCGTACCTCGGGCGAAGTTCGTGCACGTGCAGTATGGCAGTGTATCCTATTGCCCGACATCTTTATTTCAGTGGTTTAAAAATGACAACTAGAGGGAATACAATCAAGAAAAACTATCACTTGCTATTCCAAATATTCTGAAAATTATGAATATGATGATATTAATTTATATTTTCCAACCGTTTTCTTTGCACCGCACTTGCTGCATACCCCTCCGCGAAAAACAATTATTTTCGTGCGTGACAAATTACATCATAATTCCGGATGCGCGCCGGACGGGTAAAAATATTGGCCAAATCGTGGTTTTGGGAACCACTCGTGGATTTGTGTATGCGCACTTGTGTACAAGATGAATGGAGGTGGAAATAGGGAACCATGCGTGTGACTGAACACAACGGCAAATTGTCCATAGACTGTGTACAACGGATAGATCGTCTCCGCACAGCGATTCGAAGACCGCTGATTGGTCAATCGCGCAGATCACGTCATGATCACGTGGTCCGAAAAATAATTCCTTCGGACTGCGTGCTGAAGTATCGATAGCGATAACGATATCCGGTCACGATGTGTACGCGGTAAATGGTCTTGGTTCGTGATCGGATCGCTCCGGTATCGATCGAAAATTATCGAAACTGCAATTTCATGCATATTCACGCGACGCTCCGAAACCCGGAAGCCAATTGACTTTGTGCACGTTGCGATAGACTCTACAAATTCCAACGAACATGATGACATATAGACGCTACTTTGTAAGATTTTGACGGAAAAGCAAAAAGTAATCGAAATTCTCTTACCTGTGCAGTATCCGTGAGAAAATAGATCCTCCGAGAATACCTTTCATAATTCATATAAAATACGCGAAAGTGAAATTCTAGGTCGATTTTGGTACGAGGTGATAGAGAATTGCACACTTGTTTTGGTGGAATTCTGTGTGGGGAAATAAAAGGCTTGCACTGCGCATGCTTACTATATTTTCATTCATAAATTGGTTCTCGGCAGTGGCTGGATGACGTCATGTAATAAGCAAAAATGTACACGACCGCTACGTTCACGCTCCGCTATCCGTTGTACACAATTTGTCGCTGTGCTGAATAAAGCACTGCTGTATGAAGACTGAAGTGGACGGTGGTTCCCAATATCACGATAATGCCAAAATATTCTTGATTATAATGATGAAAGAAAGAAATGGTGTGATTTTTTTCATGTTATGTCATATCATGAGTAAATTCTAAGTTTTTGTTTGCTTTCTTATATCGATTCTGAGCGCAGATCTTTGTAAAAAAATGTGTTTGCCAGCTAATATCTTTTTTTTCAATTGCGCGGTCGCGTGGCACTTTCCAGTATTTATGCTCGTTCATATCGTGACCCTCAGTTATCAAGTTCTATAGATGCGCTGTCGATCGTTGACGGCTGTCTATCACGGTAAACCTCGCGCACGGCAGGGGTACCGAGTACCTTGAGAACTAGCCGTCAACGATCCCGGCGACGATCTGATCGATGGAGCGGACGAGATTGAAATTCGGCAATTATCAGGTCCGTATTTCCATCAGAAAATAGATCAATTGGGATCAATTGTTAATGCAAAACTATGTTATATGGTATTTTAAGCATTTTCTGTCATTTTAGAGAAAAATAAGGTAAAAGTTAGATTTTTCGCCTTGTTTTTGCAATCTTGTTCTTTGAATTGATCTGTGAAATTGAACTACGGAAGCCTTGCGCTACGAAATTGATTTCGTACGTAGTAATATGCGTGTCCGGAAATATGATAGTGTCCGGTAATACAATACGTGACTATACCACTCCACTTCACTACCGCTACACTACGCTCCACCTACCCGAACTTCCGGACGATGAACTCGATCGGATATTACGAGTCACAAAGGTGGGATAGAAATCATGTTTATTGTAAAAATGAAAAAAAATATAACGAGAAAGATAAATAGATCTAATAATATTAAGTTAAAATAACTTAATAATATTAAGTTATTTATCTTTCTCGTTATATTTTTTTAAATCTTAGTAAAAGTTGGGCCACTCATTCGTGAACAAGGTTATAATCACTCATTCAATGAATAAGGTTATGATATAACCTTGTTCTCAGTTACATCCCCATGTATGTGTGGAAAAATACATGGTGGCAATGTTTGGCTTAATTTCTCTTTTTATATGGGACAAATGCTTGATTTTCTCACACTGTCAGTTTTCATTACAGCTATTTATCATATAAATTGGCTCTTATGTAAATTTAATTCTTCAAATTATTTTTTTTCTTAATTAAAAATAGAGATTGAAAAATGAAAATTGTCTTGCCATGTTACTTTCCACCAATAGAGGGCGTACACAGAAATATGCCCCAAATTCAAGTTTTTGAGCGCTCTGGTGAATACAAAAATTATTCCCAAGTTACTAATGAAAAATAAATTGCAACTGTATGAAAGTTAGTAATTTTAGTCACAAAAGTGATATTTTAATGATTTTTCAAAGTGTGTGCTATGTACAGCATTGGCATATACCATAGTCATACCTGTAGATTCGCCACAGGCAGGATGTTTGCAGTTAACAAGTGAGTTGCATGTATTCTGGCCGCCGCCAGCCATCGACGTCGATCGTCCCGCATTACCGGAGCCGAAGGCAGTGAGGTGACCAGCTCAACTTCCTGGCTTGACTGTGGGGCCAGTGAATATTGAGGAGACTTTCAAAGTATAACAAAAATTTTGCACTCTGCCTCGGCTCAAGTCAAGAGTCTTAAGCTAAAATTTGTCTTTTCGATGACTTGTCACTCACTGACATGACACACTGTTTTGCTTTTTTGTAATACTGAAGACAATGTCTACTGCATATATGTCTTCAACTGAATTAATTTTAGAGTTCTATACCGTATTTCTTTTGCTCAGTCAACGTTAAGTGGGGGAAGGAGAAGTTCAATGATATAATATGCAACACGGACGAGACTCCGGAGGTCCTGAAAGCCCAGATGTTTGCCCTGTCTGGAGTGTACCCTCAGAGACAGAAGATCATGCTCAAAGGGCAAGTTCTCAAGGATGATAACTGGGGTAACTTCAAACTCAAAGATGTGAGTATAGATCTGTCGCCTCAGTCACACTCCAATAACTGATTCCAGACCGACTAAATCTATTATATAATTCCAATGACATACCATGTGTTGGTTTGGAGTCAGTTAACCGATGTGACTGCATATTGCATAGTAATGCATGACTGACTGCAGTTTTTATGCTTCTGCTGCTGTTACATTAGTTTTGTTCCGTTTGACAGCTTGTGATATGCATTCAAATTAATTCAAGTCAATTCAAATCACTAAAAAATAATAATTATGGGTAGGAGCAAAATATAAAAAAAAAATAAAGAGGAATATGTGAAAATAATTATGAGATGGGGAAGAGTTCCTTTTGCGTCAACCACCCAAAGTGACCAGTGAAAAAAACATATTTTAGGGTGGCTGTTGAAAAAAGGAACTCTTTCCTTGAGATGTATTATATGAGAATAACGAATTTGGACATTACCTGTGTAGATTGAAGATCTCTTTGTTTTAAACTATGAATAACTGATTACGAAAAGATAAATATGTACAATATTATGGGTACATATGTGACTGCATTTCCCCATTCCCCATAGATTCTGGGAGCAGATAAGAACATGAAAGATTATACGTATAGTTGCTGTATCAAGTTTGTGACTTTACAAGCAATGCTGATGTCTGCAGACTGTGCAACCCCAGTGGCCCGAATTCACAAAGGTGGTTTTGAAAACCCATGGTTGAGTCCATGGTTTATGCAGATTTCCTGTATAAATTGTGCTTATTTTACCATGTATATTTTAAAAAATGTCCAATGTTGATGCGTGCTTTTGTCGCAGTGCGCCATATGACGCCTGTTGCTTTGGTTATCCACGCTACTTTATTCATGAGTCCACTGTTTTGAATGTAACAGTGGACCCATGAATAAAATAACGTATCTAACCATGGTAACAGGCTTCAATGCGGCGCACTGACGAAAGCGTGCATCAGAAATGGAATTTTTTATTAACGCGCCTGATAAGGGCTAAATTAAGCGTAATTCATACAGGAAATCTGCATAAACCACGGATTCAACCGTAGGTTTTAAAAACCAACTTTGTGAATTCGAACCATTATTTCCACGTAGTGTTGAATCAAGTTTGAAATAAGAGACTAGTTTCACCCATGTGTACTGTGGCTGTTAGTCTGCTGTGCAAAGCCTTCACTTGAGTTAGAGAGTCTGAATGTGCAGCCTACAGTGACTTGTGTACAGAAGGCCCTTGAAGTTTTATATTTGTGCTAGTCTTGTGTGAAGACCCACTTGTTGATCAGAGTTTCAAAAGAGGTCTGTGCATGCAGACTAGTGGCTACTGACACAAACAGAGGGTTTAGAGTGCAGTCTCCTTCTGAAACATGGTATAATTTGTTAAAGTGCCAAATATGAGTCTGTGAGTGCAGACTAGCACATTTGCACTCCCTCCAAAATATTGTCATCCTTTTGTATGTATACGCATCTCAGGGTGTGACTCTGCTGATGATGGGTTCAGCTGAAGCCTTGCCAGAAGCCCCTCAGGAAAAGACTGTATTCATGGAAGATATGACAGAAGAAGAACTGGCCACAGCTGTGAGTATTTACTATTAGCCTCTTGAATACCAATATGCAACAGTCACATCAATGAAAAATGACCCGAAACCGACCTATGGTAGCATACATGTATGTCAGTGGAAACTATGGTGTTGGTCTGAAGTCTGTTTCATCAGTGTGACAGTGCCAAATGGGAATAGAGAGCTTGGTAACCAATTGCTAATTATGGGGGAGAAAATTTCCCCGCGGTTATGTTAGATGCTGGTGGCCAAGTAGCATTAATGGAAGAAAAACATACTAGCTGTGGTAGTAAGGCAGTTCTGTAAAATAATCAACCTTTTTGTACATCCGACCCCCATTTTTCTCAGGTTTTACTTCACTTCATAAACTGGCCAAGTCATGGTCATTTGACAGCACTACAGACTATCATGTGAATCAGAAATCAGAGACAGAAGATTTCATAAAGGTCTCACATTCATGTGCATGGGGTCGGACGTACATATTTCATGGAATTGCTCAGTAGTAACTGCTGCTTGTTTCCACGTAATAGCCCTCTTTTATCATTTCATGTAAAAAAAGGTGCAATGAATTTTCAAGCTGTAGAAATATCAGTATATGCACTTGCTTTATTGTTAATAATGCAATTGTACATTAATCGGAGTCTCACATTATTATTACTAATCTGCTCACTTAACCCTTTGAGATATCATGTGCAATTGGTACTATGAAATTTCAGACTGAAGAAATATTAGTATACCGGTATGTACTTGCTTTAAAAGTGTTAACACATTTATACAGTACTTTCCATTATTGTTCCTAATCTGGGGACCTTTTCATGAAAGTTGTCAGCACTGACAAGACGTCTTTCTCTGACAGTTACCATACTTGTAGTAACAGTCAGAGGTCAGAGCTTCTCAGCCAATTAAAAGCAAGGATTTCACTGAAATAGTCAGCACTGAAAATTTGGATAGTGCTGACAACTTTCATGACACACACCCTAGCTCACATAATAACCCTTTGGGATATCATGGGAATTTGTGCTTTTTGTTCTCATTTTCAGATGGAGTTGCCTTGCGGTCTAACCAACCTTGGTAATACGTGCTACCTGAATGCTACGTTACAGTGCCTCAGAAGTGTGCCAGACCTCAGAGAACAGCTCAGATCGTAAGGATAAGTAACGTGCATGAAATAAATGAAGATGTAATAGGCTTGCTGCTCCCCTAGCCACCTGCCTCTTTCTAATTTTTTTTAATGCTTTGTGCAGTTCAGTTCAATTTGATTTCATTATAATAATAATAATGGTATATTTACCCAGGGTAGCCACTTCAGTTCCGAAAATGTTCTCCCGGCAGGCCCTGCTATTATTATTATTATTACCCGGCTAGGCTAGAATACCCTTTCAGGTGCACACATCTTTTTGAGGAATTACTTCCTGCCGGTACCCCTTTACCTCACCTGGGTCGAGTGCAGCACACTGTGGATGAATTCCTTGCTGAAGGAAATTCATTTATCTACATTCCATTCTATCAAAATAGAATCATATACAGGTATGAATACGATAATCAAAATAAAATGTTTCAATGAAATAGATAAGATTATTTGATTAAAAATGGAATTTAGCTGCTGTATTTTGTAAGCCCAGAAGGTTTATCTGGACAGCCACCATAACATTTAACAGATTTATCGAAAACTATTAGTTAAGATGGAATGGGGAATTATAATAGTTTGATAAAATCAACAGCAAAATGAACCAAAGGATATGAAAAAACACACAATCCTAGACCAAAACACTTTAATATTAATTTGCATTGTTCATTAAAAGCACTAAAAAATTAGATATCTTTTAAGCGTTTGTTTTTAAATGTATACTTTTGTAGAAGTTGTAGCTGATAGTAAAAAGTTCCATGCTGACAAATAGGGAACATGGTGATTGCTGCTACTGCCCCTGCTGAATCAATGATGATGGCCATCAAGGATCTCTACTCTGTTGTGGACAAGAAGTTGGAAGCTTTCCTTGTATCTCCTTCCTTCTCCTTCATATTCTAACCGTATACTCTCTTTCACTTTTCTAGGTACCAAGGAGCAATGAATGAGGCAATCGCTGCCAGCGCCCCTGCTGAATACATGACAGTGGCCATAAAAGATCTCTACTCTATCATGGACAAGATGTCAGAAGCATTCCATCTACCCCCTTCATCCTTCTTCTTCTCAATGTCCTACCCCTCCTCCATTTTCTAATCATATTCTCTCTTCAACACTTCTAGGTACCAAGGTGCAATGGCAATCGCTGCCAGCGCCCCTGCTGAATCCATGACTGTGGCCATCAAAGATCTCCACTCCGTCATGGACAAGAAGTCAGAAGCATTCCATCTACCTCCTTCATCCTTCTTATTGTCCTACCCCCTCCTCCATCTACTAATCATGTTCTCTCTTTCACCCTTCCAGGTATCAAGGTGCAATGAACATGGCCATCGCTGCCAGCGCCCCTGCTGAATCCATGACGGTGGCCATCAAAGATCTCTACTCAGTCATGGACAAGAAGTCGGAAGCTTTCCCTCCCATCATTCTCCTTCAGCTCCTACACCTTGCATTCCCACACTTTGCGGAGAAGAGTGAACATGGCGGCTTCCAACAGCAGGTTCGTAATCATTATTAGGGCTATTCCACGGTTACTCACGTTACATTTGGAGACACCTTGACTCATACTTGGAGCTGTAACTCCATTATTATTGATAGGAACTAAACATCTCCGTTTCACAACAAATTACACAGTCTGACTATCCTTTGTATAAAAACAAAACTTGGGAAATTCTATTATGCTCCTGGCAAATCTTTGGAATGTGTCGGTTACTCACGTTACAGATTTGTCCCAACCTGTGGAATTGCCCATTATTGTATTTCGGCAATGAAAAGTATATGAAATTTGTACAATGTAATACAACATATTATAAACATATAACATAGTATAGATTGAGCACCCTCTGGACTGCCGGGGTCAAATCAAGTTAACTGAATTACTTTAGTCAATAAAGACCATTTGACCCTATCCAGTACGTGCTTACATGAAAGAGAAAGTGGATAAAAGAATGAATATACACAAACAATAATTAAGAACATTATTAAGAATAGCACACTTAATATGACTTTCATTTATCTTTATTATGTAAATTAACTTTTCATTGGTTTTGTGCACATACTTTGAAAAGCTGATGATATTTTATTTCTTAAATTGCCACTTGTTTTAGATATTACCCATTTTCTATTGTAGGTTTTTTAAAGTGGTTTTAATTCACCTGAATATCAGACCCTAATTAGAGATTTTTTTCAGGTTAGGAATAGCATTTATTAAGAAGTGTGAATGTGCCCTCTGAACCAATCACATAAAGGGGATACTGTTATATTACCGTTCTACAGTATGTAAGGGCTTTATACCCACTGTCTTTTTTTTCATAGGATGCTAATGAGTGCTGGATACAGCTTGTACGACTCTTGCAGCAGAAGTTACCCGGTGTGAAACCGGAGGACAGTGCACCGGCTGGAGCTGTGGCCAAGAATTCATTTGTAGATCAGTACTTTGGTTGCGAGTTTGAAAGCATGTATCCTTCTCAAAACTTTGTCTTTATTATATTTTTCTGTGTTGGCAGAGTATTGGTTAAAAGTCTAAATGAGTCAAGATTTTTCAATTTTTTATATATTATGCATGGGATTTGAGACCTGTTTGAAAGACAAGAGTCTGTACACCTTGATTTCAATGTCCCGACATGTATGAGTTTCCATTGAGATTCTTTCTGTGACCTTCAAGATCGCAGTAAAAATTTGGTGAGTCAGAAGAAGAGCCTGCTGTCAAATGAAAAAGAAATAAAACAAGTAGGTATTGGTAAATTATGACATGCAGAGCTCCAGGTTGAATATGCAACAAACTTGTGACGTACGCTTCTGTGCAATGCCATCATTTGGATAGTACGTATGTTTGTGATGGTACAAAGGTTGCTCTTTTCGGTTCCAACGGCTTGTTTACAATACATTGAGTCGGTTAGTGTTTATGTGGGCGCATGGTTCTGGTTCTCGCCTTTCAAACAGAGGGTCGTGAGTTTGAATCCTAGCCATGGCGTGTTTATCTGCACTGTACTGCACTCGACCCAAGTGAGGTGAATGGGTGCCGGCAGGAAGTAATTCCTCAAACAGCTGTGCGCACCAGAATTGATAGACTAGCTTAGCTGGGGTAATATAAGTGCGCCTTGAGCACCTAGCAAGGTGGATACGTACGCTATACAAATCCTATATTATTATCATCATCATCATAATCATTAATTACTATTATTATTATAATTAGTTTCTGTGAGATTCTTTCCTTGACTGCCACAATCCAGGTTAAAATGTGTAGAATCGGAAGAAGAAACTCCGGTCAAATCAAAAGAGACGTTCTATCAACTTAGCTGCTTCATCTCACAGGAAGTCAAATACCTTCACACAGGACTCAAAAACGTGAGTATACTTTTGACGAAACGTGCAAGACCCGCAGCAACTATATTGTTTTTGAGGCTTGGGAATATGAGTGTTTGTAAAGCAAATACTTGGCTGGTAAGAGCTGTAAAAATGCATGAAACTTTTAAAGTTGTATTTTGTGATTTATTAGTTGTTCATTTGTGTATTATTTATCAATTTGACGTTTAACTTCTAATATGATCTCTTAAGTTATACATAAGTAGTATAGTTTCTTAACTTATTTTGCAGGTAAGCAATATAATGTAGCATGTGTTATACAAGTAAAAGGTTAAAAATTGTATGTTATTGTTAACAGATGCAATTTATTTCAATTTAAGATTGGAATAATAACGATACTTTATGATAATAAAGCATGTGTTGGTATAAAAACACCCTTAGCAAAACATTTTGACAATGCCAGTATGTACAGTATGTTGCTAAGGGCTTTTTTGCATTGACACAACAATTTCCTGTTATGAGATATCCGGTCTACATGTATGTACTGTGAATTGTTTTTAACAGAGATTACAAGAAACCTTAGTGAAAAGCTCTCCGACACTCAACAGAGATGCACAATATCTCAAAGAGGTAAAGAAGTTAATTCATCTCTCTATCATTTTCTCTTTCTCTCTCTCCGTCCTTGTTGCTGTGATTACAAATCTATGTGATCGTATTGTATACACTGTTTATAAACTGACGTTTGTTGAAAGAGACCCCTTTATTAAAGGTGAAGTTTACCCCCTTACACCTTTTTTGTTTTGCTTAAAATAGAAAGTGTGGCTTCGGACAATTTATCGCTATGCCTATTTGACCCAATGCACTCGGGCCGGGCATCATTTGCATAGTATATGCTCTGACATGGCGACATACCTGTCTTATTAAACAACTCATTGAAAGGGCTATTCTATTCTATTGTTATTAGGGCTGTTATTAGGGCTGTTATCGATAACGTCGTTATCGTCGTTATCGATAGTCCTGTCGATAATCGCTTGTTTTTGCCACTTAGCGAAATCGACAATCTTCCTCTCTTTGTCGATAATTCCCGCTGTTATGTAGGGACTAAGCCTGAGTCATATCGATTATTTTCAAAACCGGTGTTCGACAGCTTTAATTCGATCGAACATCGATGCATCGAATATTGAAGGCGGGAAAAAATTTGCATCGCGTCGATGCGCTATTATGCATGCACTACGCACTGACGGTATGCGCTGGCGTTAGCCGGGTGAGCGTTGCACAAGCAGCGCAGATGACAGAGCAAAGTTCGTTTATTTTCCATGACCACAAAACACAAAAAAAAGGCCGGGGACCAATGCAGAATTCTTCCCAAAATATCTTCAACAATGATATTTGCAGATGACAACATATAAGTTTAAAGTGAAACAATAATAAAGACATGAATCACGCAGAGTCGATCCGAATGATTTTCGGTCAACTAGCATTCGCAGTCCAGACTCGCATTCACCAGCCCCGTCCGCAGCCCCGTACACTCACTCTCCCGAAACGACTGGCGTGCTTGTCAGCGCCAGCAAACAAGTGCAACCAACGGAGAGCGCTATAACTTGCCTGAGATTGTGTAGTTGGCTCCAAAATGAGTTCCAAATAAATTTATGCGAATAAATACGTAATTTTCTCTGGATGGTCATTTGAATTGCTATTCAATGCTGATATAACGATTGTGAGGAAAGATTGTGGAATATGAGTTATGACGATGTTCGAGAATTAATCCTGATGATGACAATCCATTTTTTTTTGGACACAATAATATTGAGCATGCGATCGAAATAAATACGAATGTTTCGAATCGAGCCCTAAATTCATATAAATTATTACGATTTGACAAGATTTTATGGTCATACTAAGAATATTGACGATGTCAGCAAAGTATGTTATGTTCATATGGAACTAATGGAAGAATTAATACTGGCATTATTTCTTTTGTTATTCCATCTCTGGACGTCTTCTCCGAGCTCCGAGAAAAGAAGCACAATGCGCATGCGTGTTCGATGACGTATGACATATTTTCCATTCATGAAATCAGAGCCCAAAGTTGGGCACAAACTAGCTTCAAATTGATGGGAAAAAAATATCAAACGCAATTTTCTCTGTTTTGTCATGTAAAATGTTATTATATGGTTATATTACGATCTTGAAAAGAGTTTTTGAATGTAGGCAATGTTCGAGAATCAATCCTGATGTGATAATTATTTTTTTTTAGACAAGTGCACTCTCTCGACTCAAGTCGATCGTCATGAGATGTCCGCCATTGAAAATTGAAACGAAATACAAACGTTTCACATTAAGCTCTAAATTCATATTAATGATTATCATATGGAAATTATTGTTAAATATCACTATTAAATAATGTTCTGTGGTCATGATATTAATATTGTTCATGAAAGCAAGATTTATTTTACGTTGATCGCGTCAATCTCCGGCCATTTTCTGGTTTGATTAAAGAACAGTACTGCGCATGCACGATCGATGGCCATGACTTCCATTCATGAATTCATCGTGCATAAATTATCTCAGCACGAGCAGACGAGTAAGACTCGAAGTATGATCAAAATAAACTTCAAATTAATGGTGAATAGGCATCATAATTACACAATCGGTTTCATTTGGGGGGCAATAGAAATCAAGTAAGTAGTAGTCAAGTTGGACATTACTGATATTTTGATGATTGATTGTGTGATCCAAACGAATCGGCCGGCCGACGTATTTTTTTTTTTTCGATGCACCGATTTTGCAAAATCTGCACCGGTGTTCGATGACATCGATCGAACACCGATTTTAAAATCGATTCGACTCAGGCTTATGTAGGGACACAGTGATTTTTATTGATAAAACTTCATCCAACCCTAAAAAAATGCTACATGTAATAACGTGAAAGGTGAGGGTGTATTTATGATTAAATTTTTTTTTCAAAGATGCTATGTAGTCATTTACATCCGATGAATGCGGATTTTAAAGTGTTCTTGGTACACTGGCAGATACAAATTTTGACCAACGCGAGTTTGTGACATCGCTATAATGCATAAAAAATGCGTACCGGTATTGATTATGTTCTTTTGTCGATAGTTATCGATATCATTAAGATACTTTTAGCATGATATCGACAGAGAATTTTCTCAATGATATCAACTGTTATGGTTAACCAATGTAACATTTATCTGAAGTCGGATTCTTCTAAAATAACGTTTGAATTTCTGATCTCTCCTAGTCTAAAATCAATAGATTGCCAGCCTACCTTACAATTCAGTTTGTCAGATTCTACTACAAAGAAAAAGAAGCCATCAGCGCTAAGATCCTAAAGGTAAGGAAATCTTGTCTTCCACACTCTCTTCATCTCTGTGCTATTTCCGTTTCTACCTGTTGCCTTCACACCCACTGTTGATGGCTAAGTGTACCACCAAATACATAATGGTGTTTGTGGAGCATTGTGGCCCAGTGGATTAGTCTCTGGACTTTGAAACAGAGTGTCATGGGTTCGAATCCCAGCCATGGCATAATTTCCTTCGGCATTGTGCTGCACTTGACCCAGGGGAGGTGAATGGGTACCCGGTAGGATTTATTTCTTGAACGCTTGAGCGCCTATTAATATGGCGGCTTAGCTACAGCTGCGGCAATGATATAATACCAAGTATCAAAGCGCAGATGAGTATGTACATAGTATTAACTGCACTATGGAAATGGACATATTATTATATAATACACTCCTGTTTATGAAAAAATTATTCCTGATTAGGATGAATTCAAAGCAATTAGAGGATTGGATATGTTCATATTTTTATGAAGCTGAGTCATTATTAAATCCCGTCTTTTGCTTTGGTAAATCCCCCAAATATGTCTATCACAATAAAAAAAATTGATTACTAGAGTTTATGAATGTGTATGCCCTAAAAGAGTTATGACGTGGAGAGTATAAAATGGAAATTTTTTGTTACTGGATATGTTCAATTTATTTTGTTTTAGGGTGGCCAATCAAATAGATATTTGTGTATTGCTTTTGTTTTTTATATAAAATCACTGTCCAAGCATGGTGTGTTGTTTTCACTTTTTCTTGCAGGATATCAAATATCCAATGACCTTAGATGTCTTTGAGCTTTGCACACCTGAGCTTCAAGAAAAGCTAGTTCCTGCCAGGGATAAGTTTAAGGAAATGGAGGATAGGAACGTCGAGCTTGCACAGAAGGTACAAACCTTTTTAACCCTAAGAAGATGGGGGGGGAGGCTGATTCAGCTGGTTCAGCAGACGACATTCAACACCAACGCTCAACACGAACTGCCGGAATTACGTCATATTTTCTGTAACTCTATGGAAATCCATCAATGTCATAATTTTTGTCTCTGAAAAACATGCACAATGTCCTTTGCATGCAAAGAGAAGCACAGTGAATTTTCAAGAAAACAATGACTGCAGGAATATACATCAAAGCTAGAAAATATTTTGAACAAGCATGCATTATAGATGTTGACGTTGCTGGCCGTCCATAGTTGCGATTAGTCAGATCAATCCGAACTCTTTGTGAGACGGCGCCCTGCTACCCTATAAATTTCCTTTTAACTGTTGTCCCACTATGTTAATCTCAGTCCATTTTAATTAAACTGATGGGTGTTGGTTCCCAGGCGGCCATATAAAAGAGGCTTAGCTGTATTTTACAGATTGTATATGGATTTATTCTAAAATGATCTACTCTTTTCCTTTTTTTTTTAGGCAAAGGATGCAGCCAAGTCAGGGAAGAAGGCTGCGGCGGTTGTAGCAGAACCCAAGAAGGATGTCAAATATCTTCCATATGATTTCCCAGATGGTAAGCTCTTTGATTGATGATGATTGGGAGGAAGATGATGATGATGATGGTGATGATGACGATGGGGAGGAACAGGAGAATGTTGTTGATGATCTTAGGGAGGAGGAGGAGGAGGATGATTGCGGTGATGATAGTGATACAGTGGTGCTCGAAAGCTAGTGAACCAAATAAAAAATGAGCATATTTCAAGTGTTCAAGGTGTGTCATGTGTTAGATATTTAATTGTGAAGTCAGGAGATAAATATTACATTCAATTAAGTTTCGTTCCTCAGGGCTCACCGAACATTGTAGTGCATTTGTCTACTTTTAACGCTCGGCAAGAAGGGGTGCAATTTTCTGGTGGGTTCACTAACTTTTGGGGACGCCTGTAATTATGAGAAGGATAAGTGATGGAGACAAGGATGGTCTTGATAATGATGATGGAAAAGCTTTTAGAATCACTTGTGCGACGCATTTTAATGGACAGTGATACCTGTCAAGTCTTTGATTTGAATGTCTGGGGCCTGTTACAAAGAGTTGCAATTGATCCAATCAACTGCAAATATGGAAAGCAAGCAGAGCCAACACATGAAATGCATGTTTGTTAAAAAAAATTTTTTAGATATGAATGTATGGCCATACAGTCAGTGATTTCTTGACAATTTGGTGTGTTTTCCTTTGTTTACACAGGACATTTTGCAAATTTTCTTCAGAAAAATTATGACACTGATGGATTTCCATAGATATGATTGATTGGATCAATCGTAACTCATTGTAAGACGAGGCCCAGGTCCCGTTGCAGAAAGAGTTGCGTTTAAACGCAAGTCAAAAAATCAAACGCAAGTCCCAAATGCGCGCTGTTGATTGGTTGAAAATCAAGTTGCGCATGATTTTTAGAGTTGCGATTGATTGCAACTCTTTCTGCAACGGACCCCAGATCTTGTTGATAGCTTCATAACTATCAAAAGCTATTTTGTATCCGATATCGTGCAGTTACCTCATCATATATTTTGTCCTACCTATACCAATAACCATGGAATATCCCATACTTTTTACTAATCCTTCTAGATATTGGCAGTAATAACAGTGGTTACTATGAGCTCCAGGCTGTGCTGACCCATCAAGGGAGGTCAAGTTCATCGGGTCACTATGTTGCATGGGTCAAGAGGAGAGGAGGTCAGTATGCAGATAAAATGTTGGGGAAAAGAAAGAGAGACAGGGGGGGGTTGAATGGGGGCAGTGAGCCAGAGAGGGAAAGAAGAGGAAAGGAAAAAGGGTGAAATATTATATTTTTATTATTTTGAAAAATTATTTTTTTGGGGATTGAAAAAAACAATTAAAAAATTGAGCAATTTTGCCTACATGAATACGAATATATGAGTTTCGCTCATTATGGTACTTTGTATATTGCTCCATGGATAACATTAATGTGAACAAAGCGTGGTTGCAAGTTTCCAAGATTTATTGCAATTGTTATATCTTCTAGAACTTGAGCACATTGGAAGAAAAAAAAATTCATTTTAGCAGTCTACCAGCTGTTATGATTCCTCTAGGAAGCCACTTTCAGACCATTTTCAACATATTTTCAGCCATTGAAAACACCTTTTTCTTGTAGGAGAGTTTATTCTTGATGATTTTTAGACTTCTTAATCAATTCAAAGTGGTATAATGAGGCTGCGATGAATGCAAGGAAGGCTCCCAGGGAGTGGAAATTGTGCACTTTTGAAATGAATCCCAATGACTGGGGTAATAATAAGCTGTAACGCACTTTGAGCTATTCTGGAAAAAGCACTATATAAAAATTGGCTATTATTGATATTATCTCTGATTCTTTGGCATTTCATTTTGTTTACCCCTCCCCTTAGATGAATGGATCAAATTTGACGATGACAAGGTGACGCCGGTCCACAGTGAGGACATACTGAAGCTGTCGGGAGGCGGAGACTGGCACTGCGCCTACGTCGTCATCTACGGCCCAAAACGACTGGAAGAGATGCCGCCGGCAAAACCGGGAGAGAAATCGGAAGAAAAATCAGAAGAAAAAACAGAAGATGTCCCAATGAACTAAAGATGAACATGCTATATTGTGTATTTCTACGTCCTTCCCTGTCCCACGTTCAACAAAGCCCATTCTTTATCTGTGATGCAGTTCAACCCGTCTGTGAAAACCACCCGAATGAAAAGCTGTTGTGTGAGCAGGGGCCTGTTTCATTAAACTTGTTGTTAAAGCAAATATGCAATTACAGTTATAAGCTACTGAAATCTGCAATGTGATTCGCTGATAGCAAACTTGTTAGAGATAATGTGCATTTGTTATAACATGTCTTTTTGAAGCTGGATCCTGGTGGTGTCTATGAACAAGTTCCTGGAATATGTGTTTCAGTCGGGAATATAATTTAAGGAAAATAGAATTTATTGGTCTTTCTGTACAGTTAATCACTAACCCAGGTTTCACTGTACATGTATGTGCAAAATCACAACCCTTGTATGGCTATGTTTACTCAATTTTTGAGCCAACGATTGAGTTTCATCAATTTAAAAGTAAATTGTTTAATCTATTTAAATTGATAAAACCCCTGCAAGATGTAATATCGATCATTGATTATACCAAGTACATATAAAATTAGGTGTCCATTTTTTCTCCATCTGTCATAAATTTTTAAAACATGATTTGAATCCTCTTAGGGCCGTTTCCACAATCCTAAAATTGATTTGAAAATCTATATTACTTGATGAAACAGCCCCACAAATGCAAAACCTGGTGGGTGTTTCACAAAGCTGTTCGTAAGTTAAGAGCGACTTTAAGAACGACTGGTGATCCTTTCTTCTTGTGAAGGGTATATTCATTGGTGATGGATTAACGTGTTAGAAAGGTCCACCAGTCGTTCTTAAAGTCGCTCTTAACTTACGAACAGCTTTATGAAACTGCCCCCTGGGTTCTGATTAGGCCCGTTTCGGGTACACGTGTACACGCACGGTCAAGTCAGTGCACGTGTACTAAATTCCATCACCGTGTACACGGTAGCGTCTGCATAAAGCTTGCATGGGGCTACAAAGTCAGTGAACAAGCTCACAGCCTCACATTAAATCTTAGTTCTCAGACACTGCACATGTTTTAAATACTAATATGTCAATATATTTCAATTAATCCAGAGTGAGTTCACTTCCAAAATCGCCAATTTAATCCACATTCTTTCTGGAGACTCACGTTTTTGTAAGTCCACGAAATGGGTCTGCTCCGGTCTCGAAAGCTCGGAAGCGTTGCTCAATCACACTCAGAGTCAATTTGAGAATCACCAATTGCGATAGCGATCATCGCTTCAACTTACGTGTTATACGCTCGCACACATGTGCTACAAGCCTACAAACAAACGCTCTTCAAATTGGCAACATAATAATGAAAATCAATCGATAACTTCAGTTACACTTATTCTGCAGCGATCTGTGCATGCATGTACGGTACAGTATACAAAATGCGCATCCAACGGGCGTCGGCGCTAGCTAGGGCCCTGCACTGATTTTCTTTTGCATTCTTTATTAATTTAATGCGCTGCTAAGCCAAGTAAACTTTTAATTTACACCAATTTTTGTGGATTGTAACTTCAAACTTATCAGGTAAGCTTTAAAACTGTGACTTAGGCTATATAGACCCCTTTTTTATGACATGTTGATGCGGGTCCGTGTCGACATGAAAACAGAACTCGCTCTCACAGTGTTTACAACGTGTACACGTGTACACGACCGAAAAACACGCCGTGTACACGTGCATCAAAAATGGACTTTCAAAACGGGCCTAGTTATGATTTATGTTCGATTAATGAGTTCTGCTTAACGTGCTGCTTATGAAGCGCGATCAATATTCCTTAAATTCATTTGTTGTTTTAGGCCGTGTTTATGCTTCCACTTTTCAGGCTAGAATCAGCGTTTCCAAACGTGATTAGTCCAAAACACGGTTGCGTCTGTGCTTTCATTTAAACGCCGTTTCAAAACGCCGATCGTAAACTCACAAAAAGGTGCGTTTGTAAACGTCGTTTGACCAGAATCAGGCTTTCTGGGGAAGTATAAACAGAACCACGATCGTAAACGTGTTTAAATGACGTCATTTGGTACATGCTTCCGGTGAGATGAAAATCCGCGGGCAAATACAGTCGTATTGCTCCATGTTATCTCCACGTAATAACAATCGGAAAAAAAACTTTCGAAAAAAGGCGCGCCCAATTTGACCTCGCTTTACGATGCGAAGCCAGCTGGAGATCATGATTTGCTCTGAAAAGTTAAGCATAAACAGCACTCCCAGAACCACGTTTACGATCGGCATTTTGAATCGACGTTTGAAATCGCTGATTCTGTCCTCGCAATGGAAGCATAAACACACCCTTACAAAGTTTAAAGTCCTCATTCTGTGAACCTTCTATGAACTAATACAGAAATTTTCTTTGGCTGGATTAAAATGGAGTTGAACCTTTGAACAAACTACAAGTCCAAGACCTTTTGCAACCTCTGTCAACTATGAAATACATGTAGAGCTTATTAGGAGCAGATTTTATTACTAAGAAGTTGAGCTGCCTATAAATGTAATTGATCGATCATCTTTCCTTTTCCTGACTTGATCTTTTGAGAAAGACGGCTGACATTGGGATGGGATTTACATAGCTTCTTCATAATTTACATGTAGCATGCCAGAAGTCAATGAGAATATTCTAAAAAGGATTTATTTAGTTGACTACTCCTGAATATGCATCATCACAAATCCCAAGGCATGTCTTCTTTCGGCAAGAAATTTATCCACACTGTGCTGCACTCGACCCAGGTGAGGTGAATGGGTACCTGGAAGGATTAATTATTTGCATGCACTGAGCGCCACAAAAAGCACTTTATAAATCCAGATATTATTATGATTATTTGATTATTTGTTGTAAGCCATAGAAATCCTTGCATCTAATTGGCTTAGAGCAAGATTCTTGGTGAAAGTCACTGACCAAACTGCTTCATGGAACACTCTAATGGTCACATTTTGGCATTCTCTTTCAAAGAAGTCCCTTCCTATTTATGTATAACTGAATATACTGTGTCAGAACTCGTAAAGCAATGTGATTGCTATGTTGCCCGTTCCACCCGATTGTAATGCCCAATTATTCAATTCAATTGTAAATGATAGTTATTATTCCATTTAGCTTAAGCATGAATATTCAAAAATCACATATTATTGATATAACTGTGACGAGTTGGGTAAAAATCTAGAAATAAATTCTGTACTTCCAACAGGCAATATAATGTTCGTATTTTCACTGTTTTCTTAATTCTTTTTTTTTCGCAAAAATTTGGCCTCGCCCTAAAGTATTTTAATGAAGTTCATACTGATACCAACTTGGTAATAAAAACAGAAAAACAAAAGAAATATTTTTTTTATAAAATTAGTTTAAAAAACACAATGAAAGATCATATTGAAAATTATGTAAAATAGTTTTGATTATCCATATATATGAATATGTACAATGCAAATCAATAAAAATGGGATCAATTTTGTAAATACTTCTTAAAAATCCTCCTACATTTACAACATAATTTCTCAAATATTTCCCTCCCCCAAAAAATTTATGGATGTATCATGTATGTATCACATGTTACAGGAGCACTCCTCAACAAAATTCCTAATCTGTTGTAAATTATATCATACATTTTAGGTACTTGACCCCCCCCCTCCCCCTCACTGGCCCTCAGTCTGTTTCACTTGCATAAAAAAAAATCTTTCCTGAATAGAAGGAGCCGTAACAGTAGGTACTGTACAGCTGAGATTCATTTTCAGAGGGTACACATATACCATTCTCTTTAGATTATGGCACTTGACTACAAGGATATAGACACACAGAGTCATTTATACAATACACATTTACGACATACTTTTATATTAAATGTATATAAAGAGCAAAAAAATTAATCTATGAACAAAACTTTCATAATACAGAACAGATACATAGAATACAATCAACACATGTTTGTTTAAAAAGCATTCTGTACAAAAGCTTATAATTCACATTTAGTAATCTGTTTATTGAACAGATAAAACACCATGGCATTGACATCTCTGAATCCACAACAAGTTGACCCATTTATTGAAACTAAATTTTAACTTGTAATTCATCCCATAAATTGTAAAACAGCTATTATGGTGAGGTTACTTTCATAGGTCACATTTAAGTTAGGCTGAGTTAGGCCATGGTCAAAATTTGTTGAATCAGGAAAAGCCGAAGATGTAGAAACTGTTTACATTGTAAATTCTTAAATAATTTTTTTGCATTTTTATGGTGAAGAAAACTATATTTCTAAGTATTTGTGAGATAGATACAAATAATCTGAATGAAAAATATGCTGATAAAATGAACCTCTACGGTTAAAGTTTGGCTATCCAAATAATTTTACAGATAAAAAATGTTGGCCAGAGTACAAATTAATCCAAGCTGCTATACTGTACCATACTCTTATATCAAGCCCAATAGTGCTCACAACACAAAGAATTACAACATGCTTCTCAAATCTTGCAAGTTTGCTATAAAAATTTGAACATGACAAAATAAAAAATGTCACCTTTGCGTGTGAGGTAGCTTTAGCAGTTGCGGGTCTTGTGGACTTGCATTACATTTTTGCATAAGATTATTGAATTATATGCGGACACAAGATATGATTTAAAACGTACCAAACCCGAGTAATGAATTTGATTTGGCAATGCAGTGCGAATATAAGAAAACATACTACATTTTTGGTGGTATAAAATAAAAGTCTGAATATGTAAAAAAATATGGCATTTCATTTACATATATTGCATCATTCAAATGATTGGTTATATTTCTGACAGGGGAAGATGCAGGCATTAGGACACAAGCTCGTGGAGTATACCATAAAAACAGTTTCAAGCTTGTGATTAAAGATAAATTCCAGTTTTGGTAACAATCTCAAAATGACTTTTTACAGAATCTAATATAATGACCACCCAAGTGTCTGTTTGTATGAATAAAAAATATGTGCCAAAGGACTCTGGGAGAAATTGTGTAATTGTTGAGAAACAAACAAAATAAGCGCGGATTCAGTCACTTCCATCGGGTCTTTATTCCAGCAATAATAATACACTGTCCCATGTGTGCCTATCTGTGTTGGTGATCTTCAGTGTGAACGTTTTTCAGCGTAGATTTCAAGAATTCAGTTTATGTAACTGTACCAGATCTAGATCCTCGATGATATTCTGACAATTAAACCTGGTTTTACAGACTTTCTCATGAATGCAGTGTTTACTGCAACTACTGGCATTTCTCTTTAAAAACATGAAGAACTGTCAATACATCAATATGGAAAGCCATTGATTGTCCAAAAATAAAATAATTTCAAAATTGTTACAAATGATGATTTAAATTCTAATCATTTTCCTAAAATTGTTACGAAAAAAAAAGAATCTTCATTATATTAAAAATGATTGGGAATCGCAATTACTATTTCACATTTCTATGGAAAGTAACTTTAAAAGTAATTCTCATTGTAAGGTCTCATTTCATATATCTTGTGATTAATCAAAAGCTGATGCAAATTTCTAAGAAAAATTTGCTTTCAATCAATTAAATGCCATGAATTCACAAGCAATTAAAAGTATTTCACAATACAAGTTTCATGAAATGGTGTCTACAGCTGCTCCATGGAACACCCTGGCTCTTTTAACCCATCGCCTACTGGAACCTGGGCTCCGTAACTAGCGATGAAGGAACTCTTATGATTGGTTCATGGTCAGAACGAAATGTGCATCTAACATTGATCTTGATTGGTCAGTCTATTGGCGATTGATTGCTAATCTGTGTGTTACAGAGCCCAGATGATCCTGAATAAAGCCTATAAGAAATACAGAACTCAGTAGTCAACGGGTTATAAAACCCATTTCTTACTGGAATCGGGTATTCCTGTACAAAGTCTATGAGAATTTCAGAATTCAACAGGTTAACCCATTGCCTACTGGGACCAGTTGATCCCTGAACAAATATAATGGGAATCACAGAATTCAGTATAGTCAATAGGTTAACCTCTTTCTTACTGGAATTGGGTATTCCTGTACAAAGTCTATGAGAATTTCAGAATTCAACAGGTTAACCCATTGCCTACTGGGACCAGTTGATCCCTGTACAAATATAATGGGAATCACAGAATTCAGTATAGTCAATAGGTTAACCTCTTTCTTACTTGAATCGGGTATTCCTGTACAAAGTCTATGAGAATTACAGAATTCAGCAATCAACAGGTTAACCCATTGCCTACTGGGACCAGTTGATCCCTGAACAAATATAATGGGAATCACAGAATTCAGTATAGTCAGCAGGTTAACCTCTTTCTTACTGGAATTGGGTATTCCTGTACAAAGTCTATGAGAATTACAGAATTCAGCAGTCAAAAGGTTAACCCATTGCCTACTGGGACCAGTCGATCCCTGTACAAATATAAATGGGAATCACAGAATTCAGCAGTCAACGGGCTAAACTATTTCCTTCTGGAACTAAGTGATCCTGTACAAAGCCTATGGGGATCCCAGAATTCAGTAGTCAAAAGGTCAACCTATTTCTTACTGGAACCAGGCAGCTCCAGCAGTACAGAGCCTTTTGGAATGACAAAATGCAGTAGTCAGCAGATAAAAGTATAATGAACTGGTGAGCTGTTTAAACGTATCAAAATGGAGAAAATTCCGGACAGCCTAGTGAAGTATGTATTCTTGAATCATGCCAATGACGGCAACCTCGCATTGTCTGAAAACAGCCTCTTTGATCCTTTAGGAGAACACTTTTTAGGCATAAGAAGTTTGCAACTTATGTCTTACCTATAATGAGACCTTTTCCTGAGCTGTCTTTTGAGACTTAAACTTTTGAGTAACAAGGTTTTTTCAGCTAATAGAAGTAATTTTGATTGGTCATCTTTTTCCTTTCCTCCATCTTGAAGGTATAGACTTCTTTTCCTTCTTTTCTGTCAGATGTTTCAAGATTTTCCCCTGCTTGGCTTTCTCTTCCTCCAGCCTCTTCCTCTCTGCTTCTATCTTTGCCTCGATCTCAGCTTGCCGCTTCTTCTCCTCAATCTCGATCCGGGCCCTGGATAAAAAAAGAGAGAAAGAAGATGGGGAAAAAGTGATCAAAATAATTGAACTGTCATCATTTCGTTACCCTTCAGTTCACTGGCTTATTAATGACACAAGTGTCAAATTTGGTCAAACATAACTAAATAAAAACACAATAAACAGAGCTGCTTTATAATAGTACTAATTTTCCGTATTTAGTACTGAAAATTTAGAAAAAATACTGATTTCTAAAGTTTCAGTTTTATGTGTTGTCAGTGGCGGACCATGACCCAAAGGAGACAAAGCATTGGAGGGGCACAGCTGCATTGTTCACACTTCCAATAAAGTGCCCCTCCAATAATTGTCTCCTCCGGGTCACGGTCCGCCACCGTTTGTTGTCCCATGGCATTTATTTGAAAATACATATTTCTTCACCAACATACTGATTTTCAGCTTTGAAAACATTGAAAGTGTTTCTTCAGGTTGGCAGCTCTGAATACATGATTGATGATTAGGTCATATTGAAGTTCATGGATGTATCATGTTACCCCAGATACTGGGGAGTGTTCCATGAAACAAATGATTTTCAGTGACTATTGTAATAAGCTACTGCAAATCCTTGCATCTGATTGGTTGAGAGAAAATTTGTCAATGAAAATCATCACCTATTTGCTTGATGATCAAAACATACCCCTGCCGAGATGTTTTCACAATAAAGCATAGCAAGCAGACACATACAAAACTGCATGTAATAAGCTTATGGCTTGCTGCTATGTCTGGCAAGCTTTCAAACCAAGAATATCCTTTTTTTTTAATTATGTAGTCATGGAATTTTATTTCTCACTTAAAGAGAAATGCCAGTAGTTGCAGTAAACACTGATTTCATGAGAAAGTCTGTAAAACCAGGCTTAATTGTCAGTATATCATCGAGGATCTAGATCTGGTACAGTTACATAAACTGAACTTTGTGAAATCTTGAAATCTAGGCTGAAAAATGTTCACACTGAAGATCACCAACACAGATAGGCACACGTGGGACAGTGTATTATTATTGCTGGAATAAAGACCCGACGGAAGTGACCGAATCTGCGCTTATTTTGCTTATTTCTCAGCAATTACACAAGTTCTTTCAGAATCCTTTGGCACATATTTTTTATTCATACAAACAGACACTTGGGTGGTCATTATAATAGATTCTGGAAAAAGTCATTTTGAGATTGTTACCAAAACTGGAATTTATCTTTAAACCAACTATTGCATAAAAGAAAACGGACCAAATGACTTGAATTGACTTCACAGAAATTCTTATAAAACTGAATATAGCCACCTAAAAAAATTGCAATGAACTTACTCGTTGATAAAAGTAACGCAATCGTCGTGACCATATATCTCAGCTACACGCTGAGGGGTATCTCCAAAATTATCTTCCATGTCGATCAACGCACCCGATTTGTATAGCGCCCTCAGTGCAAGTATTTTCCCCTGCTCGCAGGCAAAGTGGGTCGCCGTCCAGCCTTCATCAGTCACGACATCCAGCCTCGCTCCGTAGCTTGCCAGAAGTCGTATACTCTCTGCATGCCCTACAATATATGAAATTACATGATAGCTTATAACATTTCTTATCAATTTTGCACCTGCTTATCAGAATACTTGAACTTAGAACAAATTTTAGACTCAAATACATTTCCAGGTTGTTGTTTTTCCATTCCTGTCCCTGGCCTAATTAAGACCTACATGTACATTGTTTATATTCTTAAAGTCAAAATATTTTTCAGTAGAAGACGAAAATAAACACTATCTGCCAAAAAGATGACATTTTAAAGTGATAAAGATATAAAGAAAGTACTACAATATAATTTTTAGTAAAAAAAAAAAGAAATCCCTGGAAAATGAATCATTTTGATTTTTTTTAATGTAGAAAATGAAAATAGAACTATCAAAAATATGAAATTTGAAAGTACATTAAATATAAAAAAAAGTATTATGGTAGAAAAAGTAAAACTATAAGTCCCTGTAAAATTAGTCATTTTGAAATTTTTTCATATGTAGAAAAATGAAAATACAACTATCTTACAGATTCAAGCATAGAAGATCTGAAATATAGAAAATAAAACATTCAAAATGAAAAGAACATATTTTTCTTGTAAATGGAAGATGATTTTTATCATTTAACCCTTTAAAACTTATTCTATTGCTTAAGTTTGTCTACATCTTTCCTAGTAGGCTGTGTTAGGTTTTCCATTATTATCATTATCATCATCATCATCGTCGTCGTCATCATTTTCACTATTATTATCATTATTATTATAGTCATCATTATCATTATTATTGTTATCATCATTATTACTTTTATTAATATTATTACTATCATAATCATTATTATAATTACTGATATTATCATTATCATTATTAGGCCTATTATCATTACCACCATCACCATTATTATCATGTTGTTGTTACATTTAACCATTGTCCCAGACTCCCGGTATTTATTAATCTTGTTTTCGTTAAACAACACAAATAAAGATAAAATTAACAATTTAAAAAAGAAAAAGAATTTGACACATGAAACCTTACCTTTGATAGCAGCCCAGTGAATTGGACACCTTGAATTCCATTCCAAGTCTGGTCCGTTAATGTCATATTTTCCAGTCGTCAGCAGCAATTCAATTTGGGCACTGTCCCCCGATGCAGCGGCTTCATGCAGCTCTGTCATCATGATAGCAAGAATACCTTCTGTGGACTTCTGCTGTTTCCTTTAAACTTTCACCAACCAGATATTACTGTTTGGCCTCATCTCTTGACTTGGTGCAGTTCTGAAAATCATTGAAAAAAAAATAGTAGGGGTCTATAATATAATACTGTAAAACGTAGTATTTTCCCAAATGATCCATCAGTTACGTTTTTGTCAAGTGCACAAAAATTGTTTGTATTTATTTTTAAACAAATTTATTATTACGACCCAATATTTATTTGTTGTAATTTTGTAATGTACAAGCTTTGCTCTTTTTGGCAAGTCCCTCCATTTTACTTTTAAGTACAAATGTCATTTGAGTTTGACATATCTTTATTTACTGAATTGTATTCCTTAAATCTATGATTTTATATATATATATATATATGTATATATTATATTTTGTGTTGTAGTATTTTCAACCTTGTTATGTTATGTTAATCATATTATGTCCAATTTTGAAATGGAAATAAATCAATTCAAATATAATAGATCATCTTATCATAGACAGAGTGTCATCTACTTGAGGACTTCATATTTGATTATAAACTCTGTAGGATCAAAATAAATATCCAGTAGTATGTTTGGAGGGGATAATTATTAGTTTGTCTTGCCAAGTAAAAGACTGCAATTTCAAGATTTTGCATGCACTTTTTCATTTGGTTTGAATGCCAAGTCCTTATGTCCGACAATTCACAAAAATTCAAAGCACAAAATTAACTCATAATTATTTGTGATCTGTAATGCATTGGAAAAGTTCAACATCGGACCCCCATACTCACTATAGGCGTTGGTCCAAAAATTGGGATTGTCCCAGAAAACAAGGATATCCTCATAAACCAAGACAAATCATGTCTTGATAAATTGAGACTGTCCTTGTTTTTGGGGACATTTTTTTTTCACTTCCCCCTACGGGACAAAGACAGCAATTACGGAAATTGAGAGTGCTAAAAATAGATTCAGTGACCTCAATTCCCCCAGTTCACCGTCTATTTTTCATGACTTACCATCTTCCAATAATCTTGTTATGAAACCTGATATGTTTACATCGACTAGCACACTTGATTGGTGTCGGCACTTGACGGGTGAATAAACTTTCCTAGATTTCTTGTGTGAAGAAATCCTTATAAACTGAGACAGTCCTTGTAAACTGGGACGATCCCAATTTTCTGACCAGCACCTCTACTGATAATCATGATATTATTGATATGGGCCATATTGATAATAATGTAAAGCTATATATTCATCTTCATATATTCAAACGTTAATTTCAAGTGATACATTACATACCAGTGTTGTAGTCAAGGCTCAAACCTCCAAGGCCAAGGCCAAGGCTTTAATACCCAAGGCCAAGGCTTCAATAACCAAGGCTGAGGCCAAGGCATGGAAACCCAAGGCCAAGGCCAAGGCCTGAAAACCTCAAGGCCAAGGCCAAGGCATTTCAATTGTACAATATATGGAGAAAAAAAATTAGACAACAATGCTTAGGCGGCATACATGACACACAGGACCAAATGTATAAAAGGTGTGAGCGAGCAAAATTTTTGACCCTTGTACATTTAAAACGAAAATAATTTCATGATAGATCATGTAGATTTAGGCATAAAATTAAAATATGTAGTTACCTTTGTACATTTAATTATTGTTCTAGGCGATTCACATTGCAATAATTATTACCAAGGTGATCTGATCCTGGCATGCCCATTCTCAACATATGTCTTTCTCCTCTACCTGGGACAGGGGAGGCAGAATGTATTTTTTTTTTGGGGGGGGAGGTCAAAGCCAAAAATGCACTTACAGTATAAGTCAAAATGAGAATTTTGGTGCAGTTCAGCAAAGCTTTTTTAAGTGATTTCTAATTGATAAGACATATATTTTGATTTAGGCTTTAATTTCCCGCTATAGAAAGCATAGCGAGCAAGTGGTTTTGAAAAAAAAAAAATCAATTTTGAAGTTGTAAAACTCGATTTTGGGTCAATTATGGTGCTAATCACTGTTAAAAGGGCATCCTTGCGAGATGTTGTAATAAGATGCAATAAGAAATGAAATTTAAATATTTCGAGCTGTTTTTGTAATCATGAAAAAGGTGTGCATCTTACTAAACAAATTAACGCGAGCACAAAACACAAGCTGAAATTTTTACTGACCAGAAAAGGAGGCTGTTCTGGACTGCATTTAGTGACTCATAAATAGGATACATAACTCACCAATCAAATAATGCGAGCGCAAAGCGCGAGCTCAAAAATTTGTAATATTCCGACCTTAAAACTAGACATTCTAAGCATTTTTTTTTTGTAAATTGAATGCGAACCTTACTTAACAATAATTTATGCAAGCACAATCCAAAATTTGTTGATTTTGAAACCTAAAATTTTACTCTGTATGCCATGCTTGGCCCCTCAAAATTGTTGGGCTCATCATGCCATTGATGCCATAGCCCATTTGGAAATGACGAAATTGAAGTTTGTGTTTAAGTTTACCGAATCTTTTCAGAATATCATTAAGACTTAAACATTCTTGTTGGTCAAAGAAAATAATACAAGGAAAACCTAATGGAATAGAAATCAACCTTGTTATCATTCTTTAGACTAGAGTAAGCTATTTTTAAGGTATGAAAATTGTTGTCAAAATTGCAGTCAAATCTGTCAGAATTATTCCTGTCATAAAATCACTATAATCAGTGGCGTACCGTGGGTCACGGCATTGGGGGGCACCAGCAAAAACTTGGAATTGCCTATGAGCGCGCGAAGCGCGCCCAGTTGCCAGGTATACTGACCTAATAGAGATATTTTTATAAGGACAGTGCCAATAAACGGACATGTATCTCACTTGTCAAATAATGCGAACGCGAAGCGCGAGCTTAAAATTTTTGATATTCAAACCTAAAAAGGGACATTACAATCAATCTTTTGTAATCATGATACGTACCTGTCTCGCTAAATAATAAGAGCGCGAAGCGCAAACTGAAATTTTTGTAAATATTGACCCCAAACAGGAAGATTTTAAGGACTATATTTTAGGAATCTTTTATCTATTAAGATTATACACATCTCACCATAGTCATCTAATGGGAGTGCCAATAAGCGCTTGCTGATTTTGTTAGAATTACATCTAAACATGCACATAAAGCGCTTGTAATCATGATTAACATACCCATCTCACTAATCAAATCTTGCGATCGCGAAGCGCGAGCTGAAAATTTAGGAAATTCAGATCTGAAGAGGGGCATTTTAAGGCTTGTTTGTAGGAATTCAAGAAGACATTACGTAGTTCACTAACCAAATGATGCGAGCGCAAAGCGCGAGCTGAAAATTTTTGATATTCAGATCAGAAAACAGAAAAAGGGACATTTTAAGGACTCATTCTAGGAATTGATGGAGAGCAGACATCTTTCAGAAATCCACTACTGCGAACGTAAGCACGGACAGGAAATGTTTTATATTAAGACCTTAAAATGGGACAATCACTTAAAGTATTCATGAAAAAGAAGCATACTATTGTACATGTAAAAGAATAACTCGAAGTGCGAGCAAATATATTTGGTAGTTTGGTGTATATATGTTTGGTGGTAAGCGCATAGAGAACTAGACCAGTTATTATGCGCTTAATAAGTATCCTCTATTATTATTATTATTATTGACTTGAAAACGGGAGGTTTTAGTATAACAGGATTATATATCTCGGTAAACAGACAATGGGAGCACCAGGAACAATGAAGACATATGCCCTGAGCAAGTTTCATTTATATGAAAGAAGTGTTTCTTATGTAATGTAACATAACATAATTATAACATTATAATGAACATAAATGTCTTCTTTCCCACTACATTTCTCTTCCTTTCTCCCTCTTTTCCTCCTTTTTTTAGTCAGCCGATGGGGGGGGGGGGGGCACGTGCCCCCATTCCCCCCCCTGTAGTTACGCCACTGACTATAATCCTAATCATAATTATTATCATTATTATTGATATTGTCATTATCCTTATTAGTCATGATTACATCATATTACCAATAAATAATATTAATTTTCATCACTTCTCTTTGTTACATAATTATGTGATGATAATTGCAATTGATGGCACTGCTAAGTACACTTACTGCTTCTGCTGCTGCTGACTGGTATTTAGTGTCATTAGATGTACAGAACAATTGAAACATTTATAATTACTTGTATAAAACAAATGAAAGTACAAAATACAAAATGCCTTGAAATTTCAAGGCTCAAAATCCTCAAGGCCAAGGCCAAGGCCCTCTCAAGGCCAAGGCTTGAATGTTCAAGGCCAAGGCTTTGAAAAAATAGGCCTTAAGGCACCTTAAGGCCAAGGCCGAGCATCAAGGCACTACAACACTGTTACATACTATCTACATTAAACATATATTCCATCTTCTTTTTGTATTTTATTTTAACAAGTGAAGTTACAGTCTATATAAACATTAAAATCTATTTTTCCATCTTCTTTTTGTATTTTAAATTTATTTTAACAAGTTACAGTCTATAAACATTAAAATATATAATGACAATGTTGTTTATGATCACTTACGAGCTTATTTCCGAAATAACTTACCCTTTTTAGGTACCCACGCCACTGTCACAGACAGTTTAAATAAAAACAAATGTGAATATAATCAAAATTCGAGAGATACCATCACCAGCAGGTACAAATATAACGTTAACATACAACAACACTCAACAGTAGTGCACGCACCTGCATCAAACGAACAAGTGTAAGCAGTAATTAGCATAGCGCTACAGCAAGTGTTTCTATGTGATTTGTATACAATTTTATGCAAATTCGTTAGGCCTTGCAAACAGACTCATTCTTTTTATATTTCTTATCAAACTCTAAAAATATACATTCTTTAATATATTTTGGTAAATATTTTCTAAATTTTTTAATCAAAATATTTTTTTAAAGTTCTAAAATTCCATTTTAAGATCAAGCACACATTATTTTGTTCTTTGCCATTAATTAACTACTTTTATCAAAGGCTAGAAAAGCGATGACGTCATGTACTCTATTAATATTTTGACTGTTTTACTTCACGATCATCGTCATAAATAAATTGTTTTTCATCATTCCTGAGTATCAATAGTTTAAAAAATTTGTCGCCTTTTTCATCGTAAGAAGTATATAAAGATGTTTTCAGGCGTTCCAGTAACTCAGAGCGCATGTAAGTTAGCGGTTTGACGCGATCTCTCAATTGATTTTTCCGTGAAGAGTAATTTTCAAGTCCCACACACTGATATTTTTGTACTGTAATGTTGATATCATAGTTTGTTTTCTCTGACTGAGCTCTGTAGAGTGTTGTGGCACTCCTAGCTGTTTAGTGTTAGTACCAATTAGGTCAATACATAAGCAGTATTGCCTTGTGGAAGAGGTTGGTTGCGACATAAGGATTCTGATGATACATGGAAACACTAGGAGGAGAGAGTATGTGTGTTGAAAAAAAGGATTTTGTAATCGATTCATGACATTTTGGATTCTGGTTCTGGTGGATACTGCGCAAACACTGCCTGGTGGCTGTTATACCGCGCAGTCGGTGTGAACGGGTCTGTTTCCTCAATTATATTTAAAATGGGCCTTTTTAACTAGCTCCTCTACATTGATTTCATCCAGCTTATTCTTGAAGGTATTTATATTTGAAATGCTGCGCAGATCTGGTGGCAATAGGTTCCAATCCCTGGTTGTTCTTGGGTAGAATGAATGCTGGTAACAGTTCTTATTAAATGAAGGGGTTACTAATATATTAGGTCCAATTTGCCGTCGTGTTGGACCAGGCCACTCACGAAGCTTGATATTCGACGGAGTGATATTATGAACCTCTTTGAACATGGCAATCAAGCGGAGCTTGGTACGACGATTTTCAAGGGTTTCCCATTGTAGGTTGGACAGGATGGTTGTAATACTGGATCGTCTGTCATAATTGTTCACCACAAATCGAGCAGCCCGACGCTGAGTAGCCTCGATGCTCCTCTTACTGGTAGCTTGGTATGGGTCCCAGATTGCAGCACAATACTCTAATCGTGGGCGGACAAGCGTTTTGTAGGCCGTGGCTTTAACTGATTGGTTGCATGAATGGAGATTTCTTCTGATGATACCCAGCATTTGGTTTGCTTTAGTTGTAATCTTGTTCATGTGATGAGACCAAGTGAGATCCTTGTGTATTTCAAGGCCAAGATATGAGTGGTGAGTCACTTGTTCTAGCCTTTTCCCCTTCATTGTATATGGAGTGATGATTGGTTTGACTTTGTGGCTAACATGCATGGTGTAGCACTTAGACGGGTTAAATGACATCTGCCATTGAGACTCCCATCGACATAGTGAGTCGATGTCTTCCTGAAGAGCTTGTGTATCTTCTTCTTTTCTTATTTCCTTGTAGATTATGCAATCGTCAGCAAACAACCGGACCTTGGACTTAACCATCATCGGTAGGTCATTTATGTAGATAAGAAACAACAAAGGCCCTAGAACCGTCCCTTGAGGTACTCCGGATGTTACTGGAGATTCCTGAGACTCAGCTCCCTCCAGGAGTACTCGCTGATGTCTCTTGGTAAGAAACATGCTTAGCCAGTGAAGGAGGCTGTTGTTAATGTTGTTAATACCATCATGTTCAAGCTTGCGTAACAATCTTCTGTGAGGGACCTTGTCGAAGGCCTTACTGAAATCAAGTATGATGAGATCAGCTTGGCTCCTGTTGTCCAGGATTTTTGCTAGGTCGTCTATCAGGCCTGCGAGTTGTGTTTCGCATGATCTGCCTTGTCGGAATCCATGCTGATGATGGGTGATTGCATCATGGATATCCAAATGATCCTTGATATGACGGAAGATAATATGTTCCAAGATTTTACATGGAATGGAAGTGAGTGAAACAGGTCTGTAATTCTCGGGGTTTGTACGTTCTCCTTTTTTGTAGATTGGGACGACATTTGTTTTAAGCCAGTCTTCTGGTACAATCCCTGTGTCAACAGATTTCTGGAAGATCTTTTGAAATACCGGAGCCAGGGATGAAGAACAACTCTTCAGTATTTTGGCTGGGATTTGATCTGGTCCTGTTGCTTTACTTGGTTGCAGATCCTCCAAAAGTTTCTGAACTCCTGCTATTGTTATGGTAAGTTTTGGCAGGTCTGGTAATTTAGGGTGGTCTAGATCAGGATATTCATCCAAGTTTTCCTCAGTGAAAACAGAACAAAACTGTTGATTAAGTGCTTGTGCTTTGCCTCTTGCACTTGATACCATTCTACCGTCAGTACAGAGAGAAGAGATTCCAAATACCTCTTGTCTGGTGTTCTTGATAAATTTCCAGAAGGGTTTAGTGTTATCACTTTTGAGACTTTCTCCTATGACATTATTTACATAGTGATTATGGGCTTTACTAATGTTCCTATCTATAAGGCGGCGTTGGGACTTAAAGCTTTCCCAATCCTTGCTGCTGCCAGATGTTCTGGCTTTATTGTAGAGTCTTTGTTTTCGGCGTATATCTCGACGGATGGAACGGTCTACCCATGGTAAGCTGTACCTGATGGAGCTAAGTTTGGAGGGGACATAGTTGTCTATGGCTGCCTGGAGAGTTGATTGGAAATCAGCCCATAGTTTATTAACATCTGACGATCGGATATATTCCTCAGTTAATGATCTATCAAATTCACTTATGATTTCAGATATTTTACCAAATTCTGCCTTCTTGTATAGGAATACTTTCCGCTTGGGAGGTTTGATTAGCTTTGCAGTGAGTTTCATATCAACTTCAACTATATCATGGTCACTAATTCCAGCAATGACCTGCTGGTTTAGTACTAAATCAGGGTGTGACACAAAGCAAAGATCCAAAATGTTTAGTTCTCTCGTAGGCTGGTTGACGATTTGAGTCAAGTTAAAATCAGCAGCAATATCAAGCATTAGTTTACTTACTGTCGTATGACTACCCCCAAGACGTATCGAATTGGTGTTCCAATCTACACTAGGTATGTTAAAATCTCCAAGTAGCCAGATAGATGCAGATTTTGGGATTTTGGTTAGTGACAAATCTAATTCTTTCAGGTATTCAGCATCAGTTGATGGAGGGCGATAGAATGCACCTATATACACTGTTTTATGACCTGTAATATGAATACTGATCCATTTTATTTCACAATTGGCATCCAGATTATTTTCTTCCGTGGCCATAAGAGTGTTTTTGACTGCTATAAAGACACCACCATGCGAGCCTATTTGCTTGTCTTTTCTGAAGACTTGAAAGTTGGGTGGAAATATCTCCCCCGAGGCGATGTCACCATTTAACCATGATTCAGTTCCTACAATGATATCAGGGTTCTTATTATCAATTACAGTCAGGAAATTAGCTTTTTTCGATCTAAGACTTTGACAATTCATATTCAGAATTTTCAAGGATTTTGGCTTCTGTGGAACCCTCTTCCTTGGATTGCTGGTTTTATTTTGCCTTCCTTTGTTTGGTGTGGATTCACTGGTGGGAGGTCCAATTAAAAAGGAATCACTGCCACTTGACTGTGAGATGTTGTGATCAGTATCAAATGGTTGTGATGCTAGAGGTTCAAATTTATTCTGCATTTCAATGTCAGATGTGAAAAAAGAGGAATCAAAGCTGACCAGGCCGCAGTTACAGCAGGTCCACGAGTACGATGGATGTTCAACTAATACTTTATATATCTCTTCATTCATTTCAATACATGCACGATGGAACCACGAGTTACAAGATTCACACTCTATGGCTTGTTGCCCATATCTAGCTGCTCTTTTGCATACTATACAAGGAAATTTGGGCTTATAATTGTAGGGCCCTGGGTTCATATTAATGTCATTTGCCAAGATTAGAATAAGAAACATATAAGTTCTTGACCTGGCTGTAAGTGGTATGTTCTTCTTATGGAAATCATGCATAATAGAAAAATGGAACGAGCTCACCCGGTTCGCCGTGCTACAGGTAGCTGGAGTGGGGAGAGGTGCTGCCCAATGGTCCCTGAAGCCGGGATGAAGTGACCCTGTCACTAGTGTCAGCTGCTCATAAATGAAAGTATTATGCACCAGCAAGATTCCAATTCCTGCTAGCAATGTGATCAGAAAATCCTTTTTGTTGCTCATGTTTCAGGCCGACAAAGATCCAAGAAGGCAAGATGGCGGCCAGTGGCGGGAAATTCAGACTCGCTAGGCAATTGCCACTATTAGTATTAGTGATGCTAATAGTATTCACAAATTACGAAGAAGACACCAAAAACTGAGCCAAATACAAAGTAAGCTGGTGACGACACGATGAAAATGATTAAAATAATTGTTTAAAAGCGTGATACAATTCCAAGAAAACGCGTCGAAAGTGAATAGTGATCCGTGGACGGCGTGTGTGTACTATATAGTGCCGTGCATGCTGTACTCCCGCTCCACACACACTATGTATAGGAGGCAAGATGGCGGTTAATGTGTTCGTGATGCAGTAAATTTGCAATTCAAAGTTCATAAAATCCTACTTTAAAAATTTGATAAAAGCGCAAACTGCACGATTCAGCTGGTACTAAAAACATTAAGAACACTTTTCAAGCTAAAAATGTAGCGAAAAATCAAAATTCTAAGGTTAAAAAACAGGAGAAAATCCTGTGAATTGTAGAGCTAAGAAAAACACGTCCGTTCACACCGCGCGCTCAATCCCAATGTAATACTAATACTAAAGGTATTAAGTTGAAATAAACTAAAAAAAGATGAGTCATGTCGAGAGAGATTGAGAATGAGAGAAGTTGTAGTGTTATTATCAGGCAGTGAAGTGTAATAACAGTCAGAGAAAGTAGAATAGTCGAAGAGTAATGAAGAATTTATGTATCATGGTTAAAGTACATCTGACGTGAGGGTTATAGGCATGTATACGCCCTATTCTATTTCGAGATGATTGAGACGAGAATAACACCAGAAGAGCAAAACTCAAAAGGGAGAAGAAGAATGTTCACAAATTTTCAGAAAAGAGGGATTAAACAGTCGACAGAGAGTAGAGTGACAGAATAATGAATGTCTTCAGGATTTTCAAATTTGGCCTATTGCCACCCCCCCAAAAAAAATATATATAAATAAATAAATAATAAATGAATAGATAAATAAATAATAAATATAGGAGCGCCTTAGCACCTAATTAACAAGATGGATATGTGGGCAATATGAATACTATAAATAATAAATAAATAGATAAATAATAAATGAAATAAATGAATAATAATAATAAATACCGGTAAATTAAAAATGTATAAATGAAAAGTAAAAATAATAAATGAAATAAATTAATCAATAAAAAATAATGAAATTCAATCAAACATATATTCAAAAATGGCCATTTTTGTATTGGGTTATATTCAAGTCACATACATGTACATGTATAGGCCTACATGTATTTGATTCTGGCAACCCCTTGGCCTTGTACACAGGAATATTTTATGATTCAAATTAAATTTACAGCCTGTAATGACTTTTACAGTATATAAAGTGCACATGTACATCTATGTTGAAGACTTAACACTGCCAGTAATTCTATGAAGAAAAGTGCACTTCTGACCAATGAATGGCTTGTAAATTTCAAGGGTTATTTTTATTTCATTTAGGAAAAACTAGCCTTGTGAAATTGATTAAAATCCACTTCCAAAGATTGTTCTTTAAAGTCCTTAATGTGGAAACCCAAAGGAATGTATTTTTTAGTTCTTTCATTGTCCATGTCAGCTACATAATCGTGGGAATGTGGGATGAATTTCAATTAAATTAAGTAATTGCTAATCTTATACATGTACATTCACATCTGAACTTTCCTGTATAACGCTGTGACTGAGTAATATCAGTTATTTTTTCCCTTTATAATACCCATGCAGCATCAACAACAAGCCATCGTCCAGAACTATATGAGGTAAGTATATAGTGGTATTCAAATGTGAAAATAAAAATTACTAAAAAACTTTAGTATTGAACAAGGTTTGATTTACTTTTTGTTTTCTTTGATTAGTATATTTTCCCAAATGTATAGCTTAATGCTGTTTAAACCAAAGAGTGAACCGAATTGGAAATTAGTACATTCATTTCAAAGGGTAACAATTGGAAATTTGAATTTCTTCCTATATCTTGTGGAGGTTTTTAACTGTATTTGAAAATTTATTGTGATATTTCTCTAGTTCCTTTTAGAAAAATACAAGAATAGAATTAAAACTACATGTAATCAATGAAAAATGTAATCTACATGAATTTCAATTCATGAACAAACAAAAATTCTTTTCATTTTTATGCCTTTCTTTGATCACCTTTTGAAATCATTCACTAAATTGTAATTTGTAAGTTAGAGTCATCTTTGACCTAGTAATTAATCATGATGTATCTGTGTATGCTTTTGCCAGTGTTACTTGTTTCTCTAAAAGTTGCTGTATTTTGTACACTTATAGCCGGCTGTCCAAGGAAAGACAGCAAAATAAAGGACTATTACTTTAAAAAATCAAACAATGAAGAAGAACAATATGCATCCTCAGAAATAAAGCAATCCTTTGGTGTGTGTGTGTGCATCATAACATGATTTGGTTGTCAAACTTTGTGTATATATTCTGGACCAAATTTCTGCTCAGGAGGTGAAATTATACAGAAATGTGCGAGAGCGAGAGAAATACGACAACATGGCAGAGCTATTTGCAGTGATCAACACCTTAGAATGGCTTGAGAAAGCGTACATTCGAGATGCAGTTCCTGCTAAAGAGTGAGTAGATATCCCCAACATAGCACCATTATACTGTGGCAAGGTATTTGGTTTTCAATTCAACATCATGGATTAATCATGGCTGTGCTTGATAACTGCAATGAATGTAATCTACAGTATATTTAGGTTGAGAGTAATGGAAGTCGATTAAAAGAGCATTGCACCCCAGAAAAAATAAAACCTACAAATGCTGATGATTCTATACTCCAGCCTCCATATAAAATATGCTGACTTATTCAGTTCACATACATGTACCAGTTTCTCATTATTTTGATAAATTAATACCTCAAACAAAAAAGTTTAGGATCTAGTAACAGTGAACACGTACATGTAGATTCAATTTCCCTCTATTGTTTAAAGTAAAAATAATTTTCTGTTTCGTTGAAAATGAAAATCCATAATTTATTGTTCGAAATAGACATGAAATGAAATTTTCCGAAAATTTGCTTTGCCCAATTGATCGTGGGCCCGGCAGCCACTGTGCAGCGTCAGATTGACGAGGCTCTAACCCTTTAATCGTTGAACGCCAAACAGGGTAGCAGCAACTCCCATCTTTTAACGTCTTTTGGTCTGACGCGGCCCGGGTTTGAAACCCCGACCTCCCGGTTGTGAGACGGATTCTCTACCAACTGAGCCAACGGTTGTTGATATGTGAAACCACATTTGCTCCTGCGACAGTTGCTCTGGGCTTAATTTAGTCCAAGACAGGGTCGGAGTTGGTCACTTGATTAGAGTGGAATTTCAAATAAAGCAAGCAATTGTCGCCGGAGCAAATGTTTTGAACGTATATTTGCTTATCTATAAAATGCACTTTTTCAAATTGTCATTAATGTTACTATTACTTATTTATTTTTTTGCTGTTGCTTAGGTACACAGGGTCATGTTCCAAGCTTTTAATGCAGTACAAGGCAGCGTTCAGACATGTCAAGGGGGAGTTCACATCAGTTGAAGACTTCATGAAGAAATACAGGGTAAGAATGCAAGCAGTCAAAAAATGAAAGAATGAAAGCAGTCAGTCGTTAACACTGAATCTTACATGTTCATGCTCAGCAGCTTCACATTTTGTAGCTGTTTTCTCTCTTTTTTTAATAGCCATTTGGTATTCTTTGTTCAAAAGATCAAATTACTTAATAATGATTAAAGACAACTGGGGCATTGGACCAATCAAATTGGCCCAAGTAGACAGCTAATTTCAGTGTGTTTATTGCTTTGTTTTAATTTGACATCAGGTTTTTCCTGTATATATGAGAGAGAGAGAAAAATAAATGTCAGGATTTCTGGACTAGAGATGAAGGAAATTTTGTGTAGAATCACAATTGAGTTTCATACTTTCGCTATTTTATTTCAGATCGATCATCACCAGGAATTGATTTGTAGAGCAGGATCATATGAGATATTGAAATCAAATGTTGAAGAACTCCAAATAAAGATACATGTGCAAGTGATTTAATCAACATTGAAAAGGGCATTGTCATATATTCACATTATTTACAAGATTAATCACAACCAAGATCTTTGCCATAATATATTATCCTGTTCTCTGTTTCATCTTGTATTATGCTCTATACTGTATGTCCTGCCTCGGCAGTAGTAAGCCAGGACCTGGGGAGCGTTTCATCAATATTTTCATCCGACAAGTTGTCGGGTCTGACATCTTTCCATGATTTTGATTGGCTGAGAGGCGCTGTTACTATAGTAACTGTCGGATAAAATAGGACTTGTCGGATAAAACGTCTGACAAGTCCTTTCATGAAACGCTCCCCTGGGCTGCTTTTACTTCCTTTGTTGGTTGTGTTTGTAAATAACTATGTAATTGCTTTATTTTATATGTCATCTGATCCTTTATGAATATTGAAATAAAGTAATACAAAACCAGATTGTGGTAATGAGGGCTGTGATGATATAATTTGGGATTTTAGATGAATTGCCCAGCTGCAATGGAGAGGATAAAAGAAGATCGACCAATCACAATTAAGAAAGATGACGGGAATACCAGCGAATGCATCGCTCAAATAGTATCGGTAAGTATTTTATGTTACCCTTTTTTAGACTTTTCACTATTTATTGATTACTAATGACTTCTCTTCATTCACACCACAATTTTTCAGTAGAAGATTATATTCATTCATGTGCTGCCATTTCTATTCCTCTGTCCACCGTAGGTGGCTGCTGGAGGCTTTGGCCCATATTCTGAACTCTGGCTTCAACATACATTCGGTTGATAATTCGTCGTATGCACCACGAACCGTCCTCTCTGGAATAGATACAGTGCGCTATCGCGCCTCGCGATTTCACCACGAACTGTCCGCTCTGTTACGATGCCCACTGTAGCGTAAATAATTCACTTCAAGAAAATATAAAGATACGGGATGGAACTTTGGAACCTGAACTATCAAACGAAGACACCGATAAATAATTTGCTCTCCTTGTAGGTACACTTATTGCTGGTTTTAAAAAAGCTTTTCTTTAAATGCTTTTTCTGCAAAACTAACTTTCGTATTGAAGTGCGCAGAGAGGACGGTTCGTGATGCGTGCGACGAATTGACACATTTTGAGTACTAATATTCATTTTACAAGGGATCTTTTTTCATTAAAATTATTTTTTTTTTTTAGATTTAAATATAAAGTCTATTTTTTTAATGTAATGGGTTAATGATAGCTATATACTTAAATTATATCTTGCTATTTGTAAAACTCTAATAACCAGTTAGCTGTCAATAATATTTCATGGATAATTCCGCCATAAATCCTCTTGGAATCTGACTTTATCTGACACTAAATATTTATGACACCTCTGAACCTGTCGCAGTGGCATCACGTGGGTAGACTATGACTTGCAAAGTGCCTAGAAATTTTGAAATTATAATCTTACGTACCGGTAATCAATCATAGAGGTTGAAATTACATCACAAAACAAGTGGGATAATGCATTCAATGATCATTGTAATACAAAGAAACTATAAAAACTTGGTAAATCGCAGCAAATCCATTCATTTTGAAATAGTAAAATAATTTAATCGACAAAGATTCTACCACGTCAGGCCATCCATAACTGGACTCGTATTTGTTGTTTTCAGACCCCTAATAACATTTGGATAATTCCTTCTCTAATTTATGCATAGAATTTGCCAAATCGGAAGTTTTGGTATCAAAGATTTAAAAAAAATTGTTAAACTATATTTCGATGATGTTTGGAATCGTAAAAGACCGTCTAATTATCATAATTTTAAAAAGAAAACCGTTATGGTTTACTTTCGTAAAAAAAATTGGATATTCCGGGGATACCCATCTCAACGTCCACATGTGAGTTTTTAGTCATGAAATAAATCATTCATAATTCCATTTTCTCAGCAATTGAATGCTCCAGTCTTCATGGTATAAGTATGTTTAATGCATAATTTACCTGTGCTATTATTTTGAAAAGATGTATTTCCCAATTCATCACAATATTTGCAATTTTGTCATAGTTTTTCTTTTTTGAAAATTATGCTATTTTGTGAATAAGGCTACGTCTCGTCTGCTCTTTTTACCGATAATATCGATATCAAGGTATTCTAGTTTGGAAACCTTTCGTGAAACAGGTTTAGTAAGATTGGAACTAATTCCGTGGTTGGTGGATAAAGATATGACTAATTTGTCCAGGTGTTGAGAAACGGGCCCTTGGGGGTGGGGGGTCATTTTATTGGATTTGGTACAAGCTCATTTTGAAATCCTTGCCACAGCTATCATTTATATTCAGTATTTTGTCCTTTGTCCTAAAGTTATTCATCACTGTAATGGACAAGCTTCGGCTGGACATGAAGGCAGTGGACGAGGTCGAGCCAGAGGTCAAGGAACTTAGCGAGACCATGGGTAGGATGGGGTCACTACCAGCTGAATATGATGGCAAAGAAAAGATTAGTAAATGGTAAGTACTATACTATTCTTTATCTCGAGTACAATAAGATGGAAATTCAGGTTGAGTTAAAGAAGTGTGGCATTATCGTGTATTTAAAGTAAGGCACTTTTTTACTTTCATCAGTTTTTTTCTCCCCTGCATGGCAGAGGGAGACTATAGGCGCCGCTTAAATTCCGATGCCGGCGGTGGCATCAACATCAATTCCTAACCGAAACAGCCCCCCCCGTCTTAGGTGTCGAAATAGCCCAGTCTCTTATTAGGGTTAAACCTACCCTCTCTTTTCGGTAATCTAGAGACTAATTATATGTATAACTGAAGGCAGTGCAGGGGCCTGCATCAGGGTTTGAGAGATTTGATTCTGATATGAATTTATGAATGGGAATTTGGGGTCTAACACAGACCAATCAGATTTGGGTACTCACGTTTGATGGTAATTTCTAACTCAGAGGCTTCACATATGCCAAACAAAAGATGTATGCACTGACCTCGCAGCACACCTGTCTCCATTTAAAGTGATTTTGTTCCCCTTTGTAAGCCCCCTAGTTATGGCAGAACTCTTCAGAGCTTTGAAGTCAAATTCATGTACACTTACAGGAAAGGGTGGCATCTCTTTTCTCTTTCCTCCTATTTCCTTTTCCTTTTTTTCTTATTTCTTTTTTTTCATTGTTTTTTTTTTCAATATTCATTGTATCACATCATAACTATTGATCTATCTCATTGGATGTCTTTCAAATAGGTTAAAGACGATGGGTTCAATGAGGGCAGCAGACGAACTATCTGAAGAGCAGATCCGACAACTCCTCTATGACCTTGACTCTGCGTACAACAGCTTCATGAGAACTCTATCCGGTGCATCACAATGAGGCAAGATGACTTCCACTGTACATTAAGTAATTAAGTTTCCCATTAAAGGAAACAAAAAACCAAGAAGAGAAGCAATCTTATTGGAAATAATAAAATGAGAGGAACAATTTAAAACAAGTTTCATCAAAATCGGTTATAGAATAAACAAGTTATGGAAGTTTTAAAAGTCTTGTACTTACATATTTCACATCATCTCCTCCTGACCTTGACATATGAAGTGTGAATTATATTTTCCTGTGACCTATGTTATGCTCAGAATGAGGCATTATACAATTTTAAAGATAGTAAGGAAAATCAGAAAAATATTTTGTACTAAACATATGGAGAGTTGGCCACAAAATCAGATGTTTGCCAATTTAAGGATCCCCATAGAAAGTACAACGTGACTTTTAAACGTCCATAATTATTTCACAACCGATATTGATGAAATTTATTTATATTGTTCCTCTTATTTTACTCTTTCCAATAAGATTGCTTCTCATATCGGGTTTTGGTTTCCTTTAAGTCTCCCAAAGGGTCTGTCACTTTTACAGATGTCTTAGCCAGTGTATCAGGATGTAAGCCTTGGTATGGCTAACGGTTTTATTATTTATTCATATTTCTGGATATCGATCAAGAATTGCTTTTTATTGATAAGAGTAAATGATTTTTTGACGTAAAGAATTTGATTTGTTTATTTGTGTTAAAAAATACAGGCAATTCTTGATGTGGCTTGCAATATGTACATTGGCAAAACATAGGCTAACATATCCATGTGTGACAGCGCCTTATTTAAAGGTCAAGTCCACCCCAGAAAAATATGGATTTGAATAAATAGAGAAAAGTCAAACTACCATAACGCTGAAAATTTCATCAAAATCGGATGTAGAATAAGAAAGTTATGACATTTTAAAGTTTCTCTTATTTTCACAAAACAGCTATATGCACATCCTGGTCGGTATGCAAATGAGGAGACTGATGATGTTACTATTTCACTCACTATTTTGTATTTTATTATATGAGATATGAAATATTCTTATTTTCTCCTAATTGTCAAGTGAAACAGTGATTAATTCCTTCCTGAACATGTGGGATTAGCATTGTTTAATACTATATGGTTCAGTCAAGTCGGTCTAAATCTAATTTCATACAATAAATACATGTACAAAAGAACAAGTAGGGATATGACATCATCACTTTCCTCATTGCATATTCATGAAGACATGCCTAGAACTGTTTCACCGGAATAATGCAAATCTTTAAAATGCCATAACTTTGTTTAATATTCCTTGTCCGATTTTGATGAAATTTTAAGTGTATTGTTTCTCTGATTTTTCTTTATCTGTTTAAATCATATTATTCCCAGCCTGGAGCATCCCTTTAAGCAGGACATAGGTGAAATGGCAAATGCATTAAAGTCACAATTATAAGGCAAATTGGGGATGGGGTGTGTTTCACAAAGATTAAGTCTGACTAAAATCACACTTACTGTACATGTATCTTCCCAGTTGGTATACTATTATGATGTATCACAGCAATGGTAAGATCATGCTCACGGGATTAATCAGTGAGGTCATGTGTTAAATATGTGCACATTGGACCGTAATTTCTCTCAAGTCAGACTTGATGCCTTGTGAAATACCCCTCTGCAGGGGGCGCGGCGGAACGGTTTTCAAAGGGGGGGGGGCTGACCATGCAAAAAATCACAATCATATGGTAATTTTTACGTTTTTGTACACAGTTCTGGAAAAAAAGTGGGGGGGTGGCTGAAGCCCCTCCACCCCCCCCCCCCCTGCTTCCATGACCCCAGCACTGGTTGTAGATAAAGTGGGACAAGATAAACACCATTCCTAGACATGACTATTATTGTAAATTTAATGATTTTTTTATACATTGAATTGTTTAACATTTTGAACTGTTTAATTATAAAACAATTATTTATCTATTATTGGGTTTTGTATATTTTCTTTTAATGATATGTAACCAGAGAATGTAAAAGATTTTGTAATCAGAAAATATTTTAATTACAACTTTACATAATGATTGAAACATATTCTAGGGTGCTTCAGAAATGTTTTCAATTATTTTAAATCTTGAGTTTGATCCATTAGCTTCAAAGCTAAAATGTGAACTCCGGAAGTTAAAATTCTTGTAGGAAACAATCATCTTAATTCAAATTTCATGATTTGGCTAAATTTGACAAGGATTATAAAGAATTTTTGCACCACTGGGGCAAATCTGCAATATATCTTTAAAGGGGAATGAAACCTTTGGAACAAAGAGGCTTATGTAGAAACAGAAAAATCAAAGAATAAGAATAACGAAAGTTTGAGAAAAATCAGACAAATAATGAGAAAGTTATGAGCATTTGAATATTGCAATCACTAATGCTATGGAGATCCTCCCATTGGCAATGCGACAAGGATGTGTGATGTCACTGATGAACAACTTTCCCTTTGGTGTACTATAAAATACCCTCAAAATGTCTCTTTTTACTTTTTCTTATGATGATACAAACTCTTTATCCAAGATGTATTCTTAAAAAATATGTATTACATGCCCTCATGTAGAAAGAACACATGATCTATGGATAGATGTGATAAAAGAGGCAATCCAAGTGAAATATATACTAAAGCAATGGGGAGAGTTGTTCACAAGTGACATCACACATCTTTGTCGCATTGCCAATTTGCTATTTCCATAGCATTAGTGATCACAATATTCAAATGCTCATAACTTTCTCATTATTAGTCGGATTTTTCTCAAACTTTTGTTGATTTGTTTCTTTGATTTTTCTGTTTTCACACAAGCTATCTTGTTCCAAAGGTTTCATTCTCCTTTAAGCACAAGAATTATAAGCTGGTCATGAGTAAGGTTGTATACATGTAAAGTCATACATCTAATGAACAGGTTGTGCCACACCCAAAGGTCATGGTGCATAAAAGCTGCATACTACTATGGTTAATTTGCTATTCAAAGATAAATTCTACGGAATCCTTGATTTTAATTGGCCGTTTAGCATTGTTACCATGGTAGCCACCACTGGATCGCAAACTTACCATAATGTTAACATTTATGAGATTGGACCTTGGTTGTTATATCTCATTGATTGCATGAAATCTCAAATATATGTCATTATTAAGACAAATCTTCATTGCATTAAATGATGCCTCTTGCCAGTAATCAGAAATAGAGTGTTTGTTATGAAAGGTGTCCCACACAACCTGGAACAATGAATGTTTAACACTTATAGGGTGTTGTCACAGGTGCATATCCAGCATCAGATCCCACATGTACAAAGCATTTCATGGGCCCAATTGTCAGGAGACAATAGTGACCCATACATGGTGCTACATAAGCACTTGCCCGATTGCCCAGGGCAAGTAAAAGTCGGGCCAGTGTTTTGAAGTAAATGCCAAACCTACTTGCCCGAATAGGGTTGATATGATATGATATTGACCCTAATTTTGGTCATGCCAGGCAAGATAATCTCACTTTGGAAAAGAAATGCAATAAGAGGGTAGATCAGTTCATGTCAAAAGAGAGAAAAAAGAGAGAAGGTCAATGGTGTATAAAACCGTAAAACTTTCTTTTGAAGAGGTAAAACTTTTTTCAAGGACTTTGGGGGGCAAGTGAAATAGATTTTTGGAAAGTTTATTCTATCTATTTAAATATTTATTTGCCCGACGGGGCAAGTGCTTTAAAAAATATGTAGCACCCTGCCCTACATTTCTTTGTCATAGTTGATGCTGGATATGCTATTGTCAATTTATAAATTAAGCATACAACATGAAAGTACGTTGATCAAACGCAAATTTGTCGTTGAAATAATTTACAATGTCTCAACTTTGTTCCAGTGCCACATTGCGCTTCATTCGGTGACTTGCACTTGATTTTCAATGCAACACACGTTTCTTTTGCAACACTTCATCAGTCTATAATTTAGTTTTTGATAGCGTTGTTGGTAAAAAAAAGATTTTCTACTAAAATAGAATGATAAGAAGATCATTGAATTTGGTGAAGTAATTTCAGTTCTTTTGTCTGATTCCAAAATTCTGTCATTTTCAATTTTCACATACTTGAGTGTCATATGAAAAAATTGTTTCTTGTCCTTCCTATCATGCTGCTTGATGCTTGTCAACATCAAACTATGAAAATGGATGAGCGGAACACCAAATATTGTCCAAATCATATGAAGGGCCATTTGTGACAAAAATTTTTGGCAAAGCTTGGATATTTTAATTGACTGAAATTTTTATTATAAATCACCATATTCAAAAGTGTTGGTGTCATTCTTTTATTTACCAAATGACTTTGCCAATGATGTAAATGATTTAAGAAAAATAAAATAAAATCGTTGACATCGAATAGTGGTAGCTAATTCCAAATTGCTTGGAAAAGAAATAAGAATTGAAATTAGTAGATAATATTACCTGCATAATAATATAATAATTGATGCATTAAAAAAGACATGTATGCAGAAATTGAGCTTTAGATATGAACTCAACAGGCCCTCTATGTTATTACATCATCACCTCTCAGGGGGCATTACCTGTCAGGGGAGGCACCAGAGAATTTTGCCTAAAGGTGAGGCTGTTTTTCCCCCCTTTATTCTTTGAGTAATGGGATATTATAGAGTTGCATAAACCTGGCCTCTCTCAATTTGTTTTCCACCCGTTTCCTTATTTTTTCTCACTGCATGTATTTACAAACTTTTTTTTATGGGGGAGGGGGGTGTTGTCCCCCTGCCCCCTGCAGTGCCACCCCCTGATACATGTACTTATGATGAGACAAACTTGATTTTTTTTTTTTACTGAATTATGTTTATCATGTTTATGTAAACTTGTAAAGTATACATTTATACATTGTTGCTATATAGATAATAGTGCAATTTGTATTATAATAAATTTTGTAATACAGCATATTATTTTGTGGGTCGGTGTTTTCTGTTTACATTAATTTATCTTCAACTCTCTTACTTTGCAATGATCTAATATTTTAGACTGACACTTTGGTTCTTATTCTGAACTTGGGTTTTATTTTAAACTCTGGGGCCGTGTCATAAAGTTGTTCGTAAATTAAGAGAGACTTTAAGAACGACTGGTGATTCTTTCTTGTGGTAAATGATGTTTACCATTATTTGTTTATGGGTGATTATTTAGCGTGTAAGAAAGGTTCACCGGACGTTCTTAAAGTTGCTTTTAATTCACGAACAGCTTTATGAAACATTCCCCAGGGTCCCGTTACACAAAGGTTTGCAATTGATTGTATGCTTGATTTTTACGATTGATTGTACATTGTAGTCAATGGAATCAATGGTAGAAAAATGTTTTATGATCACTGCTAAGCTTTGTGTTACCGGGCCCCTGGTCTAATATTGTGGCTTAGCCCTTAGCCAATTGTAACATACATATCAGGTTCGATTTATAAACTCATCTCTCACTCAGGTCGTTCATAAGTGTCTGGGGTCTAATAGCCGAGCTAATATCCTTTGCCAGGGGTGCAAATCTCTCCCAAAAGGTAGGGGGGACAAGGGTCTGGAAAATTTGACAAGCAAAAAAAAAAAAGGGCTATTACCTAAAAAAAAAAAAAAGGTCATCAAGTCCCAAAACGCACGTTTTATTCCCATTTTGAGTTATATATTTCTTAGCATCACCAAAGACCCAAAATAGTATGGGGGGACATTTGATATTGTGTCCCCCTACTATTTTGAGTAGGGAGGACGCGACCCCCTGGGATTTCCGCCCATATCCTTTGCCACTGTAACATAATGCGAGAGCACAGTGAACATATCAAATAGCTTTTTACAAAGTTCACATCTAGGAAAAAACATTACCCGGGGAAAATGCTAGATTTGTAACCCTTCCAAAATCTGACACTGAATGCAAACCCTTAAATCGGGGGCCCTCTCAATTTTGAGTAAATTGACTTTTTGAATATATATCCCTATATATGCAAAATAAATGGAAATACTAGGCCTATTTGTGATTGAAAGTACATACCGAAACTTATGTTATACTGAAACACTTTTTTTATAGTTATTATTTTAATGTCATAAAATATGGAAAAAACAGGTTCATTTTATGGTTTCAATATCGGGTTTTACAATGAAATAGCTCGTCCCCATCTGGACTTTGAGGTGCCATCTCTCGTAGAAGCGAGCAAATAATTCGCATTTCCTCCCGACCAAACCGTCGGCATCCTCAAAATTGAAGCTCACGCACATGTCGTTCGAAAGGCACGCATTCGCGCACTGTGAAAGTGCGCGCACGTAGTGTAATTGGAGTCGTCCATTTTTGTTGGATGGGAGGATCTTGTCGAGACCAATAGCAACGTAATGCGCAGCTCGGAAGGAGTCGCCTTTAAACCGGTACGTTTCTGAAAAAGAAAATGAATAAAATCAAACAAAATGCCCATTACGTGATAATTATTTCGAGTAACTTTCATAAAAAATATAAATATGTTTAAAAAAACATGAATTAAAATACATTTGCTGGCTTTGATATTGAATACTCATAGAGATATATTCTGAGAAGTGACAAGGGATGAGTAGTCTAACAGTAAGTTGTTAAATTACGAGAAAAAAACCCTGAATACATCGTAATTATACCATGATCACATTTGTTCTACGGCGCGCCGTACGGCGAGTCAAAAACAACCGTATTAACATTTTTGTACCAGCTAAATATAGGTGGCTAGCGTTCCGGTTTGAATAAAAATGAATAAAACGGCTGTTTTCGACTCGCCTTACGACCGCCGGTAGAGCAAATGTGACCATGGTATTAGTAATCTACGTCAAAAACAATTATATTATAAGCATCACACACGGTGGAGAGAAACATTAGTTAATAATGGAAGAAATTTGGGGAAAATAAAATGATTAGTTATTTAACGAATTTACTTCCCAGATTGATTCGGACCTATGGAAAAACAAAAACCAGGGAAGCAAAATATATTATGCAATTATACCTGTTCGTTCTGAATTAGAAAAGAAATGACGTGTTTCAATTAAAGAATAAAGTTAAGGAGAAAACACCAAAGGAAAAAAAGAGGATTATCTTCACAATTGTTGACAAAATAATTACGTATCGTAATGAATAACTCTATCTGCAGTGATCTGTAAAAACAAGAGAGAAAAGATGATGAAAACTATTTCATGATAATTCCTTTTCAATATATTCGTGTGCATTTCGCACTTATACTTCTGCTTTGCAATTGGTTAAAAAAGTAGATCACGTGATTATATCATGTCTGGATCGTTACAAGAAGCTGTGGGGTGTGCGTTTCTTCATTGATTCCAAACCTACGATATATTTGAAATGTTCATCGGCTCTAAAAGGACGATACCGCCGGTTCACCAAAAGAAAATTAATTGTAATAGAAGCAACACAACCATAAAAGCCTACGTAATGAGCAAGATGAAGATGTCATATAATATTCAAATTCATTCCTCCAAGCATTAAAACATGGATCGACTCATGATTTCCTGTAGTAACAAACAAAAAAGAAAGTGGGGATGTGAATATCATCAGCCCATCTATTGCATATTCCATGTGTTCTTGGCGGTGCGCTTACAACTGTTTTCACAAAATATTGCCAAATTAAACCAACAATTACTTAGTCATTTTTGATGAAATTTTCAGCGTTATGCTTTGTGCATTTTACCCCATTTATTCAGATAGATTTATTTTCAACCCAGAGTACCCCTTAATTCGGTCAAATCCACTCAAGGAAAATGTTGATTTGAATCAATATACAAAAATCAGACAAGCATAACGCTGAATATTTCATCCAAATTGGATGTAAAATAAGAAAGTTATAAGAAAAGCTTATTTTTCATAAAACATTAAACATAACTCCGTGATATTCAAATTAGAGATCCATGATGTCCCTCACTCACTATTTCTTTTGTTTTTTATTGCTTGAATTTTCAATTTTTACAAACTTGACTGAACCGCATGATATTTAACAATGGTAATTCCACATGTTTAGGGAGAAATAAAACTTTGTTTCACATGACAATGAGGAGTAAATTAATATTTCATATTATAAAATACAAAAGAAACAGTGAGTGGGTGACGTCATCAGTCTCCCTTTTGCATACTGACGAGGATATGCATATAACTGTTATTTGAAATTAGGCGAAACTTTGAAATGTCATAACTTTTCTATTTTACATCCAACTTTAATGGAAATTTTATGCCGCAACTTTCTTATTGTTCACCCGACTTCGATAAAAATTTTCATTATTATGCTTGTTTCCTTTTTATCATTTTATTCAAATATTTTTTTTAAGGGGGTGGAGTTGTCCTTTAAGGGGAAGTTCACCTGACAAGAAGCCGTAAATATTGCAGAAAATTAATAAAATGTAATGCCGAAGATAGGGGAATAATCTATCAAAGAATTGCAAAGTTATTAGAATTTCAATTATTCAATTTGTGACGTCATATGCGACCAACTTTCCTACATATGGTAAGAAAATCAATGAAATTTCAGAAAATAAAAAATGGTTTTTACTTTACCCTCAGTATGTCGATAGTAAAATAATTTCTTCCCTGTCCTGAAAAGAAAACAAAAACAAGTCATCGCAAACAGTTCAAAAACTGAAATTAATGCATTTTATATTAGGCCTATACGGGGCAGCTGCTCGTTTATGACGTCACTAATCCAAAATTTAAACTTCCTATAAGCTATAACTTTTTCAATCTTTAATGGAATTTCCTCAAACCTTCACCAATATATTTTATTACATTTTCTGTTATTTTTACAGCAATCTGTTCTTCAGAGAGAACTTCCGCTTTAAAGAAGGATATACAAGTCTATAAATGTCAAACGGATAGAATCTTACCTCAAACCTCAAACATGGCTGATTACCTTTAACAGAGCAGTGTTTATTCATTCCCGTCAAGTCAAATTTTTAGTAGACGCGTCCCTCACACCACCATTAGCAAATGAAAAATTTGTTCAGAGATAACTCTCGACAACAAAATCTTAGCAGAGCTAGTGATACAAGATGGAGAACACACTCCAGATTACTATTCTATGTGATTGACGATAAATGATATACCTGGTTATTTTACTTAGGACAAGAGCTGCGTCGATCTGGTGCTGTACAGTGGCTGCCGGGCCCACGATCAATTGCGCAAAAATAATTTCCAACTATTTCTATTTAAGATTTCATTTCGAACAATAACATGGATTTTCATTTTTTTAAACATCTTTTTCTTTGTTTATTCTAAGTAATTGCTCTCACTCTAAGCAAAAGAGAGAGAGAGAGGGAATCAGTGTCGTTTCTCTGTCCTTTATTTCGGGGGCGAGATCGATCTCTGAAATTACAACTTTTGCTGAAAATGAAATCAGAGCACAAATATTGATTCAGTCTACGACCCATTTTATTAAACAACATGTGGGTCAATTGATCGTTAGCCTTGTGATTCTTAAGTAATAAATGAAGTTTTCAAATCGGTTATTATCTTACACATTGTTTTCTTTGAACTACATCACTAATCAGTTTTATACTGAAAGAAAAAGAACACAGAGTCAGCTGTATTGATGTATATGTTTTGAAAGAGAGTCAAAGTTGATGGGCCCATATTATTATATGTATCATATTATATACCAAGAAACTTTCTTTCTCTCATTTCACGGCGGGTGAATTGCATTTTGCAAAGTGTAGCAATAGCGGATAGATGTCTAGGGATGGGGAGTGGAATTTGAGTCACTGACTCAATTTTCAGGGATTACAAGAAAGCATATTAATAAAAAAATAGTAATAGCTGGATTTATAAAGCGCATTTGCCTGAAAATACAAAGCGCTGATATTATTACCCCGGCTTTAGCTCGAGCTACCATCACCGGCGCTCAGTGCATGCAAAGAATTACTCCTGCTAGGTACCCGTTCACCTCACCTGGGTCGAGTGCAGCACAGTGTGGATAAATTTCTTGCTGAAGGAAAACGCGCCATAGCTAGGATTCGAACCCACGACCCTCTGTTTGAAAGGCGAGAGTTAGAATTAAGGAGAATAAAATATGTGTATTAATACCGTTTATCCTATGAATAACCAAATATAGACTCATAATTGACGTGTAAAAAATGAAGTAAATTATGTTCACACTTTAGAAAAAAAAACATTCAGAAGTTGATCAATGGGGTGCTTTATCACCTCTTTCCCAATCTCTGATGTGTTCCTGAATAGACTCTTCATGATTTTGAAAGGCATGATGATCAAACTTAAATTGTATTAATGATAAAAGCATATGATAAAAGGTCAAATCCACCCAGAAAATTGTTGATTTGAAATATCAAAGAAGCATAACGCTGAAAATTTCATCAAATTGGATGCAAAATGAGAAAGTTATGACGTTTTAAAGTTTTGCTTATTTTTTTTTTTACAAAACGGTCATTAATATGCAAATGAGAGAATCGATGATGTCCCCCACGGGCCCATACATTATTTCTTCTGTTTTTATTGTTTTAATTATACAAAAATTCAGTTTTAAACAGATTTGACAATACGGACCAACTTGACTGAACCATAAAATATTAACGCAATGGTAATCCCACATGTTCAGGGAGGAATAACTTGACAATGAGGAGAATAAGGGAAGAATATTTCCTATTTCATATAATGAAATACACAAGAAATAGTGAGTGTGTGACATGCTCAGTCCCTTCATTTGCATACCCGCCAGAATATGCATGTAACTGTTTTATGAACTTAAGCGAAACTTGAAAATTTCACAACTTTCTTATTTTACTTCCGATTTTGATGAAATTTTCAGTGTTTCGCTTGTTAGATTTTTTTTTCAAATGAAGTTTCGTTGGGGTGGCCTTGTCCTTTATAGATTGATTAGGAGGGAATTGGGAGATTGGAGACTTGGTGAAAGAGAATTATGATAAAGGGGCTTCTAATAAATCAAATTGACACAGATCACTTCATTAAGTACTTGGACAACGTGATATTGCAAACCAATCCACATTGAAGAGTGGGGCAGGGAGGGGCAGAGAGATAGATAGAGATGGGAGAGAGAGGGAGAGAGGGAGAGAGGTGGAGGGGAGGGAGAAAGAAAAGAGCGAGAGGGGAAAAAACATATTTGCAATGTACTTTTTTTCCTTTTGACATACTGAATTAGACAGACAAGAAGGGAGATTTGGAAGAAATCAGGAAAAAGGGAGTAGAGTGAAAGAGACAGAGAGAGAGAGAGAGAGAGTGAGTAAGGTGGATTGAGTTCGTGTTGGGGTGCGTGAGAGAGAGGGGAGAGGGGTGGGGATTATTTAGTATAGTAGACTCTTCTTTTTCCATCGGATACGACCGGATAAGATAGACCGTGAAAAGCAATCGACTATTGTGTTAGCATTGCTTGCAATAGGAAAATGAAATAGGTCGACACTTCGGGAGTACAATAACCAAATGTAGGGCCTCAGTGTTCGTTTAAGATTATCTGTACGAATATCTGTACCACAGATTACAGACATCATCATCGATTTCGGATATTAAATGGGTTCCTCTCGGATTATAACAATTTTTGTAAAGTTCGGTTGTTATGATTGGCAAACAGGTTGTCATCGCTGGTGGGGGGGGGGGGGGGGGGGGGTTGTGGGCTGTCGCCCTCCTATTAGTTTCCACGTAGTGATAGATGAAAAAAATCAAGAGCAGCAATTGGAGAAAGGAGACTTTTAAAAAGCGGTGTACATTATGAAACTCTCCAATACCCATTTTATTTAATTGAGATAAGAATTACCCCCCCCCCTTCATGATGAGACCCTGATCCAAATACCCTGGTACCGTCCCTTAAAAGAAACTCGATTTAGCCCCCCTCCCCCATAAAAAAACAAAATTACAGACATTTTGTTTTCTTTATGATTCAACCACAAGAAAATACCCACACCTCTGCCGTGAACTTTCCAAAAGTGAGAAAAAATTGAACTGAATAGAATAGAATTTTCCAAAGAACAAAACACTATATACCCCCCCCCCCCTATACACACTTTCCACCGTTACACCTTCATAGCCAGTGTAAGTATAAGAATTTTCAACCTCATTATAATGAGACCAATGGCCAGTAACATAAAGGTTATATATTACTTGCGAAATAAAGTGGCCTATCAAGAACACCGTTGCATGGGCGTTATGCTCGGTAGACTTACTCAGAACCAATCAGAACTACTCTTTCAAATTAGCGATCAATCGCTAAGCTTTGTGTTACGGGGCCCGATAAACCAGCCAATCAAGGGACGTCATTTTGGTATTAATACCAGCGCACCTTTCTAGAATTGCCATTCGCATAAAATCCTAGTTTTATGCTTTAGCTTACTTATTGGTGGTATTAAAATCGAGTCATTTCTACATTGCCATGGTCGTGTTTTAGAAGATTTCACAATGGGCATCTCACAAGCTGGCAAGGCGGTGAGTGGATTTTTGTTTTCTTTTGCTGATATTTTCAATGAAAATTAAAACAACGGGAAAATAATTCTTTACCGCCTATCCACTCTAAAATTAGCGTGGTCAAGTTAATCTCGTAGTCTTGGTTAAATATGCACCTTTTGCCTCATGGCCTTTTCGTTCATTTTTTTTCTTCAATTGCCTAACAGAGTTTGTCAGTTTTCTTTATCATATTACTTGAGAAATAAAAAATCTTATTATAATTTTGAAAAGTATATATGAATATGTATGTATGTATGTATGTATGTGTGTATGTATGTAAAGCAAAAAAATAGGGAATAACAAATTTATGATATTTTAAAGATTCGCATTGTTTCTGTGATCTTACAGTTCTTTGCATGTCTTTGTGAATAATGAATGAGAAAACTGATGTCATATATCCACACTTGTTTATGTGCATTTTATTACGTGGAGCGTTGTGGCGTTGTGGCCCAGTGGATTAGTCTTCGGACTTTGAAACAGAGGGTCGTGGGTTCGAATCCCAGCCATGGCGTAATTTCCTTCAGCAAAAAACTGATCCACAATGTGCTGCACTCAACCCAGGTGAGGTGAATGGGTACCGGTAGGAAGTAATTCTTCAAGAAGCTGTGTGCGCTGTGAACGCCTAGCTTAGCCGGGTAATATATATAGGAGCGCCTTGAGCACCTATAACAAGGTGGATTTGTGCGCAATATAAATACCCTATATCATTATTATTACATAAACATACATTTATTAAAACTTTGTCCTCCAAGAACTAAAAAATGGATTGACAACTGATTCAATGTATTACGTATACATTGCTGCATCTTATGTTATTATAAGAGAGACATATCTACACACATGTTTTTGAAATATGAAATAATTATGAATTCATGTAATAACATAATAGGAAAGTGTGGATGTGACCTCATAAGCCCACCTTATGAATATTGAGGACGATGTGCATATAACTGTGTTCACAAATATTGATAATATTTAAAATTCAATAACTTTATTTATTTATTCATTTATCAGATTTTGATGAAATTTTCAACGTATTTCTTAATAGATTTTACTGCTATTTTGATTAGATATTTTAAGCCCAGAATACCCCCTTTAACTATTGTAGGATGGAACAGGCAAGTCGGAACAATTTTTTGTTTATAGCGTGACCATGGCGACTGAACCTGTATATTGACTGCAATTCAAAATATTACATACCTCAGTTTGATCTCTCCATTATAGATTTCTCCCGTTTTTTATTCCACCTTTGTTCTTTCTTAAAATTATTAAAACGTATGTAAAAAAGTATGTATCCAATATTTTTTTTTACATTCTTAATGGAGATCCACACTTTACAAGCTTGCTTTTTATTATAGATCCCTCATTTCCATGTGTCCTATTTATACTACTTTTCTTTAAAATTTATAATCGTCTATTACATAATTTGTATCTGATTTATATTACTTTGTATTGTCTGATTGGAAATGAAATAAAAAAAATCAATTTTGAATTGTTAAACCTGACTTTGAATCTCACTAAATACATAATCCGAGCCTCAAGCATAGATTGTCGACTTGATAATCGAATTTTAGACAACCGATTTGATAAACCTAGTTTATCATATTTGATAAACCTAGATGATGAAATTTGATGGTGTCAGGTAAAAATGGTAGATGTAAAAGTGGCAGAGACAAAAATGACAGAAGTAAAAATGTTAGAAAAAATAGGAGGGTACAACTGACTGAAGTTAAAATAGCAGGGGTAAACATTGCAGAGGTAAAAATAGCAGACATAAATGATAGAGGTAAATAAAGGCACATAAAAAATTGCACATTAAAAGACGGCAAGGGTTAAAATGAAGCAGTAACATATGGCACAGGTAAAAATAACAGAGTTAAAAAATGATAGTAGTCGATATCATCATGAAAATAAATATGAAGATTCCCATATCTAATTAATAATATTAAATTTTGTAACTCTTGTGGATAAATATGTGCAATCAGTACATATAACTTTGGGGTTAGTTCATCATTTTAGGCTTGTTTAATGGGTGTCGATTGGGGATGGGTGGGGAATATATCATCCCGAATGTTTAAGATTGGATTAGCTTGTATTATCATCCAAAGTTATTTGTGGTATAACATTGGAATAATTATAGTGACGCAAAGGACAAGTATGATCTTCGTGCTAATGATGATAAGGAGGTAGTAGAATATCGTGATGGTTATGATGACGGTATGGCGGATGCATATCCATGATATCCGTCAATTTTCTTAAAGGGGAATCCAGCCCAAATAAAAACTTGATTTTACAAGGAAAAGAAAAATCAGACAAGTTGATAGGTGAAAGATTGAACAATATCGGACAAACAACAAAAAAGTTATAAATTTTTAAAGAGTTGTAAATATTGGTAATCACTTTACCCATTGAGACTTCAAATTGGCCGCATATGGGATGTCATAGTGATGTAAGGCAAGGACTACTCTTCCATATACTCCAATACATTTTATGGCTAAAATGTCATTTTCCCCAAAAGTGTTATTTGCAATTATATTTTTTCTTTTATGAAGACATAAAACAATATACTACCTGGGCTATATTTAGATTTCCGCCCCAGGGCAATGGGTACTTAGGAAAAAACACACAAATCCCTGATAATAAAGTACATGGCCTATGGGAAAGTTGTCCTTGCCCCTTGTCATAATTTACTTACCCAGTTGCCAATTTGAAATCTACGTAGCATTAGTGATCTCAATTTTAAAGCAGCTGTAACTTTCTTATTGCTTGTCCGATTTCTTTCAAACTTTCACCATTATGATTAATTTATTTTTCTCCTATCCAACACAACATTTTATGGCTAAGACTGGATTCCCATTTAACCTGCTGGAATAGAACACAGTGTCCCATAGTGTGTACCACAGTGGTGTGAACCACAATGTGAAATCACCTCTACACTGTGAAATTTGAGCATTTCAACAGTGTGAATCACATAGTCGACCATGTGAACACGCTGTGAACAGTCACACTGTCGAAGTGTGTCCACAGTGTGAAAATATCTTCACGCTGTTGAATTTGAATATTTGAACTGTGTGGATTATTTTCACATAGCCCACACTGTGATCACACTGTGTAACACTATGTTCTTTCCGGCTCTGCCGAGGTGTCCACAGTGTGAAAATGTCTTCACACTGTTGAATTTGAGCATTTGAACAGTATGGATATTATTTTCACATAACCCACACTGTGAACATACTGTGATCACACTGTGTTACACTATGTTCTTTCCGGCACTGCCGAGGTGTCCACAGTGTGAAAATGTCTTCACACTGTTGAATTTGAACATTTGAACAGTGTGGATATTATTTTCACATAGCCCACATTGTGAACACACTGTGATCACACTGTGTTACACTATGTTCTTTCCGGCACTGCCGAGGTGTCCACAGTGTGAAAATGTCTTCACACTGTTGAATTTGAACATTTGAACAGTATGGATATTATTTTGACATAGCCCACACTGTGAACACACTGTGATCACACTGTGTGACACTATGTTCTTTCCGGCACTGCCGAGGTGTCCACAGTGTGAAAATATCTTCACACTGTTGAATTTGAACATTTGAACAGTATGGATATTATTTTCACATAGCCCACACTGTGAACACACTGTGATCACACTGTGTGACACTATGTTCTTTCCGGCACTGCCGAGGTGTCCACAGTGTGAAAATGTCTTCACACTGTTGAATTTGAACAGTGTGGATATTATTTTTACATAGCCCACACTGTGAACATACTGTGATCAAACCGTGTTCTTTCCATCAGAGTATGTTTATTGTTATTGAATGAAACTGTTTTCGAAACTGTGATAGGAACAGAAATACAAAAATATTCAGAATAAAATAGAGCAAAATGTCGTGTTTATGTTTTTTTATAACCACAAAAATTGGTAAGTTTGGGAACACGACAAACCTTTACCCTTGCCGCTTGAATGTATGCCTCCTTCCCGCCTTCACAAGTTCCGCGCTAATGTAATTAGGTTACAGACAAACAAAACTAACATATTTTTTATACATGAGAATGCGATCTTGCGGAAAGCTCATTGCTTTACTAATGGGCCTCACATTGGATTCTTACTGCGTAAATTAGTATTTTAATGATTGATATGATCGCTTTACGAATACATGACCGCAATTTGTTTTCTCTTTTGCTCCCTTATTCTATCTCTTGGATTATACTAATGATATTGGCTTGCTTATCGGCACAAAATAAAAGACACATTTGGTAATCATGACTTCTGCTCTGTCTCTGCTCTTATTAATTACAATGATCTAACAGATCTAATAGTAAAAAAAGAATTGAAATTCATAATTGTGATAACACAAATCCAAAGGATACAATGATGATGATAAACCATTCGCTGTCATGATGTTAAAAAGATGAAAGGCCTAACAGTATAAACGAATAATGATGATAATGATGATAATCTTCAGTGGGCCATACTCGCATAGCACTAATCCCTCACGTCTTACTTCTTTAATTAGTGCTTGCATGTTTGGATATTTCTCAGCCCTGCCTTTGCTTGGCAAGTCTTTGATAGCGCGCAAGGCTTTTAAAGAATTATTTCGCACCACACAGTGTGGAAAGTGCTAATTCGAAAAGGTGCACTTTTAATGAAAAGTAATTTCTTTATGTTCACACGATAAATGAACTTTTCACAAAACAAATGATTTTATGTAATATACAAATTGTTCAGTTTGGTAATACCCAGTGGGGGGACGTCCCCCCCCCCCCCCATCGGCTGGGCAGGCAAAAAAAAGGAGAGAAGGAGAAAAAAGAGAAACGTAGTGAAGGAAGAAGAAATGAATGTATATTATATTAAATTATGTTATATTATTATATATATCATATTACATAAGATTTTTGTAATTACTTTGTGAAACACAATTTACTTGGGGGCTATGCGTTCATCATTCCCGGTGCTCGCATTTACTGTTTAATGGCATATAATTATAATGCTGTTGTACTAAAACATCAAGATTTTAAGTCAATATACACCAACTATATTTCCTCGCATTTCGAGTAATTGTTTTATGTAGAGACGTATGCTTCTTTTTCATGAGAACATAAAGTGATTGGCCCATTTTAGGGTCTGAATATAAAACATTTCCAGTCCAAGTTTACGTTCGCAGGATAAGTGAGATATATCCGCTCTTTATGAATTCCTAGAAAAAAAACAGTCCTTAGATGTCCCGTTTCTGATCTGAATATAAAAAAAAATCAGCTTGGGCTTCGCGCTCGCATCATTTGGTTTGTGACATACGTATTTGGTCTTATTGAATTCCTACAAACAAGCCTTAGAATTCCCTTCTTTAAATGTGAATAAAAAAAATTCAGCTCGCTCTTCGCGCTCGCAATATTTCATTATTGGGATCCGTATCATGTTTATGATTAAAATGACTACAAAAAGTGCTCGTGTGTTTTGGTGTAATTCTAACAAAATCATCAAGTGCTCGTCGTTCGATCAGCTCAGTATGGTGAGATGTATGCTCTATCTAAATTCCTTTAAAAAAAATCCTTAAAATGTTCTTGATAGGAGTCAATATTTACACAAATGTCAGCTCGCCCTTCGCGTTCGCATTGTTTATGTAGTGAGACAGGCACATATCATTATTTTAAAGATATGCTTTAATGTACCCCCTTTTTTTAGGTCTGAATATAAAAAAATCAGCTCGCACTTCGCGCTTGCAATATCTGATCAGTGGGATACATATGAGTTTAATGGCACAGTCCTTAAAATGAATCTATTAGGTCAGCATACCTGGCAATTGAGCACGCTTCGCGTGTCAATTTTGTGACTGTTTTTGGTGCCCCGCCCCCATGTCTCGACCCGTGGGACGCCACCGGTAATACCTCACAGCAGCTAGTCCAAGTGAATGTCAGGTTCTCAGACTTGTCAGTGTGGTGCTGGTTCAAACCTTAAAATGCGTAGCGAACCTGGGGCCCGTTGCAAAAAGAGTTGCGTTTAAACGCAAACCAAAATATCAATCGCAAGTCCCAAATGCGCACTGTTGATTGGTTGAAAATCAAGTTGCGCATGATTTTTAGAGTTGCGATTGATTGCAACTCTTTCTACAACGGGCCCCAGAAGATCAGTGATTCAAATTTAAAAAGGTTTCTTGCTGGAAAAGCGATCGACTTTTTTAATGAACTACAATACCGAGGATCCAGCTACATTACTATAGAGCGCTTACCAGAGACTTCTGGTGGGTGTTTCATAAAGCTGTTCTTAAAGAGCGACTTTAAGAACGATTGGTGATCCTTTCTTACACGCAAAACCCTCGCCAATGAACGTTTTTGTGTATATTATTTACCCCAAGAAAGGATCACCAGTCGTTCTTAAAGTTACTCTTAACTTACGAACAGCTTTATGAAACGGCTTCTGATTATTCTTTTGTTTGTTTAACCCTTTTTTAATGACAACTTCTTTTCCCTTGGCAAAATTTCTTTCTGAAAAAAGTCACCTTTATTTTCGAGCAAAAAACCTTTCTATCTCTTTTTCTTTTTTTTTGAGGGGGGTAGGGGCTTTCTTTTTTCCTTCTCAGGGCCCTGTCACTTTCAGTTAATAACTGAAAGTGACAGGGCCCTGAGAACGAATTTTTGATAGTGGGTGCTGGTTTGGAAAAAAAGAAAGCCCCTACCCCCCCCCAAAAAAAAAAAAAAAGAGATAGAAAGGTTTTTTGCTCGAAAATAAAGGTGACTTTTTTCAGAAAGAAATTTTGCCAAGGGAAAAGAAGTTGTCATTAAAACAGGGTCAAACAAACAAAAGAATACAAATGAATTGTGGAGCATATTCAATTTAATTTATGGTGTTTTTCCGCTTTTTTTAACAGATTATGATCGCCTGGATTTTTTGCATTATGTTCGTACATGCAAACGCTCAATGCAGTCCCGGTGAGTTGGCTTACAATATATTTTTCTTCAAGCTACTTGGATATTCTTTACCCGCCTTAATATATGTTTTTTTATTCAATTCATTCATTCAACAATTAAACGGATAAGTAAATGAATAAATAATTAATAAAACAAGGTAATGTATTATACTATTTGGAAAATGATATGTTGCTGTGTTGCATTCCACTTTAACGATATCTTTTTTTTTCGTTGAAAACTTCGTCACACAGTTTTGAATGAGTTATTGATCTCGTTTAAGCACACACACATACACACAGAAAATTTTAATTAGATTTCACAACAAATCGTCGAAAATTATATCAAACCTTAACAATCACTGAAAATATATATCCTTTTGTACTGTCATTACTTTTTGAGGAACCCCCAAAGTGCAAGCTTTTCTCTTTTGCATCAATCCCTCTATTGTCTATCATTTTTTTATATCGTCCTTCAAGAGACACATAATTTTGGGATTTTTCTTGGGATTTTTCAGCTGGAAAAAATACAGTCTGACACAGAAGCAGTGTCCCCTCAGTCTGTCTGCAGATCTAAATAATTATCATAGTGTGGATAACATTTTACTCAGTTCAATAGCATGACTAAGTAATTGTTGACACTCAAACTATAGAGATGTCCAAAGAGTAGAATTTTCTTCCAAACTGTGAACACATTATAAGCATACTGTGAACGCATTGAGAGCACAGTCTGGGTGTAGGCCTATACTGTGAACACGTTGTGAGAATACCATGTGAAACAGCTGTAAACATATTGTGAACGCATTGCAAACACGCTGAACACAACTGTAAACACATTATTAGCACACAATGAACACACTAGAAGCACGCAGTGAACACACTATTAGCACACTGTGAACACACTATTACAACACCGTGAACACACGATTAAAACACTGAACACACTGTTAGTTCACTGTAAACGCATTGTGAATACACTATTAACACACTGTGAACATATATTAGCACACTGTGAACACACTATTAGCACACTGTAAATACACTATTAGCATGTGTGTGTATTGAGTTTTGTCAGACGTGTATGAATCAGATATGATTATTTACGTCTGGGACCGACCTTTAACATCACCATCCGAAAGACGTGACCAGGGCTCGAACCCCGAACCTCTCCATCAACTTGTAACTTCCCCGCAGCTTGGATTACAGGCGCACGCCACAAAGCCCAGCAGTGAACACACTATTAGAACACTGTGAACACACTGTTAGCATGCAGTGAACACACTGTGAATACACTATTAGCACACTGTGAACACTCAAACACTGTGAATACACTGTGATCATACTGGAACACACTGTGAATACACTGTGATCATACTGGAACACACTGTGAATACACTATTAGCACACTGTGAACACTCAAACACTGTGAATACACTGTGATCATACTGGAACACACTGTGAATACACTATTAGCACACTGTGAACACTCAAACACTGTGAATACACTGTGATCATACTGGAACACACTGTGAATACACTGTGATCATACTGGAACACACTGTGAACACACTATTAGCACACTGTGAACACACTGAAATATTGACCTGCAATTCTACCCGCCGTGGTATTGCAGGGCTCTTTGGAAGAAAAATGCTGTTCTGCGGCTCATTACAAAGCAATCAAAATTTACTTTAAATATCATATTAATCATACATCTCTTATGTACACTCCTAGACCTTTGGAAGACTGATTCACTTGATGCACCGCACTACTGGACTGCCTGGTATAACACGGATGATCCAAGTGACGGTGTGGACATTGAAAAACTCGCATCAGTCCGAGCGGTGAGTGTTCGCCGAGTACCGCCCCCTATTGACTGGGGAGTGCGTGTGTGTTGGTGGGGAATTAAGGCCTTATCAACATGAAATGATTAAACAGGAAGTTTGCCATTAAGAAAAGTTGTTGCGAAATACCAGGAAAAAATATAAAAGTTTGAGAAAAATCCATCAAATTTTAAGAAAGTTATTAAAGTTTCCAGTTAAGTTTTTGATCTGTGACATGATAGCAGCTACACCGTGCTATGTAATGTATTTAATGCGTACGTCTCAAATTGTTTTAATGGCTTTAAAATCTTAAGACTGAAAATACTTTTCTTTCAGGAGCGGATGTGAAATAATTTGTCTGTTGATATACTAAAGGTACAAGGAAAATGACATTTTATTTGTTCATATAGGGGCCAACTGCTCGCATTTATCGTCACTAACCAAAAGTATCTCATGTCTGTCTCGCCTGCATAGCAGAGCAAGACTATAGGCGCCGCTTTTCCGACGGCGACGATGGCGGGATCGTCAACATTGAAATCTTAACCAGATTAAGTTTTTTGAAATGTCACCATAATTTAGAAAGTATACGGACCTAGTTCATAAAACTTGGACATAATGATAATCAAGTATTCTGCCCGAGTTTCAGGTCACATGATCAAGGTTAAATGTCATTTAGGGTCACAGAAGTTAGACCATGTTTTGGTGAATCAATATCGAAATGTTAACCAAGGTTAAGTTTTTGAAATGTCGTCATAACTTCGAAAGTATATGGAACTAGATCATAAAACAATATAATATATAAAATATTAAAAAAGATAATAAAACATTACAATATATAATAAGCGTAGAGAAAATGTAATCAACTATAATGCCACAAAACAACAGAGAAACGGTAGAATAAAATAGAAATACTTAAAAATGAGGTAAGACATTAAAATCAGTGAAAGATAAAACGCAAATCATACAAACAGCAGATGCAGGTTAGCGTTATTAAGAATATCATCGATTAACCAGAAAGTTATGGACATTAATTTAATGTATGGTATCTGTATCATGCACCTATAAATCATGAGTCATGGCTTCCTTCAAATATTCACGGGCAGGTGGATTCTAATGTATGTGCATCGCCGACCTCCGTCGAGTGTCGGGTTCGAATCGCCCACCTGAATTCCACGGATGCAGCCCAAGCATTAGATCAAGACTGCACCAATGCAACTGCGGGACTCGAGTGTCAGGAGTCGTCTCAACCTTCAGGGGTAAAGTGTTACGACTATGAAATCAGGTTTACCTGCCCTCCTGATTCAGGTAGGTCCATACCCGTAGCAAACGGCGGGAAATATACTTATCCATCAGTCAAATAATTTGCAAACATCTGAAGCAAATAATAATCTTCCTAATATGTGAAATAAGATTATATTTTAACATACCCTAATGTATACATTATCTACAATACTAGAAACCGACTGTACAAAATGTGTCATTTTTTGGTAATTCATACAAAAAATTATCCTGGAAATTTTGTTTTCTCTGATATCAACCCATTAGGTGCACTTCCTGAACCGAATCTCCATTGGGAGCTGAATGGCCGAACATCAGCTTCCGGTAAAGCCCCCGGATGGTGCAATGGGCGACCCAAGTTCTACAACACCACAATCTACAGCAACACCCCGGGTGTAGCGGACGGTGCGGTGAACCCGAATGAGCATAGCACGCTTCTGCTCGAGGAGGGTCCGAGTTCCTCCAGACACGCATGCGCACTACGGAGCGCGGTAACCGGCCAAGCCAATCTGGGAAATTTCTCGGACCACTGCATTAACGATCTTCAGTGCTGCAACCATGACCCTAATTTTAAAGGAGTGAGTAAATAGGGATTATTCGCTTCGAGGCCTACATAAGAAAATCAATTGTCAAATTAAAAGAACAACCAAGAAGTCTTTGTCAAAAATTGATGAATCAAAACAGCAGTTGTTTCGTGCTCTGGACAAACGACATACTTGGTATTTTTCGTCAGCTCCTAAACTTAGGCATAAACTGTTGTTCATGTTCACCAATTTTTAATGGTTTTAATCGAGTGAAAATGAGTTAATCGGTACCTTACAAAGTGTCTTTCTCATCTAGATCATGTGAGGATGCGCCCCCTCTCCCCCCCAGCCCCCCGGACGGGAAATTATTTTTCCCCACCGCAGTTCCGGACGCCAATATTAATATTCCTAAATTCATGACTTAATGCGTCTTCGGAATAAGAGTGCGCATGTGCGTGGCCTCGGGTTTAGATCGATATAGATCCAGTTCTTAAACATTCTAAATGAAGTTAGTTTAGATCTAGTCTATAGTCTCTAGATCTTGATAGACTCTGATCTACACTATCAGCATTGAACGTGGGCCTATTTAATTAAACGTCAGACACAAAATAACGTCACGTCAGTGCACAGAACATGCGTCTAAAGTTCTTAAATACTTAATATCTAAATACGCGGCCAGCATTTACAATTGCAGAGTAACACTCTTGATTAACAAATTTAGATCGATATGCTTTTTCTTTGATCAAGTTTTTAATTTCCGGTGCTTTAATCGGCAATTAATTGTTTCTGTTACTACTATTGTCTATACACGAACTAGACGTTTTAAACCAAGCCAGGCTACCAAGCTCATTGGTCTAACGTAAGTAAACACAAAGTTCTAAAATGTCTAAGTTAACCATAGTCCATGGCATTAGACAGGTCCAGTGGCATAGCTACGGGGGGGGGGCGTGCCCCCCTCCCAGTTTGCCCCCTGAAAAAAATTGACAGAGCAAAAAAAACAAGAGAAAGAAGAAAAGAAAAAGGAAAAATAAAAGAGAGAAGAAAAAAAAGAAAAGGAAAATAAGAGGAGGAAAACGAGTGAATGAAATAATGTGAGGGAAAGACTTGCAAAAAAAATCTTTCATGTTATTATATAAAATTTTTGCTGGCGCTTCGCGCAAGAATTGCCTGTTCGATGAGATTCATATCTTGCTCAATTGGCTGATAAGGAGCAAGATTTAAAGTCAATATACAAATATATATTTTAGCTCGAACATCAAGCTTTCATTACTTTTTTTCATTTAGAAATGTAAATGGTCTGTAAAAACTTTAAGCTCACGATGCGTGGTCACATTGTTTGATTTGCCAAGTTCCTATTGTCTAAGTGTATTTTATAATGTTCCATTGAAAAAATGTATTGAGAATGCCCAGATTCTACATGTAGGTCTAGATCTAAAACATGCGCGATAGCCTGCATGCTCTTTATTGAAAGTGTACTTAAATTATCCAGTTTCACATCAGAATATCAATATTTGTCTGCTCACGCTTCATGATCGCATTATCAATGATACCCAGTTGACTATATCTTATTGATGATTTACAAAATATGAATGAGTTTTAGGTCTACAATTTCAATTATTTTCCTCTCGCGCTTCGCGCTCGCATCAATTGTTTAGTTACATACCTATCCCATCTATCAATACAAAAAGTGCTTAGAATGACCTTTTTTTAGGTCGGAATGCCAAAATAATTTGCTCGCGCTTCGCGCTCGCATTATTGAAATTGAAATATATACCATAACTGTAAGCAGTCTTTGACAAGTCCCTTTTCGATAATGCTAGAACTGTTAATAAAAATTTCTGCTCGCGCTTGGCGTTCGCAGTAACCATCTGGTTACATATGAATCTTGTTCAGGATCACACATAACACCCAGAATATAAAATTTTCAGGACAAAATACATTAAAGTAAAAAAAAATCGCTCGCGCTTCGCGCTCGCGCTTTTTAAAAGGCTTATGAGATTATTTCGTAATTATATTGTTTTATAAGAATAAAACCAAGAAGTGACTGATCGGGGAAAATATAGGTGAAGATTATTTCGGGTCCCGTCCCCTATTGGCGAAAGTCAGATCCGCCCTTGTGACACATACACACACACCGGAAAAAGCAAGGACCCCCCAGTGCCCCCCCCCCCCAGGAAAAAAATCCTAGCTACGCCACTGGACAGGTCCAGATTTGAGATAAAGTTAATGCGGTAGCCTAGGCTAGCCCTATAATCTAGCTTAGCATTATTAATGGCATAATTAATGGCAACTTGAAAGTGTTTATGAATTGGATCAAGATATACAGTGCGTCCCAGAATAAACGAAACCGAGATATATCGATGATTTATCATAACTTAAAACTAATACAATAGACAATTGACCTACCATTGTAAAGCTCAGAATCTCTTCTTTTATCTGATATTACCTAGATTATTCCTCATTCACGCATGAGTGAGCAAAAACAAATTTGAAAAAAGGATACCGAAAAACTCATTTGGCGGGGGTATCTGAATTTCAAAAAAGAAAATCACATGCCTAAATGCTTCAATATCTGCTCTTTCATTTGAAACCCTAATCACAGAAAATGGTCAAGAAGCAAAAAAGTTCTGTTCTCTCAAAAAATGCTTGTATTTCCACAGAAGCTATCGCACGATTAACAAAAGACATAATGCATGGCTGATCGTCAACAAACGGAGTGTCGAGTGACTTGGAACGCTAGCCTTTAAAACCTCTTCATGTTATGAAATTGTTAAAATTCAAGCTTTATTTCAAATAACCAGAATTTTGTCATTTCTTGAGCATTTCTGTAATTGAGGTATTAAATTAACGAAGAGCAGATATTGAACTTTTTAAAAATGTGTTTTTCTTTTTGAAAGCCATATACAGTCCACCACGTGATCTTTTGGTATCCCCTCTTCAAATTGTTTTTGCTCACTCATGAATGAGAAATAATCTACGTAATTTCAGATGAAAGACGTTATACTAAGCTTTACAATGGTAAGTCACCTGTCTATTGTAATTGTGATTAAGTTATGATAAATCATCGATAAATCTCGGTTTCGTTTTTTTTCCTGGGACGCACTGTAGATCTAAGCCTGCGGCTTATGTACATGATGTAAGGGCACCGTTATTTCTTGGCAATGTTAACGTAAAGGGCGGTAACAATAATTTTTTTAAAGACTAAGTCCACGCGCAAGCGTACTCTTGATTTGATTTGATTTATTCATTTCCTCTTATTTCGAAGACGCAAGTTATGAATATTCATATTGGCATCGGAACAGGGATGGGAAAAATAATTTCGCCCCTGGGACAGCATTGACCGACGTTGGAATAAGTTTGAAATTTGCTCAATATGATTTCGACAACATTGATTGTTTCGAAAATGCAGCACTGCCTTCACTTAATTATTTGGTCGCGAAATATAACATAATACATGCAATAAGCAATACAGCTCTGAAATTAAATAAAGTTCCAGGGTTACTTGAATAATATTGCTTACGTTCCGCTTGTTTTCTTGTTAAAATATCACAGATAACAGTGAGTGTTTGGATTAACGACCATTCAGTGAGCAAATCAACCATGCCCTTTATAGCTTCAGGAGCTCAACAAAGTAATACCAGGGGATTTACGCTGGACAGTGAGTCATGTTACATTAATATCGTTTGTTATAGGGAACTCACACTTTCCTGGTTTATAGTTCCCTTTTCCTTTTTTAAATTACAGCTTTGCCCAATTTTGTGATAGAAATATTTCTTCCACAGTACAAAGTTAAATAAAAAGAGTTGCCAAAGCTGTTGCACATTTTCAACCTTTTTAATAATTCTGCCGGTTAGTTGAACTCGGTCTCGCCATCTTCGAGCCCGCCTCCGCGTGGTCTCGTGGTTGAGGCATTGGCAGTCAGAACCAGGGACCCGGGTTCGATTCCCGGCGGAGGCATTTTTCAACATTTGATTTAGAATGCATGACAGCTCCGAGGGACTTTGAGTAAAGCTACGCATCTATTATTCTCTCATTTTCATTTGTTTCACCGTTGTACATATTCTATGTTCTATATTCTATTCGCAATCACTTTCCACACAGACACATTATCAATGAAATTAGAGAACCACGATTCTCTGCGAGCTATGTCTCATGTTACGCTCTGAAATATAAGGAGGAAACTTGGAAGGAATGGGATTTTGATAAATAGTGAATTGCAATTAAGCCTCCGTTTTTAATATGTAAATAATAAAACGGATGGAACCAAGACTACCATTACAAACCAGAACTGTATATTGATTTTTCAGGATTTAAGTGATGTATTATCGTCTGTGCGAAAAGTTTGTGCAACATAATAAGGGGATACCTACACGGCAGTTTAAGTGCGATTTTTTAGTCAAACTGAAATTTTATGAAACACCCTCGATTTACTACGTGCCTTATTGCTTATGTGGTGCACGACAAAATCTAAATTTTCGATGTGACAGCTCGAGCTTTATGGAAAGAAATGTCTGTCTCTGTTCGGTTTTTTTTTGCATCACGATCTCTCAGGGTCAGATGACCCGGGTTCGATTCCCACTTGGTGCTCTAGTGCCCTTTGGTAAGGCATTAATCCTCAGTACCAGGTCCTTCGGAGAGGACCTTAAGTCGGTCCTCTGGTTGCTCGCTTACAAGCATTCATGCTTTCTTAGCAATCAGGCAAAAAATCACCACCACCACCACCAGGTCACTGTTGAAGGGAATTCGGTGAGATCACGTGCCACAGAATTTATCATATATACACAACAAAAAAAGTAAGTCCCCCCTAAATCAAATTGCTGTAACTTTTGAACAGAATTATTTTGAGATATGATATTTCGAAAGTGGTTTTCTACACTCATTAGGCAACTCCTGGAGAAATATGAGATTGATCAGTTGAGTCATGCATGAGTAATCAAAAATTGGATTAAAAATTACCATTTTTGAAAGTCACAAGAGTCGTGTTTCAGATTGTACAAATACAAAGTTGGACAAAAGTTGATTTTAGGTAAATTTTATGGTGTTATACTGTTTTACTATCCATCATTTAGTCACTCCACACACAATTTTGCTATAGTATGTTCATGGTTGAGTGAGCACATTGTATTGCAGGGGCCGCGGAAGCGGGGGAGGTTCAGCTCCCCACTTTTTTTCAAAAGGCATGTGCAAAAATTTAAAAATGACCAAACGATTGTGATTTTTTGCATGGTCAGCCCCCACCCTCCGACTTTTGGCTCAGTCCCCCCCCACTTTGAAACCCGTTCCGCGGCCCCTGTATTGTGACGTATCATCATAGGGGTTAATGGTGGTATCCTCTACAACTTATTAGATCATTTTAAAATTTGAAAATGTTGGTGGCTCACCCGATTAAAGGCCCCTCCCCCCATTTTAAAATTCTGGATCCACCACTGATTTGCCCATAAATTACACTGATCATGAGAAATTGTTACGTAAAAATACATTTAAAGGACAAGTCCACCCCAACAATAACTTGATTTGAATAAAAAGAGAAAAATTCAACAAGCACAAAAGTGACATTTTTGCCTTCTGACGGTGCTCACTGAAGCATGACGCAAAATACGTCCACAACATTTACTTAGAGGGTAGCTTATAAAATTACCTACACGCTCATGTAAAAATATATTAAAAACTGGCATTCGTTTGGAAATTATTGATGTTTGTTTAAGGGAGGACTTACTTTTTTGTTGTGTATATTTGCGACTTATAGTGACATTTAAAGTTGAGGTGATGGGTACCCTATAGAGAAAAATTCCTTGAATGCTCGAGCGCCCGGCTACAGCTATAGCCGGGGTAATATTAACACATTTTTATAAGCACGCAGGGCCCGCTGTGAGAACACTTTTCGTGACTGAAGGGGTTACCCTGGGTAAAAAAGAAATGACTGTTGTTGATATTATTATTATTATTATCATGTTACTACTACTACTACTACTACTACTACTACTACTACTACTACTACTACTACTACTACTACTACTACTAGGCCCTACTACCACTACCTCTACTACAACAACAACAACAACAACTACTACTACTACTAACATACTCTTCTTCTGGTGTGGAGTATGTACAGTGCCATTCTAAAATATTCTGAAAAGTTACTAAGCGCACCAAAAAACACCATACTCCTCTCTTAGCGAAGCAGGATCCTCTGTACCTCTTGTTTGAAGAAGGTAAGAGAGGTGACATTGGGTAATTCATCTGGCAAGGAATTCCATAACCTAATGGAGTCTGGAAAGAAGGACTTCTGATAGATGAGAGTCCTTGCAGAAGGTATTTGGAATCGCTGAGAGTGTCCACGGCTTGATGTCATCGCCGGAATTAGGAATGTCTGTCGAATGTCTATACGCCGGTTGACGATACGATGCACCATCATCATTATGTATTGTACTGTGCCCTACGCTCCAAGAATGTTGGCCAGTCGAGTTGACCTAGCATCGATGTGACGCTGCTTGCGCGTTTGAAGTCACCAACAACAAACCTGGCAAAACGGTGCTGGACCATTTCCAGTCGATGAATATTCTCTAAGGGTCCCACACAACACATGCATACTTTAAAATGGGGCGTACTAAAGCCAGGTAACATAAGGACAAGGGCTGTTTCACTGAAGAAATGCACTGACAGAGCTGGCTTTCTTGGTAATCGCTTTAACGTTGTGAGTCCAGTTCGGGTTGCTCTTGAGATGGACACCTAGATACTTAACTGTTTCAGCTGACGCATGAAGCTGTCCATTTATGCTATAAGTCCAGTTGACAGGTTTTCTCTTGTTGGTTACACGCAGTAACGGGCACTTATGTGGGTTGAAAGTCATAAGCCAGTCACTTTCCATGGTTGTAAGGCCTTCAGGTCATGCTGCAGTTGTTTAGAGTCCACTTCCGATATATCATGCAGTCGTCTGCAAACAGACGTATTGTACAACCAGCTGAGACATACTCGGGAAGGTCGTTGATAAACAGCAGGAGGAGCAGTGGCCCGATGACGCTCCCTTGTGGCACGCCAGATGCGACTTGTGCAGTTTTACATGTACATCCTTCAAGCACAAGTTGTTGACACCGATTTGTGAAAAAGTCTGGTATCCATTAGTGGAATTTATCGTTGATTCCATAGTGTTGTAACTTGTAGAGTAGTCTAGCGTGTGATACTTTACGAAACACCTTGCATAAGTCAAGCAGGATGGTATCGTTTTGTTCCTTCTTATCGAATTCCTTCGCTAGGACTTGGACTGCAAGGATTAGCTGTGACTCGCATGAACTGCGCTTTTTGAGGATATGTTGAGTGTCTGTCAAGATGTTGTTGCTTTCCAGATGACTCATAATAGCACTGAAGACGATGTGCTCAAGTACCTTACATGCAACAAATGTTAGAGAAATGGGTCTATATTTGTCTGGTCTATTCTTTTTACCTTCTTTATAGATGGGTATTGCATTAGTCAAACGCCAGTCATCAGGGGTGATTTGTTGGTCAAGCGAGGTTCGGTAAAGCAACGTAAAAATTGTTGTAAGTTCCAAGGCCAAATCTTTTAAAAGCCTAGTAGTTATAAGGTCAGGACCCGTTGCCTGGTGAACATCCAGTTCAGAGAGAAGCTTGTATACTCCAACATGTGACCTCTATCCTGCTCATTGATGGATAACAAATTCCCCTGTCCTTGATGTTGTCTTTGTCTTCATTACAATTGAAGACAGAAGCAAACTTGTCGTTAAGGATGTTTGCTTTGCAGCCGCTGTCAGAATATGTGATTCTATCCATGGAATTGAAGGGAGCTACTCCAGAATTGTCAAAACGTCGGCTGTTATAAACCTCTAGAAGCGTTTTGAGTTGCTTGAGGAGTCGGGACTGACTATGTTAGTAATTAAGTCATTATAGACACACCTGTTGACTGATCTGGTCTTCTTCTTAGTCAGATGTTGGTACTTCGGGATCTTGGCTTCCTTTGGCTCGAACAAAACTTTGCCTTTCTGCCTTGTAGGTGGCAATCCATGCTTAGTGGAAGCGTGTGTGGACGACATCTTGGAGGGAGCGTACTTGTTCTGACAATCGATGAGAAACTGCCTGATGTCTGACCAAATACCTGCAAATGACTGCGTAGATTTTGCAGTGAACTTCCTTTAGAAAGGGAGGCACTCATGTTTCATGCTGGTGAGATCTGCATCTTTCCAGAGGTAGATTTTACCTTTCACTGGTTTCTGTTCCCTGGGCATGATGTTGGAAGAAATCATAACAAGATCATGATCTCCAATAACCGGTAATGCACAGCATCTATCCACAAGAGAAGGCCTATTAGACAAGAACAAGTGTAGAATGCTGTCGTGTCTTGTGGGGGAACTTTACCATTTTCTGTAGACCACAAGTACCTACATGTATTTGTACCTATCATGTCCAAAAGCGTTTGCTTGTTTATGTTGATTGTGGGTTCGATTCCCTCCAGCAGATACTGTTTCCCAGTTAATATCTGGAAGGTTAAGATCTCCATCCAACCAGAAAACGGAATTTATTGATTTTCAACAACACTGCATTGCTCACCCATGTATTGAGGTGAACTGGAAGGTAGACTGCCCCAATAACCAAAGCTTTCCGTCCATTAAAATGAAGTTTGGTAAAACCTGCTTCACAGTCGTGGTTGTTGACTGGTAGGTGTTCAAAGCAAACTCTTGTTTGAGGGCTATCAGAACTCCGCCATATCCATTGCTGCGTTCTTCACGTAAAATATTGTAGCTTGATGGGAATAGTTCAGTACAATGAATGTTCTCGTTCAACCAGGTTTCAGTGCCGATTATGACATCAGGGTCAGATGATTCAATCACATTGCCCATCTCTTCCTTCTTGCTCTTTCCACTCTGGGAATTAACCACCCAGATCTTCACATTCTTCTTTAGGCTCTTAACATTCGTAAATGGGCGGCGTCTGGATTGTCTACCTGGTGCATAACTAGCTAGAGGTGAACCAGGATTAGCAGCAGATACACAAGGCACAGTACCTTCATTTTAGGATAGGCTTTCAAAGGTATTTGAAGTTTCCAATGTGTAACTGTTAAAGAGGCTTGATGAAAATTGTGACAGTCCGCAACTTACACAATGCTTCCATGTTACCCCACGGTCACAGATCTGACATGGGTACTTGAAACGCGGACCTGGATTGAATTCGACGTCAGTGGCATTAACGAGCAAGAGTAGACTTAAGTACACCAGAGTGCGTGTTTTGCATCCATGCTTCACGTACGTACAAGGCTGATTTTTTTTTCAGTGACTTTGTCAGCACCTCCAGTTGGGTAGGTGACCCTTATTGGCCAAAATGTTCTAGACCAAGATTATGAACAGGTTCCTCAAATGTTTTAAAGAAAGTAAAGTTCAGAGATACAGGAGATCTGGATTCTTCTTTCTGGTTAAAATTATATTCAGTAAAGTTGTTACCAGAAAAATGTAGTAAAACATGTTGAAAAGTTGATAAATCTGAGTCATGGTCAGTCACTTCACCACCTTCACAAATGTGTATGATGCATTGACATGTAGACGGTTACCAAGATATTGGATGTTGCCATGTATGTGCCTCTGTATATGGCATTGAACTCAATGTCAACTCTTGTTAATGTTTGTACATAATTTTTATGTAAAATGATGACATTATTTTCTTCCCTCCACCCTTCACCTCCTTTTTCATAATTGAAAAATGTTTTTTTCCCTCAATTTACATTGAAATCAATCAACATAATACATATCGAAATATTTTTGTGTGTTTTTATCGGTCATTCTATTTTCTCTTTATATAGCATTATCCACTTAATGATATTTTTGTAATGTGTAGAACCTCGAGTGCAATATTTAATCTTACTAATATGTTCTTATTATATTTTGTTAATTCGTAGGTATATAATTTAATGTACTTTTCATTTTTTTTCTGTTAACTTTGTATGTGTCAGTCTTCGGACTGTTTTACAATGTCTTTTCATAATAAACTAATTGAATTGAATTGAGTCAACTACATTCAGTACTGTACTAGACAAACATACGTGTAGGCATAGCAACTCCCATACTTTAGGCTAGCTTCAACTTCAAGTAAAGACTAAATTTACTTGTAGAAATAGTACAATAAGTCAAAGTCACGACCAATAGATTCGTCAAGATTGCTTAATAAAATATGCAAGAGTCCGACCTATCCAATAAACAACAAAATTGCCTAATTGACTAAGGAATCCAAGATGGCTGTCATGGGCTTCCAGATGACTCTAGCTGGTAAATCCAGAATATCCACAGAGGTCTTCCTTTACTCATAGACATCAATAGATGTATAGAGACATAGATAGTAGCCACAAAGGAGGAAAAAAGCAAGCAACTTTCCAAAAAGCAGTAAAAATTTTGTGACAAAATCTTCAGCTTTGAAAAGGCACTGATCACACACACACACCGCCATAGCTTACTACTACTACTACTACTGCTACTACTACTACTACTACTACTGCTACTACTACTTCTACTTCTTCTGTTATGTTGTTCTTTGATGATGTTTATCTCCTTTCCGAAACTACAGAGAGAAATGCCAAACAGTTTGCGTTCCTGTTTCGATACGATGTCCGCAAAGTTCCGGCTAATATCTCCCCAGCTAAGCCTCAGCTATTGACCCCTTACGGCACATGGGCCCATTACATCCTCTCTAGCGATCGCAGAAATACGAGGATCTACCACAACGGAATAAACCACATCACGCAAAACTTTTCCAGACAGACTCCCGATGGCATCCCGAGCACGTTGCCTCTCCTTCTCTTCGCCAAGAATCCGGATGTGAACGACTTGGACACCACTCCTGACGTGTCAATCAGCAACTTAAAGATCTTCTATAGGAAGTTCACCCAGGCTGAAGCCCAAAAACTCTATGCCGAAGAGATTGGAAGTAAGGAGAACTTGCAATTATTAGAATTCATTAGAGTGGGGGTGTCCACAATTTTGTTTACTTTCACTTCATTGTTACCTTTTCCAATGCCTAGGTGATGCAAGTAAAGAAAATTAATTAATATTTGCTTTGATTGACTATTGGCACAACTTGAAAATAATACCACACTGTGATGATAAGATTAAGCATTAACATGAAATTTATTATCAGAGGAGCGATTCATGAAGGTGCTTTTCGGGGACATTTTATCCGAAAGTAGGTATTTGTTTACTGACACTTTCCATTTGAACTGTGGTTCTTAGTCAATCCATTTGTTCTACATATATATGAAACCTATCTGTGGCAATAATGAGTATATCTTAAACTGATAACTGTATTTTATTATTATTACCAATCAATATTTTTCGATATACATAGCCTTATCAGTTAGTTCTGAAGATATAGTTCACATCCTCTACGTCGTCCAAGTCAGTGATCCCTCAGACCCGAACATTCTTGTCGAATGCGTCGCTCGTGGACCCGGAAAGGACATGGTACCGTCTATCAACTGGTTCATACTGGATGCGGATGGAATGAACTACTCCGCACTGGATCAATCCGGTTTGAAGGGCCGCGTTTACACGGAACTCGTAAGCGATAACTACCGCATAAAGTCTGCCTTGCAACTGATCAATTACGGTGGCAATGCCAGTGTCGTGTGCGAGGCGGTTGATGACGCGACTGGAGCTCGAAAGGCCTCTCGCTCGGAACTGTATGGTAAATATTGTGTGCTATTGTGATGGGATGTTTTTTCAACCAATTGGGTCGTGTGGCCTAGTGGTTAGAGCATCGGAATCATGATCGTAAGGTTGTGAGTTCGAGTCCCTGCTTGGCCATTGTCTCCACTTTGAGAAAAAGACCCGAGAATAATTTCTGCCGTCTACAAGGTCACCCACTATGCCTGATTAACCTGTTTCCTATGTAATTGGTTATATACCAGTGTGGTGTTCTTTCAGCAGATAAAGAAAAAAAAATCAATTTAAGGGGAGGTGTTGACCAGTTAAGGGCTGCTACAGTCACTTCCCTCAAAACATAAACCCACAAATTAATGTTGTTTTTAATCACTGTTGAGAACGTTATGTGCCAAGATTTCATTTTCAACTAATTCTAGTTTGTACAAGCCAAAATCAATACAAATCAATTATTTCAGGAATTCACATTTTCTCGCTCTCCTCCCTTTCTCACGATAGTATTGACAAGGATGCATGCTATTAGAAACCAGACACTCTTAAAGTTTATTGCCACTGGCGAGTGAGTAATTCACGATCTCAGTTAAATGGTAGTGGTTGTAGTTTTGTTATGTGCCTATAACTTTTGCAATTATGGTGATTGTGTCATGGTGGTGATAATAGAACAACAAATAAATAATTATTTTAGATAATGAAATGATAATAATGATAAAAATAATAATAGCAATAGTACACTCTAAAATATGAAGTGCTAATTTAGCTCTAAAAGAGCGTGTAGAGTGCTGATTTGTCTAGTTCAAATTTGAACTAGACAAATCAGCACTCCGAAGTGCAGTCACTATACAGGCTCTTTAAGAGCTAAATTAGCACTTCATTTTTAAGAGTGTAATAATAATAATAACAATGATACTAATAAAAAACAATAATAAGAATGATATTGATAATAATAATTGTTATTATAATAATGAGAGTAAAAATAATAATGACAGAAATACTAATCGTTATCATCATACTGAGAACTACAATGAGACTACAACGTAGGAATGGACCAGCTTTGGTGAATCTTTGTTGGGGGTGGTGTTGAGGAAGCTTAAGACGTGAGGCAAATGACTGAGCATATCCATTAGGATTTTATCTGCCTTTACCATCAACTTCGTCTTTCATCTTTCAGAAAATTCTTCCGTATGAATTGATAAATGCGACCAAGGATTTTCCATTTCTCATTTTTCGAGACATCACTGGAAGGATCTGAAATAAAAGCTTATGTTCTTTGAAAAACATTTCACATTTTGACACAATTTCTGCTTCATTCCCCACAGAGCGTAATTACAACTGGACTACTTGGATGAGCTTTGACGCACCGTATTTGCACGAGGACGGGATGGACAATGAAAGCATTGCTTTACTCCAGGAGGTATAAGTGCAAAAGTTTGGTACTTTGTTAGTATGCTAAGATTGGAACATAAGTATACCACTTTATGTAGTAATTTAGGGTACAACAGGTGAGTACCACATGATTTCTAAAGATATTTGTACAGTATATTCAATGAAGAGATAATTCTCTGTGATTTGGTGTCACATTTTGTCAATTCAATTGGAAATCACACCAGTTCCTGGTACAGATTCATATCCCCCAAATCTTCTCTTTTTTACAGGAAACGTGTGAGAATCCGATAGACATCGAATGCCGGACTCTGTACACCCATATTCCTTCCTTTATGACAACACAGTCGTTTGACGTTAGCTGTACCGTAGAGGGCGGGCTAGTGTGCATTGGATCGAGTCAGAGTTCCCTGGATAACTTTACGTGCTTTGACTACGAAGTCCGGCTGCTATGTCCACAGCGTGAGTTCATTGAATATGATTATCAGATTGTTGAAAATAAATGAATGAAGAAAATACATACTAGTGTTCTCAAAGGCCCACACAGAGAGGTATATTTCCAGACAATGATAAGTTTAGTTCCAACTCCTAGGTTCCGATCATGCCTACTCCATAGCGGCCAGCAAGGTATAATGATACAAACGTTTAAGAGGATGCGATTAAAGATCTTTACTTTTTTGTGTAAAAACACGAATATCCATTAGGAGCAGGAACATTTGTTTCTTTAAAACCTACAGACTTGACTTTTTCTTCAGTAAAAGATATTTGAGCCCGAATCAAGATTACATATCGCATATCACTTACAGCGTTCATAAGTTACTTAATTATTAAACTTGTTCAGATGTATGATTTAGATTTCATTCGGACATGTGAATCTTTTGAACCACCTCTAAAAATAAGAATACATTTGAGGTTCTGAAACGCGTTTGTCACAACTTTTCATGCATAATGTTACCAATGAGAAATGGCTGTCATGACAGTCAGTGGCAGTTCATTGTTCTTGCAAACTTATGGCATTTCGAGTAGGTAACGCGTTAGCATTGCAAGCCACTTATCCCTTCGACTGTTCAAAACTTTCCAATGAAACTGGACGCACCAGCTTTGTCGACTATTATAGCGACATTTTCCGATACAATAACTTTACTATAAAGTCTTCATAAACCACCATGACCAATGTTTCCGTGGTAGCGGAGATGGAGTGGCGGGTGTTGAGTTGTCTTTGTGATGGGAGTTGGCTAAAAATAAAGTTGTCGTGTGATCATTCACTCTTAAAAACTCTTGGTTAAATAACCCATGATTAGGTAAAAATATGAGCCCGACCAAAAGACATTGTCGAAATCAATGAATTTATTGGTTTCAAGATTCAAGAAATTTATTTCATTTCCAAAACAAATATAAATCGAATGCAAATACAAATCAAAGTACGAATACAAAATAATTTTTAACTTAGCATAATTATATAACAAACGCTTGTATGAGCGTATATGGAAATGAGGGGATCCACTAAAAAAGCATTGCTTGTAGAGCGTGGATCCCCTATAGCTAGTTGAATAAATAATTTATATAAAGCAATTAAGACAAGACAAAGCAATAAAAATTAAGTAAATATGGAAATTCATTCGGCTGAACGAATATACAATATCATAAAAATGGGAAAGTAAAATGTGATAAATATAATAGGAAAAACTATTTTAGAGTAAGAAAGGAAATGATAGCAAAAATGGAAATAAGGTGACAAAAATATGGGACATGTATTATCAAAGACACACACACATACAGACACGCGAACAAAGAAAACAATATAGTGACATATTAGAGGATGGAGGAGAGAGAGAGAGAAAAAAGAATTAGGCTGACCGATAGAGGGAGAGGGAGAGAGAGAGGGGGGGGGAGAACAAAATTTGAACATGGATCAACGAGAGCGCTAGCATGAAAACACAGATTTGGGATTGATACGCGGGTGATAAAGGAAAATTTAGTGTTAAATACAAGATGGATACAAGACAATCAGGACCTACAAACAAATCAACTTCGTTTGTAGGATACTAACAAAAATACTTTTAATTTTCTCTTGAAGGAGTTAATGGAGGGGGCCTGTTGAATATCATTGTGGAGAGAGTTCCAAAATTTTGGGGCTGTAAAAATGAAAGTACTTTGAGCAAAAATAGTTCTTAGCATTGGTAGATGAAAGTGATCGCCATGTCTGGTAGGATATGTATGATAACTGTTATTTTGAAGAAACATATCGTGGAATACGGAGGGAATCATGTCGTTTTTATAGTTGTACATAAACTGTCCTAGTTGAAATAAATACAAGTCTTGGATTTTAAACAAATTATATTCGAGGAATAGCGGGTCAGTGTGAGAACGGGGATGTGAAAATGAAATGATACGAAGAGTTTTTTTTGTAGTAGTAATATTCTGTTTAGTAAATTTTTGTGTGTATTGCCCCAAACCAGGATTCCGTAGTTGAGATATGGTAATATAAGAGAAGAATATAGAGTTAGTAGAGAGGTAACAGGAATAAATGTTTTTAACCTATTTATGATGCCTATGTTACGAGAGATGGTTTTGCAAATATTGTCAATGTGACATTTCCAGGAGAGTTTGTTATCTACATGGACACCCAGGAATTTGATTGACGAGACACTTTCCAGCTGAATATCTTCAATACATATATCAAGAGGCAACGAATCTATAGTATTACTGAATACCTTGGTTTTTTGAAGATTGATTGATAATTTGTTAGCTCTAATCCAACTCAAAACTTTAGTTAATTCATAATTTATTATTTCAGCAAGAGTAAGCGGATTCTTGTGGGAAAAAAATAAATTTGTGTCATCCGCAAAAATAATGAAAGATAGAATACTGGATGCTCTGCTAAAGTCATTTATATACAAAATAAAGAGGAGTGGTCCCAGGATACTTCCTTGTGGCACACCACAGCTAATATTGCACATATTTGAGGGGTGATCATTGAAAGAAACAAATTGTTTTCTGTTGGAAAGGTAGTTCCTGAACCAATCCAAGGCCTTCCCACGAATACCATAATGCGAAAGTTTATGAAGTAGAATGTCGTGGTTTATTGTATCGAAGGCCTTGGAGAAGTCCAAGAAAATACCAACCATATGGGAAGACTGATCGACTGCATGAGTAACTTTTTCAACAAAAGATAATAATGCATGAACTGTACTATGCTTTTCTCTAAAACCAAATTGGAAATTAGAGAAAATGTTATTATCACAACAAAATTTGATTGTTCTGTTATATATTATTTTTTCCAAAATTTTACCAAAACACGGTAAAAGGGATATTGGCCGATAATTGTTAATGCTAGATTTATCGCCTTTCTTAAAAATTGGAATAACTTTAGCAATTTTCAGGGAATTGGGGACTTGTCCATGAATTAAAGACATATTGAAGATGTAAGCAAGTGGTTCTGCAATATATGGAATTATAGTTTTAAGTATTAGATTATTGATGTCATCATAGCCAGAACTTCTTTTATTATCGAGGTTTGAGACAATATCAGTAATTTCATGAGGGGAAGTAGGGCATAAAAATATTGAGTTCGGATTGGGCGGGGCAAGAAATTCGGCAAAATGTTTGTTTGAGGGCGCTATATTCTTAGCGAGGTTATTTCCGATCGATGAAAAATGGTCATTAAATATATTAGCAATGGTAACAGGCTGTTGAATGATCTCATCGTTAGATCTAATTTCTGTTATAATGTCTTTATTTTCTGAGACATTCATAGCTTGCTTGAGAATTTTCCAGGTGTTTCGCATATCATGTTTATGTAATTGTAGCTTATTTTCAAAGTATTTTTTCTTTTCAATACGAATAATTTTAGTTAAAGTGTTTTTATAGGATGTGTATTTTGCTCTGTTTTTTTGCGTTCCTTTTGATTTATATTTGTAATACAGGTTATTTTTCCGATTTATTGACCGTAGTATGGATTTTGATATCCATGGTAATCTAGGGGACTTTTTATAATTCATCTTATTGTTTCTCTGTTTTGGAAGGTAAATGTCAAGTTGGCCTGAAAGCAAATCACAGAATTTATCGTAACAAGAGTTGATGTCTTCTATTTCATAAACACAGGACCAGTCGATATTTTCAAGACTAGCACTTAAACGGGTTAAATTATTTGTATTAATATTACGCCTTAAGGAACCGACACCTTGCCGAATGTTTGATTGTGATATTTTGTAAGATGTCATGATTGGATAATGATCAGATATATCGGACAAGATTATAAATGAATCAGGATGGGGGATGGTATTAGAGAAAATATTGTCAATGAGTGTAGCAGATAAATTTGCGACACGAGTTGGTTTGGAGACAAGTGGTAGGAATGAGGCCGCTAAAAAAGTTTCAACAAGTTCGTGCGCAATATTATTATTTGTAGTTTTTAGTATATTTATATTGAAATCTCCCATGATAAAACAGTCTTTATTGGTAAAAATAGGCCATCGCAACAAATTGATTAGCATTAGAATTGGGAGGTCGATAAACGACACCTGCAATGATATTCCTGGCGCCGGTGACTTCAATTTCTATAAAAAGAGATTCAATAAAATCATTGACAATTGAAATATTTTCGTGGACAGAGTAACGAAAACTATTATAAATGTATAGAGCAACGCCTCCACCTGTCCTGCCCTGTCTGTTTTTGTTAATGAAGTTATAGTTATTTAAGGAGAATGGAAGGTTGGTGTCCTGCGATAGCCATGTCTCTGTAAGACCCATAACAGACAAAGGTTTGGGTGATGGGTTATTCAATATCAATTGTAACTCATCGAAGTGCTTGCTCAAGCTCCTTATATTCAAATGAAGTAGGGAGAATGTATTGGAGTAAAAATTCTTAACAATATCATTAAATTGGGAAACAGTTACGTATTTACAAAGGGAAGTATGTGCCGGGTCATTGTGATCAAAGTCAAATTGTAGCTCTTCAGCCGATGAATTAATGGCATCAGCAATGAAATTTTCATATGTACCTGAAGAACTTGTGAGGGTTACGTTAGTGGGAGAGGATCTAAACAAATCAAATAGTTCGTCATCTGTTAGAGTGTTAAAAGCGAAATTGTTGTCCACACTGGCCATTGAGAGCTAGGAATTAAAGCCTGTAGAAAAGAATAATTGCCAGTATTGAAATCAAATGATACATTGTTCGTGCTCTCGTTGATAGAGGAGTAGTGAAAGGTGAAGACAGGGGAAAGAAATATGCAGCGGTAACAGAAACAACGGTGGTGAATTGACAAACAAGATGATGATCGCAACACTTAACAAGTCACAGACAAGGAGGAAGAGAGAGGGGGAGGGAGAAAGGGGAAAGCAGGAACAGGGGTAGGGGTCTTAGAATGAAAAGGAATAAGAGAAAAGAATGATGTAGAAAAACTAATAAGATAAAAAAAAACACACTTAAAAACAAAACAAAACAAAACAACGTACGAGAAAAAGGATGTGTAAAAAAAGGATGCAATGAATGCAACAGAGAACGAGCACGTGTAAAACTGAAATATAAACTATAATACCATGGTCACATTTGTTCTACGGCGGCCGTACGGCGAGTCGAAAACAACCGTTTTATCCATTTCGATTCAAACCACCTATGTGTATTTGGACAAAAAATGTTAAAACGGCTGTTTTCGACTCGCCGTACGGCCGCCGTAGAACAAATGTGACCACGGCATAAAGAATGTGCAGAACAGTTACATAACAAACAAACACACAACACGGAGACGCGTGAACGAACACAGTACACAGAAAGAAGTGAACGACTACAGAAACACAATAGACGAAAATATAGAAAGGAAAATCTGGAGACGGCGGTAATTGCATAAATGGCAGCACACACATAAACAAAAATAATCAGGCATTTGCCAGCAACCCTTGTGATTAAACACACAAACCAATAAGATCCAATTGAGAACCTAAACCAATTGATGGCACGTGAGTACTTATAAAAGCTGACGGCCACCCCTGGAAACCAAAAAAAATATATATATATATATACAACGGTTGAGCGGTTCCCAATAAAATCTGACTAGGTTGTGAAATACGTTCAAATTACCAGTAACAAGTTACATCCTATCTTGATTTATTGCAAGATATACACATTTATTCATGAAAAATATAAATTGAAGTAAATAAACATGAGCTATTGAGCTTGCTGCATGACATTAGGTCCGTGAAGGGTTTACACATATGCAATTCAGTGCGTCCATCTCTCCCTACAAAAACATTGCTCAAAAGCGAATAAAATTAAAACTAGAATTTAATTCGTCATGCGGACGAATTAGGTGGTCTGTCATGATTTGTCATTCAGTGTCGGCTGATGTATGAAATAAATCATTTAGATATCATTGATAATCTTGATCGTAGACATCCTAAGAATAAGTTTTGACCATTACTAAATGTGATTATTGATGTGGTGATGACAATCGTCAGACATACATCTTCAAACAGATACATACAAGATAGATGATTATACCTCACGGATCAACACGGCAATGCCGGCATGATCCGGGGAGGTCCGGGATAGTTTTGCCCCAGATGACTGTGAACACGGCATCAACACGGCAGCTTCACACGGATCTACACGGATCATGCCGGCAGAGCACGTCGTCAACACGGACCAATACGTCAGCAACACGGACCTACACGTCAGCAATACGGACGAACACGTCAAATGCGTTATCCATTAAGCTAGCATATTCCCCATAGAGATTACACGTAAGCAAATTTGAGAATTACAATTCCAATTTTGCAAGCGAAATACGGGCATGATCCCGGCATCTGATCAAAAAATGGAGGGCATATTTTCGAAAGCTTAGAATCTCGGCTACAACATACTAAAAGCTCAGGGAAAACTGACAAGAAACAATGGAGATATAGCTCACGAAATAGAGGAATGTCGAATCTAGTTTTGAGAAAAGGTCATGTCCCATAGAGATTACACGCAAAATACATGTGATATGAAAAAAGTAATTATAATCTGTTTTATCTTGCTAAATTTAAACTTTTATACCTTTAAATTATCATAAAGGATCATGTAAGAAGCGGCAAAAAGAAAAAAAAGTGAAAAAAAATTCATCTTGTTCACCCCAGGACTCGAACCCGCGCCCTTTAGAAAGCAGTCAAAGCCACGATATTCCCCATAGAGAATACACGTAAGCAATTTTGAGAATTACAAGTCCAATTTTGCAAGCGAAATACAGGCATGATCCTGGCATCTGATCAAAAAATGCTGAGCACATTTGCGAAAGCTTAGAATCTCAGCTCCAACATACTCAAAGCTCAGGGAAAACTGACCAGAAAAGATGGAGATATGGCTCACGAAATAGAGGAATGTCGAATCTAGTTTTGAGAAAAAGTCATGTCCCATAGAGATTACACGCAAAATACATGTGATATGAAAAAAAGTAATTATAATCTGTTTTATCTTGCTAAATTTAAACTTTTATACCTTTAAATTATCATAAAGGATCATGTAAGAAGTGGCAAAAAGAAAAAAAGTGAAAAAAAATTCATCTTGTTCACCCCAGGACTCGAACCCGCGCCCTTTAAGAAGCAGTCAACGCCACGATATTCCCCATAGAGATTACACGTAAGCAATTTTGAGAATTACAATTCCAATTTTGCAAGTGAAATACGGGCATGATCCCGGCATCTGATCAAAAAATGAAGGGCACACTTCCGATAGCCCAGAATCTCAGCTACAACATACTGAAAGCTCAGGAAAAACTGACTAGAAAAAATGGAGATATGGCTCACGAAATAGAGGAATGTCGAATCTAGTTTTGAGAAAAAATCATGTCCCATAGAGATTACACGCAAAATGAGGACAAATGACAGGCCTCTTTTCATCGCTGTTTTACGCAATGATGCGTTTCTCAAAGCGAAGATTCATGTTCACTGAGGAGAAAGAGTACATTATAAACTACAACATGTAGAAATCTGGGCGAAAAATGATCTATATTCGAGAAGTTACAGCCAAATTTGCAAAAATTTGATGACGTCATTTTTGAAAAAATGAAATTTTTAGTTTGGGCGCCATTTTGATGACGTCACGATATAATTTAGGGACAATGGTGACATGAAATCAAATCTACAACTAATACTCTGTCGATATATGAAAAAAAAGTTGGGGGTCAACGGACTTTTTAAAGAGCTACAGTGAATTTACAATAGGCATGTTTTTGCCCATATATGGCCTACAGTGAGAGCTCGCGCGCACACGTGCTGCAAACTTTAATGGGTGTTAATTTCTATATTAATGGTTGTAGAAGGTTGATCAAGGTATCAAATTGCTCAGAATTTTATTAGCAATGCAATGATATTAAAAGAAACGGTTTTTCTGCGTTGCGTTAAGGTGTAACGCGCGGAAACGCGCGCGCATACGTGCGCGCGCGCAAATTTTTGAAATGCTTAAAATGACCTGAAACGTACCCAAAAAGTTTTATAGCTCATTTGGACGATTTTTTTACCTTTGACGCGCGCGTACGCGCGCGTAATGACCTCTACATGACCTTTGATGACATTGACAGTTGACCCTTGACATGAAGTTAATATCATGTCAATATTGTTAATTTTTGATAATTAATAATGAAGATATGATCAAATGAAGAATTTTACAAAATGGCGCGTAGATGACGTCATCATGACCATATGACCTTGAAAAGCTTATTTTGCCGTCTCTATGATAGATTCTATATATGACGAAAAAATAAGCAAAATTGATTTAGCCAATTTCGAGAAAAGTTGGCGACAAACATAGGTGCCAAGAATAAAGAAATAAAGAAAATTCTGACGAAATCAATAGGTGATCTGTCAGAGACAGACCACCTAATAAATAAAGAAATAAGAAAATTCTGACGAAATTAAGAGGTGATCTGTCATAGACAGACCACCTAATTATCAGTACAGCACAGCCATTACGTTGCCATGATATATGGAAGAAATTACATCGTAGTGGCCTACTAGAGTAGGCATGGTGATTAAAAATGGGAATAATCACGATACACGCTACGCACAATCTTGGCATGCTATGTTAGTGGAAAAACAAACAAAATGTAAGGAAAATCAATTTGCAAAATGATTATATCAAAAGTGCGGGATGATAGGCGCACTGAATGGGCTTATACACCATGCTTGGTATGAAAGAAATAGGCCTAATAGCAGAAAAAAAGAACAGAAAGAATGATCTTACAGTGATCATTATAAATATATTGTACTAATGACAGCAACTCACTATGGTGATTGTCGACTATGAATCAAAAGACAAGAAAAGAAAGTCTAGAAAGAGAGAGAGAGATAGGAGGAAAGAAAGAAAAACAAATCATCATCAAATAAAAATTAATAGCAATATCACATACAAATTTTTTTGCTTGTACCAAAGTTGAGGCTAGTTCTCAAGTGGAGATAAAGCAAAATTATTTACCACCTCCAACATGTGTGTCCAAGGCTTTTGAAAAAAAAAAAAGATCACAGGCCAGAATTTAGCTCCTTATAATATAGGCCTAGATATCAATTTGATAGTTTAAAGGAAGACAAAATTTCATATAATAGAGTCTTACAATAATTTTCATATAATACAGTCTTACAGTAACTTCAGTTCGAAGTTAATTGTAACATCAGGTAAAAGCTATATTAATTCTAAGTATGGCCAAAAAGAAAGATCAAATGCCTATGACAACAGCTTGACTCCTTCTGCATACAAATAGTCACAATGGAGGACAAATATAGTCTATAATTCAACCTCATCATCAATTTTGAACTATTTTCTCATGTGAAGTTTAAAAAAATGCATTAGAAAAATCCTACCTAGCCTCTAGACAATATAGTCCAAAGAAAGTTGCTATTACACGTACAAAAATAGTGCGCGGTTTAGATCATAACAGGCAGATTGTCATAATATATTATAAGGACAAAATCTGTTTACATTATTATATCGCCTATTGTAAGTCGTTTGTTATATCAGGCACATTCCGTCTATAAGAGCAGCAACAGATACAATTGAAATATGGATTTGGAATCACAAAAAAAAACACGTTTCACAGAAACCCTTTATAACCCAATTCAAGGATCATTTTAGAAGTTTTTAAGTGTGATATTGCAGAAACATTAAAGTTAACTCGTTCAATCAAGTGAACTTGGTTCTGTAAAATTTCACCTCAAGTATCAAATCAGATAATAATTATGTGAGTAGTGACAGGAAAGTGACCAATAAAATTTTACAGAAAACAAATTAAAAAAGAAAGAAAAAAAATCATTCTATTCTCAAAGTGAAGTAAATGTTTCGTTTAGCAAAAATATCAGATATATATTGCATATATACAGTTAAACAATCTATTGTTCTATGTTATTGAAGTACTAACTCAGGAGTAAATCAAATGGTAAATATCGTGCGTTTGCAGTAATTCAGAGTTCTTATTCAAAAACAACAAATAAGTTTCTTCTCTTGATTAAAGACAATAGTGCTACAATTACACTCTACTCAAACTCAGAACACCACTTTCGAGTTCTAGATTTAAAGGTAAAAACTGACTGAAAATACATATCTTTTCCCTTCCTAGGTTTTCCAAGAAACGATCAGGTATTATTACACCAGTCATATTCAGTGGCATTAAGAAAGATAATTAAAACTCAAGTCTTAACAAATGTTTCCTTTTAGCAATATCAGATATAAATTGCATGAGGGCAGTAGTTAAAAAAGACATTGTTTTATGTTATTGAATTGCTAACTCAGGAGTAAATCAAATGGCAAATATCATCTTGCATTTGCAGTAACTCGGAGTTCTTATTCAAAAACAAACATTAGTTTCTTCTCTTGAGTAAAGACAATGGGGCTACAATTACACTTTTACTCAAGCCCAGAAAACCACTTTCGAGTTCTAAATTTAAAAGTAAAAACAGACTGAAAAAAAACTTATCTTTGCCTTTCTAGGTTTTCCATGAATGTTCAGGTATAATTACAATAGGCGTATTCAGTGTCATAAAATATGTAAAATAAATAAAACTAAGTCTTAACAAACTTTATATCTAATGCCAGTATGAAGTAGAGTGTACTGCCAGTAGTGTTAGCGAAGAGAACATTTCATCAAAAGAACGATGTAATTTTTATAGCAGCGATCAATTTCATGCTTCAACTAAGAAAATATTCTGTAGCAATATTCCTGTCTTGTGGTGTAGCATCATAACATTATCAAAGGCTCAAACTTCGAAACGAGCATGACTTTTGTAGAATGTATATTTCATCTCATAAAATTAAAACTAGAATTTTCCAGAGGCAATGAAATATCCTGGCATGAATAAGCTAATATTTCTTATTGTCCAGAATCTAAACATACTTTCGTGAAGAAAGAAATAAATAACAGGATAGCTTCCAAAGCATTTCAAAATTTTCTGAAATAATATCATAACGACATCACAAGCACTGTAGGCTAGCCGTGTTCCGGAGAAAGCAAAATTACTCTTTCCACTCAACCCATCTGGCAGGGGGTTCGCCGTTGTTGCTTCGTTTCCTGGTAAACAGAACAACTCTTGATCCAACAACTCGAATGCTTGTAGCAAGATGCTGTGTCTTGCGGAGCGTGTAAGCAGCTGCTGCCAGACGACCTCGCTCACGTTTTATAATGGGCGGCAAATCCGATCTAATTGCGATGCGTTGCGGCGGAGATTCACGATCCTGACTCTCGCTAGCATGGCGCGGTTGCTCAAACGCTTGGAGGACCCGGTCACGGTCAGCCATCTTGACGAAACGTACAATAATAGCTGGCGGTGCGTTGCTATGCGGGGCCGCTGCGATGCTATTACGAGATGACGGGAGACGATGTGCGTTTACCAGTTGAATTTTTTGAGCCACGTCTCGCGAGATGTTCAGCAGATTCATAAAAACCTTAGTAAGGGTTTCATACACGTTTTCATTAGGTGTTGGGGCTAATCCATAAATTAGGAGATTTAGCTTGCGATCATGGATCTCTAGCTTTAGGAGCTTTTCATCAATTTCTTTTTCAGTTTTCTTCAGTTGTTCATATAGTTTAGGAATCTTGTCAGATTCGAGTTGACCGACTCTTTCGGATGTGTCAGATAAACTAGCCGTAATATCGACAACAGATGACTTAACACATTCAAGTTCACGCTTAAAACCAGATAGTTCCCTCAAAACGTGATCAAATCTATCATTCATGTCTTTATTTAAAGAACAAAGCATACCTTTTAATTCCTGCTTAAAGACGTCGAACTGCATCGAGAGTGGTGGGTCCGATCGCTGAAGCTCGGCGGAAGGGCTGGATTCCGCGGAAGCGGACCGTGGTGAGCAGTAGGTCGAAGTATTGCCCGACGTGTCAGAATCACCGGCCACACCCAGATTCACCAAATCTTCTTTTCCTGGCTTATTCTGACGAGGGTTGCTTCGAAGCTTGTAATCATTTTTAGCCTTCTTCGTCTGATGATTCATAATTAGTAGTTAGTTAAGTGCAGAAAATCAAGGGAGCTGAAAAAATGCAATTTTAGTAGATTTTCTCGAGAAGCCGCCACAAAAAGCTGTTTATCCAAAGAGCGCCATCAATCAATCGATCTACCAGGTTAGATCTGCCAGATTTTTTGTTGATACTGACCATTGTTATCGGTCTGACAAAAATACACCCAGAGATTGGAGGCTTGGACCAATCCTTTTAAAAGTGTACCGGGAATATGCAATGCTTCGTAATGATTTGATACCAGTGAGTGCTTCATGAATTATCTTCAGTGTGATTTTGTCTAACAAATGTGACATGGGCCAATAAGATGCAAGGATTCAGAAGGTAATAAAGGTGAAAATCATTTTGTTTCATGAAATAATCCCCTGGTAGCATATTGTGTATATAAATGCTACGAATAACATCCTAAAATTGATTTAACTTCTTGCTCTTGCAGAACCAATCTACTGGACCAGCTGGTTTAACGTCGATGATGGTACCGACGATAAAGAAATGTTTTCCACTCATCAGGGACTTGTAAGTCGGATTCTCCTGTAGATCTATAAAAGCCCCAGGATTGTTTTGCTCAAATAAGCTCCTACATGTCTTTTGCGATGTAATGTTCCCTAGGTTGAACGGGACACACAATTTGGAAAACGGATGCACGGTTGATGGGGATTCAACAAAATTCAGTTCGGCTTTAGGTTTGTTCGAAAAAGCGGAAAGGTTAAATGGCCTATGTTGGCTACACTCTACAATCAGTCAAATTGACTAGACCAGTAGTCAGCTGGCTGCAGCTGATATGACAATCACTGATCGTCACATTTCAGAAATTATATTCTAGTCAGAAATAACCCTGTTCTAGTAAAATACCACTGAAAATAGTCAAATATGACTAGAACAATTTCACCCAGTTGACCCTATTAACTAGTCATCTGTGACTGATTTGTTTTAGTGTATTAATGGCATCGCCGCTTTTTTTTATACATGGTGTATCTATTCAGTGACTTGTTGGATGCTCGAGCAACGTCTACATGGGCGACACTATAGTATTTCCGTCTGGAAGGGGAGACCTATATATTTGCCGAAAAATACTTCTCAATGGTGCCGAAAACATAGTGCTCGTCATGTGTTATAAAGACTCAAGATATTAATTTTCAATCAATGCTTCAGTGACTGTTGACATTCTCATCGGAATCGAAGAGTTTTTCTCCTAGTTTTCGCTCAGCAAGAGAGTAATGTACTGCCACATGATAAAAAATACCTATCAAGCCTTTGCCGAACCTCGGAGTACAGGAGCAGCATTGATGATGCTCTATCATTTACTATTTCGTCCTAAGTTCAGTGCATAACATTTTTACCCCCCTCCCGGGGGGGGGGGGTGGCAAGTCAAATATATCACTGTACACACGCGTGACCCCCCCCAAAAAAAAAAAACTGGTCAATGGTCAATCGCAGGGTCAAACGTATTTAGGGTATGTTTTTTTTCCAATCCTCTTTTTTAAAGACTAGTCAAACCTGTTTAGCGAAGGCCTATGTTTTTCCCCCAGGCTTTTTTCTCGGGGTCATAATCTGGCGACAACTTGTTTAGGGAACAAATGTGTAAATAAAGCCCGCAAAAACTTGTAGGGTGTATTTTGCACACAGAGAAAAACTTGTTTAGGGGGTGTTTTGAAATAATTTGGCCACGCGTGTGTACAGCAATACATTTTGCTGCCCCTCCCCCCCCCCCTGGATTAACCCACTGATCTACGACGAAACTGCGGTTCAGGTTCTTTGAATTTTCCACATAGATTTCTTAGGCGTCCTTTGTTATTTGGCAGTAGGCCTACATTGCAACGATTGCACGATATGTGCATTACAAAAGTAGGCCTAATCTTGTATGGCCTTCAAAATGATTTTTTTGACGGATCCTGACAATGCCGTGTATGATTCAGAATGTTTAACTGTAATACAGCAATGCTTTTCCATATGTGTCGTACTTTTCCCCAACAGGACGACCCGACGCTCTGCGCCTCTCCTGTGTTCGCCCAGTGTCGGGTATTTGGTACAGCTACACCTTGGGCTTCCACCAATGTGGTCCTTGATTACCCCTATGCATGTACCCCCGAAGGACTGGTCTGTCTTGGAGCCAACAACACTGGGAACGGCGGATGCCAGGACTTCGAGGTCCGTTACGCATGCCCATATCCTACTGGTGAGTACGGTTTGTCAAAGACTGTTCTTTATACACCATCCGAGGGTCTGTTGGTATTTACTGAAGTTGCCACCCTGTTTGAATGAAACATCAAACAAAACCTGAACAACATCTGCACTTCATCTCCCTCTATTTTACTACACCAGGAATTTTATTGGCTGAACGTACTTATATCTTTTCAAGAAGGTACTGCCCTTCAGTATTCTTTGACTCTCTACATCACCATGAAAGCAAAGATAGTACACTTTGTTCACTAAGCCCCGTCGTTTTGCAGGCCAATCTGGAATTTTCAGGGTGGCACCAATGGGGTCGGGGACTGTGAATTTGCAAGGAGTGAAGAAAGTGGAAAAGGGGAAGAAGGAAGTGGTTGAAATGAGAGAAGCTTTGCTATCGTAATACAATAAATGCTTAATATTTATGAACTGGAGAGGGATACACTGCCTTTTATACCGTCTTGCCATTTTTTTTTTCAACACATTGGCGCTGTGCCTGTATATGGTTAGCCGATAGTGAGTTAAAGGATGCTTCTGGGTACTGTACCTGGTATGGGGTGCAAATCCACACGAACACACTTCCCAGTTCTTGTATCTTCTCTGGGTTTTTTTTTCAGCTGATTCACCATTGGAATACTGGGACCTGAGCGGTCGTTTAACCGTTGGTGGCACCGAACCGGTAGATTGCAACAGTCATGATAACAATAATATTTACTCGAATACTGGCGGATTATCCGGCTCATCTTCGACGCAGATTGAATACACTGACGCTCCACAACAGGTAGGTGATGGCAATTTCTACGAATCTGGAAAAAAATTAGAGACTGCAAACTTCAGGATACCTAAGATCTGAAGTGGCAGCGACGAACTTATTAATCCATTTATTTCAATTTTTGAAATAAATATATTCAAATAATTTATATCAAGGAAACAACAAATACATATATATATATTTTAAGTTACATGACCCAGCCACCTATGAAATTTTCTTGACTCACTTTTTTTCTTTTCCCGATTATGAGAGCTTTGTAATTTCCACTTTTTGCTTCTCTGCCAACCAATGATTCAATATTGTTTTCCATTAAAAAACATCAAAATATGTACAGTTGAAATCCACATGTATATACAAAAATAGATCAAATACATAAGCATAGCAAATTAATATTGTAAGTGATAGAAATAAATGGACAATGGAACACCTGAAAGCTTTTTTTAAGAAAAACCTTGTAAATTGAAGGAGTCCAAAAGATAACAAAATACAAATATAATAATGACAAAAATATTAGATAACTACGCAATTTTTATTTTGATGGGCCCCGAGCCCTGTTGATGGCTGATGGTAGAGTTATCGTATATACATTTTTTATGACTTTGAAACAACCTAGAACATCTCCGTTGCTTAAATTTCCTTCAATCAAATATGAAAACTAAATGAATTCATGCCACATCGATCCCTGTCAACAGCTTTCACAGACATGCGCAGTCATGAACACCGACGGACACATAACCCTCGGCAACTACGATGGCAAGTGCCTCTCGAAGATCGGCTGGTGCCCTGACGGCATGACTGTATCCATGTGGATCAAGCAGATAACCAGTGCCGGAACTGCCAACATGGTATTCTTCACCAGCGGAGGAGATGAGAGTGATTCAAATGGTTTCGCTTTCATCCAGTCTGCAAGTGACAAGGTAGGCTTATGGAGATGTTGAATCAACCGTCGAACGAGACATATCTTTTAACTGTTCAAGTTCACAGGACGCCATCTACGACTCTTTCCCACCAAGAACAAAGAACTCGCATCGACACCAATGACATTTCAATTATGATTCAAATTCCAATAATTAATTTTTACTGTCACTCCTTCCATGAACAAATATTATTAGTCCTTTCACTCCTGTATTTCGTGTTTATTGATGTGAAGAGTTTTATTTAGCATGTTCGGAGGCAATACCACCACAACCACTCTGAATGTGCTTTGAAATTTCCACAGAAATAATACAACATTGTCACACGCTTTAACATGACAAAACAATCTTTACATATATCTCAATCAATTAATATGAATACATAATTATATGAAATATAAAATGTAACTGTATTTATATTTTCAAATATTCTTCACAGCATGTTTTCTATAGAAACACTTCCACTTAATACATGTATATCATGCATAATGTCATATACGCAAAGTGATCACAATTTTGCGAATATGGAATGAATGGAATATACATTTTAAACTATTATTGAATAAATGACCAGCGCCAGCTACAATTGATATAAAATAAAATGATTGATTCGCAATCTCATCATTTTAGACTAGTAAGCTCACTTGAATCTTCCTTTTTTTTCTCTAATGTATATGCACATCTCTCAGAAATACTACGCCTATTTTAGGAGCGATGGTCTCGTTTGGGATGAGATAATCGTCCCTCAAGCTGACGTCACAATTGGCGAATGGTTTCACGTGACTCTGACTTTCAAAGACGCCGATGAAGGAAAGATATACATCGATGGCAGTTTAAAGGGTATATATGATCTCTTAAAAATATTGTTCGGAATAACTCTTGCAATATGATACTATTTTCCGATTCACTTGAATGCTGCACTTCTCATTTTCTATATATACGTTATTCCGGTCTGCCTGCATAAAGCCTTTTTTCAGTTTAAGATTGGCATTTTGTAGATGAGTTTGGTGTGTTTCATTTAATCCGTGAAAAAAATATTAGACTGAATATAATGAGAACTACTGTCATGACTGGCGGTTTTATATGATTGGCGACCTTCCCCGCTCCAACGATCTTTCCAAATGATCATTTTAAAAACGTCTCGCTTGTAAAAATTCCGATTTATCCAATCGTAAATTAGTCACCTTTAGGTCTCGTTGTGGCTATCAGAATACAATAACAACACCCTCTCTAAAGGAAAGAGCAACCATGCATTGAGGAATGACAACGAAAGCAATGTGAACTAAAGATTACAAAACAATAAAAATGGAGAGAAGATATAAAATATACTGTAGATCTAGAATACCAAAATGCACCGCCTAGGCACTGCCATGGTGTGCGGCCTTCACAATACCTGGGTATTCATTCTTGTCCGTATCAATATTCAATATCTTTACAGGGTCAACCGACGTGTCTACGCTAGAAAAGAACAGCCACGATGTGAAAGACGACTTTGTCATCGGATCCAGCCAGTCGGGTTCGGACAGTGCTGATGCTGCTTTCAGTGCCGTCAAGTTCTTTGATTATGTCCTCACAGACGAGGCAGTGATGGGTCTCTATTTCTGCGAGGAAACAGGTATGAACTACTCGGCACATTGCATACAAGACATCGAGGAGCCCAGACCTTCGTTTCAAGTGAATTGATTTATAGGACTGTCCTCTGGCGTTTTTCGCCCTTTGGAACTTCATGTAACATCTTTGGTCTTCATTGAGAACAGAGGCGTCGATTCTGGGGGGGGGGGGCGATCGCCCCACCAATGAAAATATTGGGGGGGCAAACATATCATTTTGCCCCCCCCCCCATAATTCCGGATATGCATTAAAAAAAACAAGATTGTAATGTTCAGCAAGCGAGATTGAGATACACAACTCGTTCCTTATTTAAAATCGTGCTCGCATTAATTTGTTGGTGAGATACGTGACTGTGTCCCATAAGTCATATATATATATATATGTGTGGGTGGGTGTTTTGTCCGATCGAGCGCCTTTGGAACGTTAATGATTTTGCCCCCCCCCCCCCCCCATCTGAAAAATGGATCGACACCCCTGGCTGATAAGCATTGGTCACTGACTGTCACAATGGTAAATGTAAGCGAAAAAAGCTTGACCATTCTGGCAATTTTGATGAAAAAATAATGATGCATGCACATGCGAAACAAGTGGTCTCCTTACTTGTCCAAAGATTCAACCATTATCTTGGAATGTGAAATTCACCTGCTCAAAACTGACAAATGTAGAGTATTGGATGTCCATGTTAAATTTGTGGGATACTGCCAGAATGCTTCAAAAGGAAAATGATATCTATGGGATAAAATTTGCTTTGTTGCCATTTCTGGGTGACAGAATGCGCTTTTAATGATACAACGCTCATTTTTTTTTCATTTATTCGTCTGTACAGCGACCGATCCCGAAGTTCTTTCACTCACCATCGACAGCCACCGTCTCAACCCACACTTAAAACTGACTTGTCAGGTCAAAGGGTATCCGCTTACCGGTGTGAAGTGGTTCATGACCACCAACGTGGATACCACTGCGAAGGTCTACCCCATTCAGACCAGTCTTTCACGGGTAATATCCGAGGATAGGTCAGACTGTATCTTCACATCACAACTGGAAATCCTTAACTATGTCACCGACTTGCCCTTCGGGAATGTTACCTTCATCTGTTCTGGCGAATTCAACCAGAAAAAGGACTTCGCAACGTTGTTTGTCGAATGGCGTAAGTGGATTGGTAGTCCGTATAGAATAGAAGTAGTGGCGTGGAACATTTTGGTGCCCATTTCATATAGAACTGCATCTACCGGTATAGTAACTTTGCTGCCATGACGACTACTACCATGGACAACTTGATTTTGATTGGCTGCTGAGCCATGTGACAATGGAAATGCCGTGATGAAAAAAATGCAATATTTGAGGATTGAGCCAATTCCAGTGGCGTAGCTACGGGGGGCCTGGGGGGCACGTGCCCCCCCCTGAGATTTGGTGTGCCCCCCCCCCAGGTGCCCCCCCCCCCCCAGAAAAAATTGGCAGAGCAAAAAAAAAGAAAAGAAAAAAAGGAAGAAAAAAGAAAGAAAAAGGGAAAAGAAGAAAGACAGAAGAAAAAAGAAGAGGAAAATAAGAGGAGGAAGACGAATGAATGAAATAATGTAAGGGGAAGACTTGCAGTTAAAAAAATCTTTTCATGTTAGTATATAAATTTTTTTTGATGGCGCTTCGCGCCATAATTGCCTGTTCGATGGGATTCATATCTTGCTCAATATACTGATGTGGAGCAAGTTTTGAAGTCAATATGCAAAACACATTTTAGATCGGACATCGAGCTTTCATTATTTTTTTCCTTTACAAATTTAAGTTCTCTGTAAAATGTCCGTTTTATGGTCTACATATCAGCATTTTAAGCTCACGCTGCGTGGTCACGTTGTTGATTTGCCAAGTTCATATTGTCTACGTGTATTCCATAATGTTCCATTTAACAAATGTATTCAGAATGCCCAGATTTTAGGTCTAAATATAAAACGTGCGCGATAGCGTGCATGTTCTTTATTTAAAATGTACTTAAATTATCCAGTTTTACATCAGAATATCAATAATTGCCTGCTCACGCTTCACGATCGCATTATTAATGATACCCAATTGACTATATCCTATTTATGACTTACAAAATATGAATAGAGTTTCACGCTTTTAGGTCTAAAATATCAATTTTCTTCCTCTCGTGCTTCGCGCTCGCATCAATTGTTTAGTTACATATCTATCCCATTAATTAATACAAAAAGTGCTTAGAATTACCATTTTTTTTAGGTCGGAATGTCAAAAAATCGCATTATTGAAATATATACCGTCTTCGTGGGTGACTGTAAGCAGTCCTTAACAGGTCCCTTTTCGATAATGCTAGAACAGTTGATAAAAATTTCTGTTCGCGCTTGGGGGTACATACGAATCTCGTTCAGGATCACACATAACATTGCCCAGAAAATTAAACTTCAGGAAAAAAGACATTAAAGTAAAAAAAATCGCTCGCGCTTCGCGCTCGCACTTTTTATAAGGCTTATGAGATTATTTTATGTTTATGTTGTTTTATAAGAATAAAACTAACAGGTGACTGATAAAGGTGAAGATAATTCCGGGCCCCGTCCCCTATTGGCGAAAGTCAGATCCGCCCTTGTGGACACATACACACCGGAAAAATGGCCTGTGCCCCCCCCCTGAAAAAGCAAGGACCCCCCAGTGCCCCCCCCCCGGGAAAAAATCCTAGCTACGCCACTGGCCAATTCTATACACTTTACATATATCTGTGTAATTTTACTTTGTAATGAGATTGTAAATTCTATGTGTTTATTTCATAATGAATGATGAATGAATTCAAGTTCAAACGGCGGTTCACTCCTAAGTTCCATCTGACCAGAATATTCTGACGCCACTGGGTGGGAATGCATATCATATGCCGAAGTCATCCCATTAAAACCGGCTCCTGTCCGACAAAAGCTTTTACCTTATTATTTGAGGTCGGTTTCGTAGGTATGACTCTAGCTAAATGTTACTGATCGACAATACTGGCCCAACCCAAGCTAAATTGTATCGATGTCAATTTAGAAGTTTAATTGTTTTCTTCGATTGGATTTATAGAATCTCTTACTTAGTAATTCGTTATGTTGAGGCAATATATTAATATGAATCTTTCAATTATTGCATAAAACAAAAAGACTGTGTCCACTATTGAAATTTATAAGTAGATATAGAACAGACTCACACCAAAAGATGTTCTTATACTGTATATTTGCGACACAGGCTTATTGTAGTCTGTACCCCTCGCGAAACAACACTGAACATGTATGGCATTTTCCTTTCCTTGTCCTTGACAGCAACCGAATGTGAGAGAGCTATTGGATTTGGAGAAGGAGATATAAGATTGGTGCAGATTTCATCCAGTTTTGTAAGTACAGCCTCCTTTTCCTTTTTGCGGAGGGGGGGGGGGTAATAGGGAGTATTTTCACATCTTATGTAGATGTCAGTCAGTGTGTTTATCTGTCATCTTATGCATCAAATCTAATTTTTCACGTAAAATCTCTCAAAACGTGTATTGAATTTCACTGACCAGTTGATACAACCCCGCCACCAACAGCAGCAAGGTTAATCAACAATTCAAAATTGAATTTCTAGTATGATAATATGCCAACGGCAGTTTGTACTCAACATGAACACGAAGGGGCAGAAGAGAAGAAGGAGATGAAGGGGTAGAAGAAGAAGGAGGATAAGAAGGAGATAAGAAGAGGATGAGAAGGATGGAAAGAAAGAAGAATAAGCGAGTATTTCTAACTAGAATTATAATAGTTTATCATGGATAATTGTAATTTTTGCATTGTGACTGTCGCCAAAACTATCAATACATATTTTTTTGATTGGCAACCACAAATTCAACGTTTATCGTCCGTACTGTCATTGGAATAATTCCTTTCTTACTTTTATCATTATCATTTCACCTTCTCCTCTAATATCACTATATTGTGTGTAGACATACAGTGGGGTACCCTCTATAAATGGCGGAATACCTTGGGTTTCGACATTTACAGACCAATCAGCGTACATAGAATTTGACTTCGGCTTACGTCACCAGGTGAATATTGTTTCCACAAATAGCATACGAAACATTTGTACCGACATTTGATACACATTGCAGTATATTTAGAATTTTTCAATTGTTGTGTCTTTTGAGTTTGATGTGAAGTGATGCCGAAAGGTGGATTGATTGTATTATTAGGTAGTGATGTAGGATTCACCATAAGAATAAATGCCATTTAAACACATATGTTACGATCATTTTGTGAGAATAACTATTACAATTTTATATAGGTAATTGCTATCATTATCGTTATTTTAAAGATCTTTGTTATCATCATTATCATCATCATCACTTTCGTCATAACACTGTCATCATCATCATCATCATCACTTTCGTCATAACACTATCATCATCATCATCGTCGTCGTCGTCGTCATCATCATCATCGTCATCACTGTCATCATCATCATTCTCACTGTCATTGATCCTGATCATCATCACCGACAAAAGCATCATGTTGCATTAGAATTAATAAGATCCCCATCAAAGTAAACGAAATGATGAATACATTTCTAATAGTGTTTAACCTCTTTTGTTCTCAGTTTGCAGGGCTTGTAGTCCAGGGAACTCCCTCTTCTTTCGTATCATCCTACGAAGTGTCCTACAGCGACGCGCCATCTGGCCCCCTTACCTCCCATTCAGTAAGATCACTAACTTTTTTCATTCACAGCAATCTACCACACCACTGTGACCCAACTGACGCCTCGAGAAAAGAGAATATTTCAATTACAAATTTAAATTCAGCATCGGCCCTTGAGCATGAAAACTAATTTCGAGTTGAGCAACGAACATGATGAAAACCAAGAGTTTTTTTGTGTCCAATAAGGATTTTGGCGGGGGGTGTTTTCAATCATTTTTTAGGCACTTCTGGGTGGCATTCTGGGTTACCACTTACATACGAGATGGGGTTACGTGTAATTAATGATTCCCATGTATAATCCAATTTCGCAAAGGGGTCAACTGGAGCAATTCTTATATTCATTAACTCTTAAATCTAACCGTTCCCGCCAACTGGCTATCTTCTTTTCCAATCGCATCCTGCTTAGAATACTAATGTCTTGTTGTTGTCATCATGGTCATCATGGTCATGTTTATCACAGTAGATGATGCAAAACGCACGTCCCAAGCTACATACTTTTTATGTTCTACCTATAAACACAACGATATAAATAAAAACTGAAACGACCCCCCCCCCCATGACAAAAAAACAACGACAAACACTCATACCAAAAATTACATGGACGCTCCCTCTAATGAATCTTTGCACCTTCAACGGACCCAATCTCTATAATGGGGCCAAGGGGTCTGTCTATGTTTTTCCCTTTCGTTTATTTTTGTGGGTGCCAGGGCAAGATCCTGGAGACCCTTTATCTCTTTCTTTATCATTTGCCATTTCTATTTCATTCTTTTCTCCCTATTTTTTTTACTGGTTTTATGCTTAAGTTGTGATTGTGTGTGTGTGTTTGTTTTGATTTATACTATTTACAAGAATATTGTTATTAGGCTGCTGCGCCCTAGGGGCTCCGTGTTTTAGCAGCCTCCTCCAGTACCAATCTGCTAATTCGTAACTATAGTTTGTGTACGTTAAAACTGATACGTTTCATTGCTTATATGTTCTGTATTATAATAAATATATAGTACGCAGAAA